>NC_069145.1:47889838-48253293 GCF_943734635.1 Anopheles cruzii
CTGGGAAGTGGCGAGCCTCGAGAAAGGACACAATCGAACAGGATTACAGTAGGGTTTTGAACGTCTAGTGGCCATAGCTCGGAAACTTGCTCGCATCGATCCCTATTTGCGGAAGGGCAGAGTTGGATTCACTTTAATTAAAATGTGTCCGAATTAGCTATTCATGGCGTGTCCCGTGACGGCTAACGGTTTGCTGGTGGCCGACAAAGGTCAACGTGCTTGGCTAACGGAAACCGTTGCCGTGGTGTCCGTGTTAAGGTGCATCCTGTGGGTGCTCGCCGACCCGCGGAGAGAGCGCCAGGAATATAAATTCCAGGACCTTTTCCATAAATTTCCGCAAACACATCTTTTTACCATGCAATCCACCACTGCCAAACTTATCTTATCGAGCTCACACATGAAAAACGGTTCCTTGGCTGAAGGATTGACAGCTGACTCTGTTGTCTTGTGAATACGGAATCCACGGTGGAAGCTCGCTCTCTGGTGTGGGATTTGGCAGAATCTTCGAAGCAAGTGTTCATTACCTTCAGTGCTACCGTGTTCGCTCTTCCCTTCCTGGAACTGGAAACTCTACAACGGTATGTCACTACGGCGCTGGATGGATCCTAATGATAGACAGGCTATTAAATCGAAAAAGTACGATTTGATAAATTGCCTGAGTGCCATCAATTAAACGCTCAGCTTCATTTGTTGTGCCCATGTTGTTCCGATGATGGTAATGATGATGATAGCGCTGCTAATGATGGGCGGGTGGGTGGCCGATTGTATGAACATCAATCCGCCCTGCGAGAGGGTACTCGGAACATAGCACATTAGTTGGCGTATGTCACGTCGAAACCGCTTCATTATTTTGGAAGGACCGCTCATGAAGTGCAAATGAACATGGAGCCTGACCACAAGGAGGTGAATTTAACTAGCGGACTACACATCATGTCTGTTGCCACAAATTCTTTAAAAACATACGAGAATAGAAACTTCGTTCAGTGAAAATATTTCTAATCTCCACCGCAGCCACTTGCGCTCCAGTTTCTTTCGTTTACGCTACTTATTTGGAATTTATTTCGTTTTTTTTGCGGAATGGTCCCGTTTAAAATATGTCAAAAATGTGTCGGCGTTCGGCATCTTCAGCAAAAAACCATTGTGGTGGCTCTCGTTTTTGTCACCACCGAGTGCGGAACGATTCCTCGGTTTAGCTGACCATCGATGCTTGTCCTTCATATTCGGACTTCGGCTTTTATTATTACTATCGCGCCCGACCATATCTTAGGGCCAAGCGCGCTGTCGTGGCCAGTGTTTCGCTAGTGCGAAATTAAAAAATTCTCTCTCGTCGCGAATTTTGCGATTATCTTTTTCGGGGGCTTCTCTTACCTCGTTTGCGGTGTAACGTTTTTCGAGCCCAAACATTGCGGCCAAAGACGGACAAATGATGTGCAGCGAAAGAAGCGGCGAAACAAGCCACCGGCCAGACCACCGAAACCAGACGCTGCAGAGAATACGGGAGACTTTCGCTTTTACCGCAGAGAGACGGATCATTCACTGTCACCGATTTCGTTTGGCACATTCCTTCGATTGGCAATTCCGTTGCGATCGGCGCGGCCGCGATGTGTTCTGATGTCCGGGGCCAGAAGCTCCGTTTCCGTCGCCGGTCCCCGGTCGCGCAAAGTGACGTTCATTTATGTGTTTTGACTAACGTTTTCGCCTCCTGCCGATATTATGCTGTCCGTCTGTTGATTGACGTCGACATTTTTGTTGCAGTTTAGAGCACTGCATCTCCGGAGGGTTGCATCTCCAAAGGACTATACCGAATATGTGGTCGTCGAGCACGGAGAATCGATTTCGGTGATTCGTTTGACCCGAGGCGGTAGCATGGAACATCCTGCGGCAAAGGGAGATAAATTAATAAAAGTAAGAGAAAAACAACGTGCTATAATGCGGCCGGCGGCCATGCTTATGCTGTACCGTGGTCCGGATCTGTACCAGGCGGTGGCAATATTCCTGCGAGATTTACGATTTTGCACTCCATCGAGCGATCGTCAGATGTCTCGGGCCAAATCCATCAGCCGTAGCAAGCGTTCTCGCTTCGTGTCTCGGTGGACCTTCCGTCGACGTTTCATCCATATTTATAATCCCCGGGCCGCTGGTTGGGAACCAAACTATCGCACTCGCCTGTGGAACATTTTCGGCAGCGCTCAGTTAACCATAACGACGTCGAGCGTGGTCCGTCGTCCCTTTGGCTTCCGATTTTGAAGATCGGGCGGTTGCTGCTGCTGCACCGCTGCCTCTGATGGTGCAGACGACGAATTTTATCTTGGGATCAAAATTTTTTAATGGTACAACCGAAGGCACAGGATCTACGCGGATCGGGCGCTGTCTCGAATGAGTTTAATTTTCCGAGACTCATTGAATTTTAATTCACCCGACCGCCGTTGGGCCAGACTTGTTGCCAATCGTAAGGCGCGCTCCGTTATCGGCGAAATCTGTCTCTAGACAAATTTATCACCGCACCGGCCGATGGACGGCCAGTCAGTGGTCCCCACCAGTTTACCCCGAGATTGGTTCGATGCGCAGTCTGGTGTTGGAGAAACACGTCCCTTGAAGGATGCGCCGAATGGAGTGGATAAAAGTGGACCGCTCCAAAGGCTGGCCAAGCTTGAGCAGACACACGGCCTGGCTAACAAATAAAACAATAATAATAACAATTCATCAAATAAATTAAACGATCCACACATAAATAAAACAGAATCATAAATTTAATTAGTGAAGGAATTTTCCCATACCCGGACCGAACTCTCATCTCCGATCGGCGCATTCATTACGCTCGCCGGCCGGAAAGCTGGCCTCGTACGGCCTGTCCGTGCATGTCCGTGGGAGGGCAACACGTGGTGGTATTTGGACGAATTATTACGACGAGGGGCATCTTTATGCTCAGCCCCTGTCTACGTGCAGCTTCCAGCAGCCGACAGCAGCAGTAATCCTTCAAGAGAAGCTCGCCCAGAACGGGTTTCGCCGCGAACATTTTTCGTTCCTGTTGCCAAATGTGCAATAAAGAACGGACGAAGCTGCTTTACAGATAAATGGCAACAAAGTGCTGCATGTTGCTGGCTGTAACCTGCGCGTAGGAGATCTATTGTCAAAACTCTCTCTCTAATTTACTAACTGAAAATTAAATCGGTTTGTTAGCAAAATTCGAGACTAGAAGAAACAGCCTGAAGTGATGTTTGATATCCTTCGCATGTACGAAGAACTGAAGCTTTGTTCAACAATCAATTGACCGATAAAGTATGAAAAGGCGAGCACGGGACGATGAGCTCACGCCCTACGGAAGAATACGAAATAAATCTAGCCCTGATGCTATTCACAGACGGGATGATATATGGTTGCTTATTAAAGACAAATTTTGGCATCCGGACATCTGATTGGGGCAAACGAGGCTCGGCTAACATCGGCGCCATTACATCGGTTGCTTTCAGCAGCAGCAGCAGAATCCCGAAAGCGTTTATGAGTCGAAACAGGTTGCCAGATCCTTGCGGGGGGGTGGGATAGATAGGCGTGTAACGCGCACGTTTCCCGGTAATGATGCGAGCCAGAGCGACGCCAGCGGACTGCGCTGTTTGCGCTCTGCCGTTTCCATTGTGGCCGATCTTTTCCGGACATCACCCCGGGGATGGGAGAAGGTTTTCTTTGGCGTCTCGAATGAAAAGAACTCCGACCGACTGACACTTTGACCGTCTTGTCTACCGTCGGGTTAGCCGTGGCTTCCGGTTGCAGAGAAAAGTTTTGCACAGACCGGAACCCGACGTCGGCGGCCGGCAATGGTCGGAGTGCGGACATGGTAGACACTATTGGTAGAATAAATGTTTATTTAAAGACCACATGCAGTGCAACGAATTGTCTTTGAGCAGTGAAGCGGAAGCGGCCACTGCCACCAAGTACGGTTCCGTGGCTCCTACTGCCGGAGGAAAGTGTTCTCCGCAAAGACGCCCAAGACGAATGGCGATAGTTCGACGTCCTGCTGACAGCACGGGAAAAGGGTTCGCGACACGTTTTGAAAACAACGTCATAAATTTCCGGTACAAAAACGATCGCAAAATTAAACCCTTTAAATGTTCATCCTTTAATTATTTGAGCAGAATGCGAATAAATTAAACGATGGAATTTGCTCTGCAAATTTATTATCTAGAATTTGCGACGCATTCAGAAATCTTGTTTTATTTTGTTTAATTTAGTCAACGATCTATGAGCTATTTATTGACTTAAAGCGAAGATTGATCATTCCCGATTGTGGTTCGAATCTTTGTTTCATTTCATGAAACAGACTCCTATCCCTGCAGATGATATCAACCACTTGTATGGTCATTCCCAAATTGTTGTACGTGGCATCAGGAGAACATCCTAGCACTGTGCAATTTCCATCTGCTAGACATTCCTAGTCACACGCTGTTTTAAAATATCTTAAATTCAAAAATATATAAAGCAGACAATCACTTGAAAAAAGCCCACGTTTTTATCAGATACTGCCAAACGATGGATGTAACACATCGTTCAAAAAGTCCCGGGACTAACTATGAAAACAATGTTTTATCGGCAAAATTCTTTATTATTCATCAACATAATCTCCTTCAAGTGTAATACAATCATTCCACACTTCTCTAACTTTTCAATTCCATGTTTGTAGCACGATTTGTTTTTTGACTCAAAATGACCCTCAGTAGCAGCGATCACCTCCTCAGTCGAGCCAAATCTTTTTCCCTTGAGCATCTTTTTGAGATCCGTAAAGAGCCAGTAGGCGCTGGGGGGCAGATCCAGCGAGTACGGAGTATGAGGAAGTAGTTGGAAGCCTAATTCGTTGAATTTGGTCATCGTTTTGATAGAATTGTGCCATGGTGGCTTTTGTTCCAATGTGAGCAAATGTGGCACCCATTTGAAAAAAACCTTTTTCATAGCCAGGTTTTGGTGCAAAATAGTAAATGCACTACCAGTTGACCAGTTTGGACGGAGTAGAGTCCTGATAACGTTTTTCAAGCAACTGCTGAGCTTGAACAGTGTTTTATTCCCATTACAAAACAATGTTTTATCAACACACGAAACTCACTTTGGTCCATTTTTTCAGGATTACACAAGTAGCGTCACTTTAACCACTATAGCTTTCTTGATTATGCTTCGAATTACATCAAATTTTGACACACTTCATCTAAAGATTGGTACTTCCGAACCCTGGTATATGAATGGCATTATTA
The DNA here is from genome assembly GCF_943734635.1 of Anopheles cruzii. NCBI lineage: Eukaryota > Metazoa > Arthropoda > Insecta > Diptera > Culicidae > Anopheles > Anopheles cruzii. The sequence goes on from NC_069145.1 coordinate 47,895,076, forward strand.
GCGCCATCTCTATGTTAGTTCCGGGACTTTTTGAACGATGTGATATATTGAATAGAAATGTGGCAACCAATTAAACGAAAAATTTATTCAGTATACTTGCTGTATGCTGCTGTTGGAAATAAATCTTTCAAGTTCATGTTGTGTATGAACTATCTGGCTGGAATTACTTCAAGAACTTTTCGTCGCCAGGTCTTAAATGGTTTGGTACCTGGGTTTCTTCAAAAGTTCGAGGTTCCCATGTTGGCCGAAGTTCGAAGATTGCGAAGTACTTCTAGGAACTCACATTCTGCGCCACGCCTGTTCCCATCGGTGGGCCGGACGCACTGGGAACCATTTGCTGATGAAGTTTTTCTCCAATCGTAAATTATTTGATTTATGCTTAAGAGCTCCACGTTACAGCTGCTACCAGTTGAGCCCGGCGAGAATGCTTGCTTCGCCTCCAATCGGTCGCGACCAATATTTTGTGGTTGCCACCAATGCAAAGCTGCAAAACCAAATCACCAATTCGTCGCCTCGTTTCACTCGAGTGTCTGGGTCCATCCGGGCGGAGCGATGATCAACGCGTCAGCCGAAAAATGGAAGTAAGATGATGCCTCACACACATAAAGTCAATAAAGTGCATCTGGTTGCAGCAGACACTGGCGTGGTCGCAGAAAAAAGCGCCTTTCCAAAGCGCAAAGGAAAACAACCCAAAGCGCACCGACCACAAATCATGTGCCAAGTTATCAGGGAAATGGTTAACTGTTGATTGCCGGAGGCACCTTGCAGTTAAAGCAAAATTATGGCCCAACACAACGGCCGGCGTCAATGACGGGGGGTTCTTGGGGTTCTCATAGTTAGGCGATGACTTCTTCCAGTGCGCAGGATGCGGTCTCTGGAAGCGCACCCGGCACACGGGTGTCCGTGCAGTTTCGGGCGAGCTGCAGTTCACCACGATGGTCCACAATTCGGTGCAGGGCGATAAATATTTGCCTTGGCTATCATTCTTGGCCTTGGCTTCTCGCTCTCGACGGTTCGGGCAACACCGTCCTAGCAACACCGGGCCCTAGAACCCGGCCTGTAGACACTTTCCACATTGCCAGCGATTGTCCCGCACGCAGTTCACGGGCACAATGGGGCAAAGAAGCAAACCCAGGATCTTACGACCTCGACATGAATGTAAATCTCTTTCTTTTATCCTTTTGAGCAAAAGATTTAGTGAGTTACCTGCCGCCGCATGGAACGGAGTCGAGGTTTCGGTTTGGCAGCGAAAGTTGGAAAGCCAACCCATGGCAACCGTGGAACCCGCCACATGCCGTCGCAGCCTGCGTACCGCCAGCCCAGGACGTCAGATAAATACCTCGCAAAAGCGATCCCGTGCCTGCGTACGGGGTGTGCGAGGGGCCTATGCGCCATATTTCACCCGGCAGCTCAACCAGTTTCCGGAACGGTTCATTTGCTTAATTTACTACCATAATAAACATGTTATCACATCGTCTTCGGGGGCCAACCGCCTTCTTCGGCTTAGATTTCTCGGTCTCTTGGCCCTTTTTTCTCCTCTCGGGGCTTTGTTCTTGGCGAAGCAGGGCGCCGGGCGCCTACTTGGCTTTTTAATTCCGAACACACCCTTCCTTCCGGTTTCCTGAGAACCATTTCAGGCAACGAGAGTGTCCAGCAGCCTCGTCGAGCACGGCGAGGGAATGATATTTTCTTTAAATTGGATTAATCTACCGTGGCGGGCGGATCATTGTATGCGAGGCAGAATGTTAAATCGACCACATAAAAAGACAAATAAAGGCATACATCACCGAAAACGTTGAGACGGCCGTGTGGCTGATATGGTGGCACACTCAATTGTCGGAGTCGTGGGGTCGTTTGAGGACCTGCTAAGCGGCTTTTGGCCACACCGGCCAACATTTGTAGGAACATTTTGGCGAACTCGTTGAGCCACACAAAAATAGTTCGTCTTTTGTTGTTCGAAAACTTCACAATGATCACACGATGCGTCTGGTTGGCGGGAAGTGTCTTGACTGAAAGTTTGCACAATTCTCTAGTTTCTAATTAGATTTCTTCAGGGTTTTCCCACACACACACCCGGCCAGTCAACATTCATTAGCAACCACATTGCTTATTTATGTAATTTGCATGGCTACTTGTTGTCTGGTTTATCTCGAAGAGCCCAAAAAACCCGACCGAGTTCACTCGGCCGAGCAAGTCCAGGACCCCCGTTTTTGCAAAGTGTGTGTCGCTGAATCAACGTTTTGCTCGCTCGCAAGGAACAGAAAATTATAATGTAGCCTGTTCCCGTTTTCCCGTTTTTCTTGGCTGCTGCGTTCGAGTGTGAATATGGAAGTGTGTTCTTCTCGGTCCTCGGAGTTGCCTGTTGACCGATAAAAATTGTTTCGGTTCATCGATAGAAAAACGATTGGGAACTTGGGAAAACTTCACCCAGTCGCTTTCGTTTTCGGTGCGTTGCAGTTTCCAATGTACCCCCGGGGGTGGGGAATTGGCAATAAATTTAAAATGTGGCTTCCATTAAAAAGTGTGGCAGGGACAACCGAAAAACCGAAACTCAACGAAACCAATGCTGACTCGAGCGGTAAAATCTTATTAGAGTGGATGCTTTTCGATTTCGGCGGCAACAAACGTACCGGCCAAAGTCCAGCTCCAAGGGGCTACGTTCGGACGCAAATGTTTTGCAGTTTTACACTTTTTGCCGTTTACATTTTACACAAAGTCCCCGATGTAAACAGGAAGGTTTGGGAAGGAAGAGTTCAGGAATTCACAACCATCAAGAGTTTGCTTGACCCCCGACGAACTGGCGCAGATTTGTATATATTGCAGATAGTTTGAGTTTGGGGTTTTTTTTTTTGTTAGTGAATTTGAGTTTATGTTGTGTCAAGAATGAAAAAAAAACAACGAATTTTCCACTGAAAAGGGTCAGCAAAGCGGTGTAGGTTTGCGGAAAACTTTGAGCGAACTCGGACCCGTTGTGCATAGGTTGCGATTTAAATTTAAGTTTCTGAAACTAAGTTTATCGTTCCATCGATTGTTTGCGAACGTAGCTAAGTCGCAAAAAAAAAACAATACGAACAACGTGTACCACTCGGTGCCGCAACTGATGTAGATACGGAAATGGACCAACTCCGCCATCATCATTTAAATGTAAATTTACATTGTTACGTAAAAAAAAACGATGACAGCAATCCTTTTTATACGAATTAACCCACTTTAAACTCATCATACCATTTCACAGTCACAGTTGGTTCTATCAGTTTTCTGCTCGAAAAAAATGTTCGCACTCCCGGCTATCGCACGGACATCATCGAGGTGTGTGGTATGTTCGACAACAATCGGCCTAAGCTATCGCCCAAGGTCCAAGGCCTGACCATAAAAAGCGTTTGCGCTCCCGTCAAGGTGCAGATAAGCAAAACAAAGTGACGGAAGATACTGTCCCGGAGAGAAAGGCATCGTTAAGCTGGGATGCGAAGCGCCAGCCGACCTTGCCCGCCCCCGGCCAAACCCACACCGCACCCTCACCCTGCCCTGCCGCATCGAATGTGGGGGACGCTCCCACGAGACCGTTTACCGTCGGTCCGGTCTGGTGTCCGTCCAGTCGGTGTCTGAAAGAAGCCAGAAGACATTAAAAATGATGTTTATAAATGATGATTATTAAAGTCAGGAGAGTCACCAGACGAACGCCCGGCCCGGCGCTCGGTTCGGCTCCGGTGGATGATTTAGGGGACGAAAGACCGCTCTTAGCAGCAGTCCTGTCCCGTGGAACACTCCGCAAAGGACACTTTTCCCTGTGGGCCGCGCAGGGAGCAGTGTTTGCGGTATCAGTGCAAACGACAGAAACCCGTCATGTCACGGCAAATTTTTCTTCCCCAACACATTTTAAGCAGCAGTCGTCCTCGGCAGCCGTTTTCTCCGGGTGAAAATCTTGAGCCCACTTTCGGTCTCTGTCTCGGTCGCCGAACGGGAGACAGTTCGTTTGCCCAAAGTCCCGTCGAGCCAAAAGATTCCCCTAGAAGACGAAGGAAAAATGCACAACCTCATCGTAGGTGGCACATCCCACATCCGGCCCCGGCCTACGGGGGCCACACACAGCCATACATGTCACAGGACACCCCTGGAATGTTATCTCATAAAACGTGCGGAGTGCAATAAATCACCCTCAGGATGATTGCGGGCCGTTGCGGCGCGTCGTTTACAGTTGGACGACGGTCCTGTCCTTCCCGTCCCGGCCGGGAAGTGCGCTACGTCGCGCGAAGCATCCTGGCGGGAACACGGGAGAAAGTATTTGCCACTTGCCTTGGAGTGCTAGAGGCCAAACAGCGCAATGTTTGCCGTGCCACCGCGGGAGTTTGTTAACTGACACTGCAAAACTATAAATTTTCCGTCCCACGGTGGACTACTTTTACGCACCCACGAAGGAACTGCAGAGCCTGTGTTCCTGTGTGCCTTTACGTGTGCTCACAGCCGGTCCGCAGTGTTGGAATTTGATGTTATACACCGAACCGATGGATTACAAAGTTGGTGTTGCCTTTTTTATCATTATTCCCAGGTATTGCGAATATTTAAGGAACCGTCACAGGGAGGGCATTGACACACGTTGCGTTTCAACGTTGCCCAAACTATGGAAATGCATTATCTTTTCATTATGCACAAAACAGGGTCATCATGATAAGTTTATGTGATTTTGAGATATAAATTTCCAAAAATTGACAACGACGTGACTTATGGTAGAATTATTAATAATTTAGTAAGTGCTGTAGTATACCCTTTTATTTAACTAGACTACGTCCGATTGTCAATCATATGGGAACAGTTTTCTTTGATAATTTGAAAGCCGAATACGGTGGTTGCGGAACAATATGGGTCGAGTTTGTGACGAAACGAATGCAGTGTGAGATGGTGCATTATCATGATGCGAAAATGAATCTCCAAAAATGATGCGTTTCATTTTGTCTTGATAGTCGAAAAGCATTGTTTCAGATATTTCAACAGCGAGCTGTTTTTCCATGAAATTGAGCGTTTTTGGCACCAGTCGACATTTTACTTTTCAGAGGCCCAAAACGTCATTCAAAATGGTTTCCACTGATCCATTCGATATTCCAATACGGTCTTGGACTGTCAATCGACGACTTTGGAGCATCAATTCTTAGATTTTATTGACGTGTCGAGCTCATTCCTCGTGCCTCGTTTTCACTCCATTTTCCCGACACTCTTTGAACATTTTTAATCTTTTCGGCAGCAGAAATTTAATTCCACACACAAAATGTAATGGAACTGCGGAAGTAGATTACTATTTCGATGTATAATTTGACTAAGATGTTGGCAGTTTCTTATAACATTTCATAAACATTACTCAAACACCTCAATTGCGACAACGAATCACTCAGTTTGAATTGTGGTTTCGGTTATCTTTAAATTAAGGCCAATAGTAAACCATCGCGTAGATCGCTTGAGAGACGTAGAAATTACATTCGAATAAATCATTCGGTCGTTTCCCAGAACAACAATCACGGCAAACAATCAACATTGCTTCGTTTCCCAGCGTTTATGGTTGGTTTAGTTTTGGCGTGAGCTCATTTGCATACTCCTCCGTGGATATGCCGCATGTTTTTCTGTCTTCAAAATTCCTGTTTCCTCCACCAATCATCAGTAGTTATCTCGGCCGGCGTTATGAAAAAGTAAATATTGAAAAATGTAACTCTCTATGTGCCATATATCTTCGGCTGACGTCTCAAAAGTTTTCCGGGCCTCTTTTGGGCGGACAAAAATGTAACAAATCACTTACAATTAATTAAACTTGTTTCGAAACTAACAGTCACCGAAACGTTTCACTATCGGAACCGGTCTCACGGCGGGGCACCTTAGGGATGACGATTTAATTTTCTTACCCAAAAACTCCACCCCGTTCGGGGCAGTTGACCGTTGGCTTAATGTTTGGCATGACCGCACACGATAAAGCAACCGGTCACAAGTGGCCTGTTCCGGTTGGAGCTCTATACTGTTGTAGTGGATAGTGGATTTTCATGGATAACCTTCCCATCGACCCCCGGACACAGAGCACAGGCAGGACGACACGTCGAGGTGTTACTAACACGAGCTACTCCCCTCGGGCTGCTAAGTGACTGGTGTGATAAATATCTTCATCCCAGGAGTGATCCCTTTCTCGAGGTCACCACAGCGGCCGCCCAGTGTCCGGCAGGGTCAACGCTAATCGACAAAAATGGCCTTTCCCACTCTTGGGCGGATTCTTGTAACCCTTCCGTTGGAAATACGATGGTCAGCACCTTCTTGGCACGGATTCTTACACTCCGGGTGCAGTGCCTTTCTATAGCGAGGGTCTTGGTCGTTGTTCGTGTTATTCTCTCGGAAGGAAATCAATGTGTAAGTGTGCCTCTTGCATTTGTGGCCACAAAATCCTGTGTCTTTGAGCTACGCATTCGATTTGACATATCCACCATCCCACGTTCGGTATACTTCTTTGTGCTTGTATTTCTATTCAAACACGTTCAAGCATAACATCCTGGTGGGTGAAAAGAAAATGAATGCATAACTTAAGCGGTCGTGAAAAACATGCGACTCATTCGTGGTGGACACTATTGGCAATCGTATGTGACACACTTAACACTCAGTTTATATTCAGTACTTGGACAGCATTTATTTTGTTACAACAATTATAAATATTTTCTTGCCGCAGAATTATAAGTAAATCTTAACGCGTATTTGGGCGATTCCAAAGTAGGGATCCAAATTGTACAATGTCCGTGGAAAGCCTACACCGTCAAGGTTATGCGTGAACTGTGCGGTTCTGGGCAGGAAATAACAAACACCCAACTAGTCTGCGCGTGTACGCTGTGGAATACCATCAGAAGAATAGGGTAAGCAAATAGGAGGATCATGCCGCACTCAGTCATACCCGGCACGCCTAGCAAGATTTCAGGATAAACATCCCAATTGAATAGGGAATGAATTTGTCTCTGTCGCGATTGTCGGCATCAAGACGCCATCGGTTTCCGATGCCGCTGCCTACGGCGGCTCCGGGGCCGATCGCATACTTCTGGGGCTCCTCCTTGCGGCGCCTTCCGCCTTCCTTCCACGAAAAGCGCAACACATTTCTTTGCGCCGATCCGCTGGGGCCTCGCCCGGGGGAGCATTATCCATCAGCATTCAGCTGATGGCGTCAGGCATCAGGAGCCAGTGTGACGAGTGTTCGCCGGATTCGCCATTTGGTCAAACCGGGCGAGGACGTTGACGATGGCGACACAGCAGTGACAGCGGAACGGATCCCCGGAGCCGGGACCTTGGGGCAGGAGCAGGAAAATAAATCAGTAATGCATAAAATATGCTGATACGCGCTCCGATCCATGCCGGAGCTCTCTCTCTCGCGCGCCAGGACACAATGTGTTGTGTTTGCTGATTTTTCATCAGCGCGAAATGGATTGTTTTTTCCCACCGACACTCGGGCTCGGGATGCGAACAGTAATTGGTAATGCTTTACAAAACATTCATCCGCAACGGCTGTACGCCTTTATGAATATTAATATCCGGCTTGCGTGACTCACCGATCGGCCGTGTCCAATAAATATCCATCCAACATTTCTTTTAACAATTATCAATCATTTCGACGCCATCCACCAGCTGTCGGGGCCATTTTTGTTGCAGCCAAATGGGATTGGCTACGTGTTTGTGGGGAAAATGTGGCACAGATTTTATAAATTACGTTCTATAAATAAACTTTTAGTTATTTAGTTTAATTCTTTGCTCCAGTTTATATAGCCGACTTGTAGCACTGACCGTTGGAAGGACTAGGAACTAAGTTTAGCCTAATGCATCGCAACACTCTGTAACTAACTCTCGTGTTACTGTTCTGTCAAAAGGTTCTCCGGAACACTTGTAGCCGAAGTCCGCTCATTATTTAGCTCACTTTCATTTGTCCGTATGCCCTCTGGGCAGCGAATTGTGGGGTTCGCCGAAAACACTTTTCATTGTCGTTAGCACTCTCGTAAACAATCTGTCTACAGGACTTTAAGGATTTACTGTTATTAATTCAATCGTTATGATAATTCTTGGCACAGGTCGCCCTCAGTCAGCCGGTTGCCAAATTATCCCGGGTCCTGCCCTTCGACAAATCTCCTACCGCGCCGGATATTGCCTCGCTTTGGTTGAGGGTGCGTTCGAAGATTTTGGCACGCGAGGAGGCTGGCCTGAGTTGAACTGTGGTTGTCACGCAAAGCGACTCCAGACGGAGCGCTCGTCCGTTTGTTGGCACGCACTGTGGATATCCTGAAGGGGAACGTTTTGATGACTGGAACATCCAGTATAATGAATTGATGGTATTAATTCCGGTCGATTATTTTTCGTCTTTTCAAGGGCTAAACGGGCGGATGCCGTGTGAATCGCTTGGCATAGCTTTACACTTCAGCATCGCTTGGATTTGCAGGCCCTTGAAGGTGGCACGCGAACTTTTCTGTTTTGACTTCGTTTTCAAGTGGACCTATGAATGTTTGTTTAAATGTAACAAAATCAAGTGCTTGATACAATCAATGAAAAATCGTTAAAATATGAAATAAGGAAATCTATTTATTCATAAAACAACCAATATACAATGTAGAATCATTTTGTAAAAATAGGGTAAACTAAAGTATGCTAAAAGTAGCTACATTACTATTCATACTGAAAGCGTTCATAATCTCGTAATTCAATTATTGATAGACCCGTGTTTTTGATATCCTTACTTACTTTAATTGCAAGGATATCATTTGTTTGTTTGTCCCAAGTTCCCATTGTTTATTCTCGTGTTTGGCTTCCTAATAGCCGCTTAGTTCGGTTGGCGTAAACATATAATGTTATGCGAATGCTTTATGTTCCCCGTCGTGCTGCTGGCATCCAAACACTCCAGTTTTAAGATGGCAAGATTTTCAAGAGGGTTGTCCAGGCTCCAGCGACGGCGATGTTTGCTAATCCCTATGCTACACTTTGTCTTTGGCAAGAAGGTCGCACTCCTCGAACGTCTTTCTTAGTCCTCGAGGGTTTCGCTTGTCTTTCCCTGCTGCCGGAACCGGTAGACATCCCAATGCAAACATCCTTTGCTACTCGCCGACACCGTTGACTGGAGAGACTTTTGAGCGTTTTGGTAGGTGAACGTTTTGGGCGGGCGTTTCACTCACAAGATAAATGACATATATGTGTTGATAATGGCCTTATAAGAAGGTGTTGAGCCGTTCCATCATTTGCATGCACCTTGACGCAGACACACAGGGCAACATGGTGGGGAACGGACAGGGTTTCAACCGGAGTGTCTTAAGGACGTTTGCGATCTGCGGTCTTCAGTTTCTCATTTTTACGAAAGTATATTAGCGGACGGGGCAGCTGGTAACTGGGCGCACATATCTGGGCGTCCAGGACGAATTTAACAGTTGTAAAACGTCACGTTTCCCTCACTAATTGGCTGCTTATGAAGCGATCAATACCTCTGTTCGGGGAGCTGTTTGTGCGTCCGTTACCCACGCCAGAGTAGCAGTAAGTGTTTAATTTCACCTGACGTGCTCGCTTTTTCCGCTGGTCCATCCGGCGGCCAGCTAACTCAGATGTTCGGCCTCAGAAATGAGAGTAGTTTTCCGTTGATGCTTGTCGGCTGCCGTTCGCTTCGTCGGTAGCTACTGGAAAGGACAGGCTACTGGCGGTAACAGCAGCAGCAGCAACCCAAAAACGCTTGCGTCACGTTTCATCTCGGTCGAAACATTCAAGTCACGTCCGCATCATTAAAAATTATTGATTGCCGAAAATAAACTATTTCATGCGGGGCAGTACTTTACGAAAAAAACGAAATATAACTGCACTGGCTGCGGCTCGCGTAACGGATCTCCGGGTCTCCGGTTCGAACGTCGTCAGCGTCGTCGACGAATTAATGAAATAATCAAACTAGGACAGGAATTATTTCCCAAATCGAGCAAACTTTTCAGGCTCATCTTCGTTTTCTCATTTTCCGCAGAATAATTGCAAATAAACATGAAGTAGCTATAAATATTCTGCGAAAGGAGCAAGGAGTTCAATAATTTTAAATTCGACTAAACAAAAAATGCGTTTCAACGAGCTCTCATTTAGTTTAAACCAACATTGACCAGAGTATCCGTGGCTTTTATAAAGGTTTCAAAGTAATTATTCATCAAAACTATAGAAACTTATAGAAGTACCCCGTTCTTGATATTACGATATTAATGAAGATGAAAAGCGATCGGCACAAAGCAGAGCAGCAAAATCTCGTTCATCACATCACTTCTCCGATTGTGGATTCCCAAGGACGCCCGCTGCCAATACGAAGATCTAGACCCGCCGTCTTCCCGTCGTCTACGGGAATCAATCGAAATCACTACCGGAGTTACGCTAGCCGGGCCGCGGGCTGCCGGCCGTCTTCCTGGAAGGATCCCAGGGGCCCGTATCCTCTTTCGGCTCGGCACGGATAATTATACGGCGATTCGTCATTTGTAGCCATTATAAAGTCATTTGCCGTTTTTATCTGTCGATCGCGGCGCGGCAAAACGTTGATTTGGTCAGTGTTTTACCCGTCTTCGGAGCCGTCATCTCGGTCCACTTTCTCGGTCTGACTCAGGCCACCACCTGGTGCGGTGTCCAATCGCCCTAACCTTCGCCCGCGGCCCTAACCGTACTCTCGCTGTAACTCTTAATTACCGCCGACTGTATCGCAAAAATGTTTGCGAAACTTTGTAAACTCTCCCAACGCGCCGATACGCGCAGCCTTGAAGGATTGCATCTAGACGGAGCTGTCTTCGGCTTTTGGGTTCCCCATGTTGCCCCGGTCGAATCACGGTGAACATTATGTTGTAATTATTTATGAATTCACTCTGGTCCGGCCCGGTCCCGATGCCGTTGCCGTTGGACGTTTTTCGCGCCAGCAGCTCGGCAGCAGCGTTCCCAGACGGGGCGCTCCAGACGAGCCGATATTCCGAATTTGGACCGGCGGCGACCCCCGAAGAGGGACGGCCGTCGCCGCCGATCGGACCGGCGCAAGATCAAAGAAATTAGTCACCGTTCCCAGTGCAGGCAGCGAAGGGCAAGGCGGTGATGAACTTTGTGGCCCCGAAAGCCGTGACAGTGGCAGTCCTTGCGCGGTACATCGCGGGCTCCGTCCCTGACCGGTGACGGACTGTTGACGGAAACTCGACGTTTGGCGGCCCAGGCTTTGGCTTCGACGGGCGGCGGCGACGAGAGAATGTATCGAAAATGTGCGACGCGAAGCCATTCGTCTAATCGTGCTCTAATCGATACAGCGATCACCTTGACATTCTTCGCTTCGACCTTTTGGACCTTCGATTTTGGCTGTCCGAGCAATAGCGCTGCGGATCGCCGGCGATAGATTATTGTGTTTTCTTCAAATATGTTTCCACTTATTTCAACTTCACCGTCCAATTCGAAAGGGCTTTGGGAAACTTGTTGCACTGCCTGTCAGTCGGCCCTCTAGGAGGATCGTTTCATCGAGGACCTCGGCCACAGGTGGTGCAGTGGAATAGAAACCGGTAGCATTCGAATGGTGCTGTCACTGCCGGCGGAATGCCTTTTAAAGTCCCCAAATCAGCTCCGAACCAAAAACTGCCGGCACGCCACATCGCTCACATCCAGACATTGTTCTGGTAGCCTGATTCGGGGGGAGGTTTTCTTTCATCCGCTGTCCTTCCGCTCCGTTAGATGATGGAAGATGAGTTGCGAAGCGTGTTGCAGAGGCTCACAAGTCATTCGGGATTAGAAACGGGGGCCGGTGCACCGGGTGCACACCTCCAACGTTGCATTCCAAGTTCCCTGTGTTCGACCGGGCTTTGATTCCTTGCAGCGATACTTTCTCATACGTGCGCGAAACCGACAAAAAAAACCCGAAGCAAGAAAAGTGCATCGATGCTCGCGGCGACTGCAGCAGCCGCAGCATAAAACCAGAAAAGCATAATGAGCGGCCCCGACCCCGACGGACTGCTACCAGACACAATTAGTGGTCTCTTTCGCTCCATGGAATTAGAGGAACGCGCCTTCCGAGTCTGCCTTCGAGCGCAGGATCGAGCGCTGCCAAAAAATCACGAATCCCGCGATCGAAGTCCCGTTGCTTTTCACCGCTATTCCCAATTACTGCGGGCCAGACCGGGACCGGGCAAAACGGGCCATCGGCGGGTGCTAATCCCGGGTGCCGTTTTTCATGGCCTCTGCCGTTCGGCAGGTTAAACGATCGCCCTGCCAAGAGTGTGGAGCGGTTTCAGGATACTTTTGGGCCAGTTTCGAACTGACCCCAAGCGATGACTGATTGGCCATAATTTTTGCCTTCGTTTCGAAGGCCTACGCAAAACTATGGTCTTTTGGTCTCCGAAGCCGTCCGAAAGCAGCGGTTTGTTTTTGGGAGGAAGATTTTTTCCCAAACACTATATTTAGTATTTTACGTTTGTCTGTGAATGTTTTCTAAAAGAGTTCGCCCACCTCAAGAACCCACCGCAACGGATCTAGACCAAACAAAATACACGCAGAGAAAGAGCAACCCGGTTATCGGTCCGCTAGGAGTTTGTCTTCGGGTCAGCCACAAGTGCCATCGAGATGCACCACAATCTCGGTTTTAAATTTGCATAAAATTTGCGTGCCAAATGCTAATGATGCAAAACGAAAGTTTGCTCCGTGCCTCGGCCAAGGGCCAGGACTAAATTGGTGGCTGCTGTATCGAGTCGTCGCCGGTCGTTCCCGCCCCGCTAGCCCCGAGAGAAGTATCTTCGGCTCGCTCCCGATTTGGTTCCCACCCTTCCCGTGGAAGTCAGTCTATTGGTGGGGCCGTTGGGGGCCCCTTTTTGTGAGCTCTGCTCATCGTCCCGAGAAGCGCAAGAAGTGGTTCTCGGATTTGCTCGGATTGTTTGCGCGCGTTATCGTCCACTCGGCTTGGTCGGCGAAATTGAATTTACGTATCAGCCAAACGTGACCGGCTAGATCAATATCCGGTGCAGGCTCCCACCGGATCGCCCCCGGACCGGATGCCATTTGCTGGCGACATGCGGCACTCCACGGTGGCCGTTCGCCGGGGACGCCGCCGGTACGATTATTATTTATTCTTGATTGTTATGAAATAAATCTTCAAATTTGCAGCCCCGCACCAGGGAACCGAACGATAATTTATGCCACCAACCCCAGCCGTCGGCGGGTTACGGTAGGGTGAACCACCGGGAGGGGGACGGCATAAATCATAGCACAGCATTGAACCCGTTTCGAAAGTTTTGCACTTTTTTCTCCCGGCACGCCACGCCACGCCAAGTGAAGTCGAAGTTAAAATGGTAAACTGGCCAGCAAAGGGGAGCGCTGCTACCACCACTACCGGTGGGAGTCACCCTCCTACGGAGGCCGACAAACAGGCAGGCGGCAAATTAAGTTCAATTTAGCTTGAAACAATGTCAAAATGATGGCCGCCGCCAACGAGTCGAATCGTCGAAAATCTTTGGCGTGGTGGCCCTTGGGTCTCGCGGACCTGGCGGTGATTAAAAACCAATTTGTCTCATTTTTAACGCCACGGCAGCCAGCCGTCATCATCGCCGGCAGTCGAGCGAGACGCGCGAGCGACGCTTATGGCCAATGTTCTCAACAGAAGTCGCACATGATTACGGTCAGCGCGCGGCATGTCATCTGCGGGCGCCCTCCCGATTATCCTTCCTGGCTGGGCGACCGAAATTGGACACATTTGGCGCAATGTTCTTCCCGCCACACAATCCACATCGTCCTAATGACCCGAACGGAACTGACCGGATATGACAGTTGGGGCGCCCTCTCATCAGATGCAGTTTCGGGTGCGCCTTGTAATCTTAGCGGCTCACTCGGGCTCGCGATGCACTCGCGGACGAACGAAGCAGCTAGCGACCTCGGGAAGAAGTTGGAACTTCGAACGGAACCCTACTGGAAAGGGGGGGGGCTCCTGCAACGGGCTCCTGCGTGGCGAGTTTCGCGACAATCGCGGCCCGCGATCTGGATCGGTATCGGGTCAATTAAAAAATCAGTGTCGGACGCTGACGGCAGATAATTTCGCGAAACGCACCCAACAGCATAAACGCGCATCGAACGCCACCACAAACAACGAACAGGGAAGCGACCCCGGGAGTCGTCGCAGCATAATTTGCAACCGCCGAATGCGCCGTGCGCCGGAAAGTTGGAGCCGGGCACAAAAAGGGCATTGGGAGACCAAGCCATCCGGGCCATCCGGCCCTTGGCGAGCCGGCCGTTGTCGAACACCATCATCATGATCGTGTCGCGTAACGATCAACCGCGCAGCCCCAGAATCTCCCAGGTCCCGGTTGCGGCGCTTGCCGTAAATATGCAATAATCACCCTGGCCGCGGCCCGGGGGGGACCACACCGGGGGGCCGGCAAGGCCCGCGACACAAAGTGGCCGATTGTGTCGCCAGCCAGTCATCGTTTGCGGCAGAAGACCCGGAAATCCCAGCACAGCACGGATCCCAGAATCCGGACAAACGCCCGCCCGTCGGATCGATCGATTGCGGATGCGGATAAGATAAGCGGAATTTGCTTGCGGACTGCGTCCATACGCCCCGAACGGGTGGTGGAAGATCGCTACTAGCAGCCCCGAGGACTTCGGGAGCCCCCCCGGGAGCGGCCCCCCCCTCAGTACGAGAGCAAGTTTATTTGTAATGCTTAACGTAAATCGATTATGTTTTGCGGCGTCGATGGTCTGGATTTCCTCGGGTCCTCGGGTCCTGTGTGCCGGGTTGTAACAGATCAATCGAACAGATCGCCATGTTTTTCAGCGAGCAATCAGCGGTGGTTCTGGTGGTTGCCGGGTCGCGTCCCAGATCTTCCCCGACGGCGAGGACCCTACCGGGCAAAGGGGCACAATGAATTGTGGTTATCGACGCATGTTGCTACACGACAACAATCCCGGGCATCCCGGAGTTCCGGAGGAAAACAATAGCATCCACTTTAACATGACAGCCAGTACAAGCAGACCCGGTAACCGGTGCGCGGCAAGGATTTGTTACCCACCGTTCGCACCCGGCCCCGGTCCGGCCCGGCCCGGCCCGGTGGTATCGTGGAGCATTTGCATATGCATTTTAAACTGCGATGTTGAGTGTCATTATTTTTTAAACCTCGTTGATGTTTCTGGTAATTACACTGCTTGTAAAGCAGTCTCCCAAGCTTGTAGCCTAGCTTTGGCTTGCAGCTGAAGCCCTCTCGGCTTTGAATTAAAATGTAGAATTTGAGAACCTTTTCTACAGGAACTGCTATGGAATTACTTTTAAAAGGTGGAGTTAGTATTCGCATGTCTATTATCAACTTAATTGTTATAGAGTGTTTGGTTGATTCGATTAATTATTTGTTATCTCCTTACTTCAGACTTAAGACTTGTTATTCCTTACTTCGTTGTCGTTGACTTAAATCATTGGAACCAATTCTTACCATGTTCATGTTTCGTCTATGTGTACATTTCAGACTACGGATGTCTAGTCTTGTGAGAGTGTCATCATCCCTACTTTTATGCAATAGTCAAGTTCCAACACTTTTCCCACCATTTTCGTCTTCGATGCGAGGAACAACCAAACACTGCAAGATGTCGTATGGCCGATGGATGGTGGATGCCTTCAGAATCCGATCCTCGCGGTACGATTCGATTACTGGCAATACCAAGTCTAATACTTAAAACCCGAAATTGTAAACTGAGTGCTCTAGCTGTCAATTTGGTCTTCCTTACTATTCTTTTTTGGCAACACTACCTTGTTTCGACATCAGGCAAACGATTTCATGTAAAAAAAACAAACTTTCGTTTGCAACATATCTTGGAAGAGGTTAGACCATGTCGACTTTTGTGCCTGAAAATAACGTTTAGCGGGGATTATTGCTTTTCTGTTACCTGGTAAAGAAAACTGCTGCAGAATCGCATCGAATGCTTATCGAAGTTTTTTTTGAAGATCGCAGTTTTGACTTAACAAACGAAGGGCGTTTGAGGACGCTGAACTACAAGGAATTTTGGACGAAAATGACACGAAAACGCAACAATAACCCTTATCTACGCACATCCCTATGTTTGAAAGCCCTGGAAGTTGGTTCAGTCAGAACTTCAGATCGTCTGTGAGTCCTGATGATCGTCCTGTCGAAAGAAGATGAAAGCTCTAAACTCTGATAGGTTGAATCTTAGTATTGTCATAGCGCATTCGTTGTTACGTCCGAAGTACAAACTTGTAAGGAAGCAGCAAACTATTTTGTTTTATTTTGTTTAGCGACGCTGTTTTCGCCGCTGTTCAGGTTACTATACTCCGCTACACTCTATAAAATGACATGTAAAAGCTCCGACTTGATTACTTGAATTCGTATCTCAGAACATTTGTACGTCCGCATTGGTGTTCTGTCAAAATTAAAAAAATAACCTTGCCACTGTAAATATAATTCTTGGATTTGGACGAATTCCTCTTTAAATAAACTGTAATAAGATCGTCAATCGCTTTGTCAACCTAAAGGAAATCCACGTCATTTTGCGAGTGGTAAAAGTGATTGATTTGAGTATATAGAGATCTCACCTGCGCGTGTAACACGGTGTTCTTATGGAAGATTTGAGCCACTTAGTTCCCCTTTGACCCTGTGCCGTGATAAGTGATTCTTCTTCTTATCCGGCAATCACAACCGCCGAACGATTTTGGCGTGCAACAGAGACAGTGTTTATCTCTGTTGCTTACTGCAACATTGTGTTTCACGGACGGGTTACTGCTCGGCTGCTCATACAATAATGCTTCCTTTTCCTATGAATTCTTCAATAATATGTCCAGGATTGTGTGTGCTAACCTAGTCCTAGACGGGTGACGTTTTCAAAAGTAATCGAAGTAGAATTACATCGAAAACTTGGTTCCTTCTGCGACCCATCGACACCAAGACTTCATCGAACAACATTTGGGAAAACAAAATTGTAAAATGTGCTTGATCTTTCGGCTGCCGAACAGGAAACGCAAAGCTAATGCTCTGCGATGAACAATCAACAGGACTGCTGACTGGATGTTGGGAAGGCTCCATTAGCATTCGCGTCAGGACCCTGGTGGGTACTCAATAAAACTCGCATTACTTTAGATTAGCAGCATAAATAATGTAAATGCGGTGCATTCCTTCTGCCTCAGCTCCTGCCTGCCAGGTGCTTCTGCTCCGAGAAACGGCGGTTTCGATCGATTTTCGGCCACGGGCTCCGGTGTGAAGCTTACTGTGAAGCTTGTAAAATAAATTAAAGCCACTTTTTAATGCATTCCATCCAGCATCCACCAGCTATCGATGGCGTAGCCCGCGGAGTGTCGAAGTGGCCGTCAAGGGGCCATCGGGCGCGATTCCCGGTGCCAGTTAATTGGAGCAAACCACATTCACCGGTGGCGCTTAATGAAACAAAAGTTTCGAAAATAAATATGTACATTTCATTTCGCTGCAAAAGTCTGACCCCGGCACGGACGGACGGACGGTGAATGGACGCGAGTGCATACTAATCGTGCGGTGCGGAGTGGAGCTGCAAGTCAAATCCAGGAAGACCGCTTGCCCCCGGGGCGGCGGTCAAGATGCTGGCCAATCGGACCCGGTAGTTGATTTGCCGAGAGCTCGAGCTCGAGCTCCTCTTCCGTCGAAAGGAGTAAAAAGTGGGGTGCAGAAGGGTGCACCACAAATGCAACGACGACGACGCCCAGCGTCCAGCCGACCGCGGAAGAAAATGATAAATTATGATGCGATGCCTCAATTTAACGTTAATATTTCATTTATGCCACTGGAAATGTGGTCCTCCGGTAGCGACCGACCGGACTCCACAGCTACATCTTGTCCCCGGAGTTGTTCCGCGGCCGGGAAGAATCTGTCGGGTTTTTTTTCCTTCCCACGTGCCGTACGTTTTGGTCAGTGTCTTCATTTCTTCTTCCTCGCCCAAGTCCGGCCCATCCGGTGGTGATAATTATTTAAAACTCATCCCTCTCGCTCAAGTCCTCCCGGGGGGCCGCGCTGCGACCGGCACGCTGGTCGGATTCATTAAATTTCATCGACGGGCCGCCCAGTGGCTGGCCGCTGGAACATTATGCTGCTGCTGCTGCATCGATCGTTAATGCACTCTCGAGAACATGCACTTGCCAGTGAGCATTGGCATCTGTTGAGCATTCGACACTTTTTATGCCGTTTTCGCGTGCGCCACGTCGAATCTTCCGATTGTCCGATGCGCCTGCCGCGCCACAGCGTCTTCGGGAGGCGTATCCTGCGCCGCTTCGTATTTGGGCCATTCCTTCCGGCGTAGGCAAATAAATTGGATTATTAGTTGATTGCTTTTCGGCACCCAAGGGATGCCGCTTGCGGCAATCGAGCAATCCGCGGGTACAGATCAATCTCGCGTTGAAGTCCCGTCCGATGACCGACTAATGAGCGTCCACATCTCGATGTTTTCTCACGCAGTTCGATTGAGTGGCCCTTTAAAAAGCCGCTGCTCGTTACAAGATGATTTATACGCGTGAACGCAGAAGAAACCAGTGCCCAAATGCCGCGATTGATGGCCGATTGTGTCCCACGGCACGAAGTGTGAACCACATTCATCCCCGCTTTCCGACACCGATAAGACTGCTGGTGTGTTGTTTGCGAACTCTACGTCTCCCACGTTTCAGCAGCATCGCAAACAACGATTTACAACCCCTGCGAGAACAATTCGCTCAAGAAGTCGGTCGGTCGACCCGGGCTTAGCGCAGACAACCCCCGACAGCGAGGGTTGTCTTTCTCCGATGGAGGGGAGAGTTTGGCAAAGAAATAAAGGCCGCACACGATTCGAGGACTCGAGGACGTCTTCGGCCACCACCCTCGAGTCTCGGAAACGACCTACGAAACACGCGCACCGATTGTTGGGTGTCATAAAAAATCTATCGCAACTCAATAAAACAGTTTAAAAAGTTATCCAAAGGGGCCAACTAAATTTGCGGGTAAATCATAGCAGTTCATTGATCGGGGCTATAAACGGGGCCAATTGGCCATTGGTGCCGGGGGTGGTGACGGTGACGGTAGGGAATGGGAGCCGACCGAGAAGCCGAGAAAGTTGGCCATTCGGTTGGCTGCTGTGAAAAGTTTGGGTCGCTCGCTTTTTTCTCGGTATTGCTCTTCGGATTTCGGCACTTCGGAAGGGTTCATCGCGCGACAAGGGCAGCAGGAATTGCTATGGTATGTATAAGGTGGTCCATCGGGTGTTTGCATTCCGAAAATTGGGAGCAAAATATCGACTGTGGTTGTATGGCACGTTGCGCCGTCCTGTTGAAACCGAATGTCGTCCAAGTTTTCAGTTTCAATTTCACCAAAGAACCAATCCATTGACGGCTCCTTCTTCATTTTCGAAGAAATGAAATAAGCTTAAATTAAATGAGCTTTTCAAATTTTGTACAGTTTGAGTTGAAGACTTACCGCTTTGACAAAAAGTTTTCAATATTTCCCATATCGTAAATGTTAAAGTTTTTACTAAATGCTTACTAAATTTCCAGAAAGAATGGCGTTTTAAAGGTCAAGTAATTGGTAGTTTAGAATTCAACCACTTGAAGAATCACCCTATAGAATTGCTGTTATCGTGCCAGTTACGTTCACTATTTGAGAATATCTTGTATTAAACTAAACTACAACATCAGTCATCATGGTGGCGGCGTGAGCTCCGCAAGATTGCTCGAGAATGATATGCACAAACCAGGACAGGGACACACATACACAGTTCAAAAGGAAAAGCCATTGGCCAAAACTTTGCCAGCGCAGAGAGGAGCGCGCGAAAGAAAGCAGACAGCTCAACGCCTTATCCCCGCGGTCGAAAGATCGAATGTTTTTGTTGGCCAACCCTCCCGCGAGGTCCCGAGGCCCCCGTCACACCAGGCGAAGCAAGACGTTTCCTGTGTCAAGTCAACATTGTGTGTCTCGGTGTGTTTGCGGCCCTTTTCGGAAAAGATGCTGCACAATAACAGCGACTATGGGAAACACCGCACCGCGTCAACGAAAACCGATCAATAGCCAGCGCCAGCAAAAGGACGAGGGAAGGCCGGCGTCCCGTTCCTTTGTTGGTCCTTTGTTTGTTTGACTTCCAGTTCGAGCGGTTCGATTGCTAGCTCCGGAGCTCGCCCACCACCCCGAGGGTTTGCGGAAAATTGTGGTTGACACCGGAACTTGATTCGGGGGATTTTCCCACACTGATTATAAAGTTCTGCGTTCTGCCGAGTCGACCGGGGGGCGCCAATAATTAAGTCCATTTCCAGTCCTAGGTCGCGACGAACAGGGCGAACAGCAAGAGATGTAATCTGGCGCTACTTCGTGGCTTCCGAACCGGCGACAAACTCTTGACGCTCGTTATCGTCGTTGTTGATCCAATTCCGTGTCTATCCGCGGCCGAAACTGTGTCAGTCCCGGGTGCGCGGCAACTGTTGACATGTTCTCCGAGCTCAAGAGTACAGTACGGGGAGCAATAAGAAAACCGAGCAATAAGCCACTTCCGCTGTCTGGTGACCAACAAACCGATCGATAACGGGTCGCCGGCGGACGGCGGATCCCATTTCCGTTCCCATCCGATGACGCGCCAAAGTTTCAGTTCTTCTTCCCGCCGCCCGGAGTGAACAGTCACTTCCTTGCATTGATCGGGAAAAACGTGTCTGCGCTACGATCAAGACGCACGTCGCAAGTGCGAAGAGCGCACCGACCGTTCCAATTACACGCGCATCGCCCTTCGCCAGCCGCCTTGCGGGAAAGATTCTTCCTCGCACACTTTCAGCGGAAGTTAACGGTTGATCGTGTATTCGCGCCGAAGGACAACCCGAACCGCGGTAGGTATTCGCGGTGAAAGTTCCGCCGCACGGAGGCATCCCGAACCCGGCTCCGGGCCGAAGATGGTAGCAACATGGCTTTTCGGAATGTTTTAATTAGAATTTAATTGAAAACAATTCCGGAGGCATTTTTGACGTCGTTCACGCGGAAATGCCTGTGGAAGATCGCTGCGCCTTACACTGTCACTGGCGTGGTGCTGGCTCTTATCACGCACGAGTTATGGTGCCTTTTTGTCGTCATCGGGATGGAAATGTGATGAGCCGCCGACTTCATACGCCGTGCCGTGAAAACGCAAATTTGTCCTATTTGACACGCAAAGTTGTCCTCCAGAGTAACGGTTAACGGTTTGGTGTTTTTCCTTCCGACTGCAAGCGATGTGTGCTGTGACCTGTATGCTCAGCGGTGCCTAGAAGGCATCGTATCATCACCATCACCGGAAGCGGTTTCGGGAGCACCGACGACGCACTGCGGCCAGGCGTAAGAATAATACGCCAAATGAAACATGAAACAATTCGTTCGACTTGATCGATCGGCCCCGGGCCGAGTGTGGGCCTCTCCACGCCATTATCGAAATTAATCAAGCGTAATGGGTCGCCGTGGCCTCTCGGGCCAGGCGGCCAAACATCTTCACCCACCCAGCACAGCCCGGCCGGAGGCTCGCGGGAAAATTGGGTAATCAAAGCGATACGTTTCGGTTGCGGCACCGTTTTGGTGGCCTCTGCCCATCCGTCAATCTCTGGCCGCTGGACAATGGACAGCTTTTGGCGCCGTGGTGCGGACTCTTACACCCGGACTCCCGGCTCGGGAGAGTGTGGGTGACGAAGATTTGAAGAACGCGTCGACGTCGCGAGGGTGAGACTGGTCTTTTCTCGCGGCGATACGCGTCATTGTGGAATTGGTCCACTCACCGGTCCACAGGCGGCACACATTGTGTGGAGCATTGTTGAAAGTGGGGAAGTCATCGCGATGACACGACCGGACACAACCTGCCACATTGCACGACGCGGTCATTTCTTGAGACCATCTCTAATGGAAAATTTCACCAGTTGAAGAATGCACGGCTAACTTTATTTAAGTTTAAAGGAACGATCGATCGAATCCGTGTCCTAAACGGTTAACGAAGCATAAGGTCAAACTCTTGCAGTAACTTTATTCGAAGAACTCGTGAACCGAAGCCTTCCAAGACCCATACAGCAGACGGTCTGTTATATACCTTTCAAAGCTAAGGGACTTCCAACAAAGCGTAATCCCCAAATTAGATAATACATATTAGACTGGGGAATACGAAATTCAACGTTTTCTGAATGAAATTGACCCATTTCTTCAACGGATGGTGACTGGGGATGAGATTTGGGTTACATACGCGAATACTGTGCGAAAACAATTGCGGATCAAACGGTGGCCAACACAGGAATAACAGCCAAGAAGGTTTTACTTTGGAGTTGGGTGGACTTGACAGAAATAATTTATTATGAGTTAAATCTTTATGTCCAAGCACTAAATTCACAATTCTATATACTACCCGACAGCCAGCGACTGACCACAAAAGGCCAGAATTAGCTAACAGAAGAGGTGTTGTGTTCCATCAGGACAACGAAAGGCCACACACATCTATAATGACTCGCCAAAAACTTCGGGAGACAAGCCAATGTTTTAATGCATCCTCCGTATAGTCCGGACCTTGCACCAAACAGTTATCATCTTTTTCGCGCAAAAAGAAGAAAGCATTATAAAGATACCTTTAAAATGACAACAAATTTTACAACAAATCGGTGGACCAAGCTTAGACATGCTAAAACAACCTAAATAATGTTTTGAATTTCACGCAATAAACATGGTTCTCATTTTCCTTAACATAATATTAAGTGTAATCATACAATCTATTTTGTCCAACCTTCGATACTACCCGTGCAACATATCTGACGAAGCACAGTGAATGTTGTTGTGAAATAAATTATTTAATGAAATAACGTCAATGTGGATAAGATGATAAGGTGCTGATGGAACATAATCCATTACGGCAAGGTCAAACATATGATTCTTGCTATGAACCCTCTACGCCGACCAAGTGTTGTAAACTGCCTCATAAAGGATTCTCGCTCGACTTTGTTTGTCCGTTTTGCTTTCCTTTCCCTCTTCTATTTCCACTTTTCTCCTTAGCTTTGTAAGTTTCCCCTGTATAGCTTTAAGTAGCCAGGTCGAATAAATATTATATTATATGATTATATTCATAAACAAAAGCTAAAAAGTTTCTTTCTACTATTATACTTAAATTACATAGTTGTTTTATGGGTAATTAAATTATTTATTTGGAATAAAACTAAGTCATTATCCAAATTCGTTTTTGTGGAATACCCGCTATCAAAAATGTTGAGTGAAAATTGTTCCTAACTTTAATTCCAATTTTAACTGTAACTAAATTCTAGTAAATGTTTGCATTTACAAAAGCTCATTAATGCAAGCTAGCCACAACTATTACTTCCGATGTTCTTCATGTTGAAGACAATTCTTCCTGACGACAAACACAGTCTTCAATGCGTACAGCAATGCAAAGCAATGAAATCTTGTAGCACTCGCGCCCTTTGGGGGCGGAGTGTCGTCGAGCATAGCGGCCAGGTAACTAAAGCGTTTGTCTCACTTCGTCTCCTAGCCTTGGTGGTTGTGTGTAGTATTCGACAGTTACACGCCTGGCTTTCCATCCTCCGTCCCAAACTGGCCCCAAGCTCAGCAGACCCGAAACAGAGACAATCGATGTTTCCGGCTGCCGGCGCTGCTGCAGTTTTCCGCCTGCTGGAGGTGCTTCGGAGTGGAAAATGATGCGCCCGTTCAGTTCGTTAGAGCCACGGGAATGGCGAGAAATCACGTGATGTCGAGAGGGAGCGCAGAGGTAGCATAAGCGATGCTAAACCCTTTACCCTTGCCTGGGCCGCCCCCTCGGCCCAGGTTGACCTGGAATTCCAGCGGGGACGAGGTGTGCGTCTGCGCATGGATACGATAGTTTAGTGCTTTTCGTTGCGTTTTTCATCCAAGTCTTCAGCCACCCAACGCCCAGCGGGCGCTGGACAGAGGCGAACCCAAAGGACGTCAACGACGCTGCCAGGTTTATCATTTTAATCTTCGCCTCCGGGCGACTCCGACTGTGTGTCTGAGCGTTTCGCCTCCGGTAATGCGGCGCTCATCCCGCTCGACGGGGTTTGTTTTTCTCGCATCGTTTGCAACATATCCCCGGCACATCTACACGCCCTGTGGGTGGTCTGCGGCTACTTTCCGTCCCAGTGAGGCAGCTAAAGACCGGTGGCAGCGATAGCGCCGAGTTTGGCTGCTAATGTAACACCGAATGCAACATTGTTGCAAATGACAACACACGGTGCCTGATGCGGGGTGTTCAGGTCGGTTGCCTGGCCTCTGCCAACAATGTTGCCGGACCTCTCGATTCACACCCCACTCGCACCAAGGATACCATGGCCGAGGTTTGTTTATCCGAGCTAAATGCAACTGCTGCAGTAGTTTGAAAATGGTGGGCATTAATGATGATGCATCGGGGAGTAATGGACTGTTTACAGCGTAGCTTCAGTAAGGTGTTCAGGTGTTGCGAATGAGACCCACTGTTGACACAGCCCCATCGGTAAACAGTGGCTGTCATTTGGCTTTCGAAAATTGGACAAACAAAATGGAACACTTTTGGATTGTACTCGCCAACAAGGAACAACAATGTCGTTTCTGGTTTAATTTACACATTGCTTGCTGGAGCAGTTATGGTGGAGTAATAAATGGAAGAAACTACCCAGCTGTAACACTGTGGCGAAAGAGTAAGGAGAAATTTGGTTTTGAACTTGTTTTTATCTTTCACTTTGCATCGCTATCACGATCTGTGTCAAAGTATACGTCAAAATACTAATTAGTGTTTGCAATGCGAGTCTTTTTGCAAGCAGTTACAAGTGAATTCTTCGTTTTTCATAATGTCATTAAATTTCTGCAGCCAAAAAGGTTGAAAATGTTGCAGAAGACCTTCAGTGGGAAGCTCTACAAGAGTTTATAAGTGGTACAAAATGTTCAAAGAGGGTCGGGGAAGTGTTGAAAACGACGTCAGCTGCACGTCAATATAAACAAGGAATTGGTGCTCCAAAATCGTCTACCCTATTGACCTTGGAAACCATTGATAATTTAGGCCTCAGAGAAGAGAAATGTCGACTGGTGCCAAAAACGTAATGTTTTTGCCTCACATTTTGTGATCATTTTGTGATCCACAAACCTCCACAAACTCAATCGTTCCGCAGCTACCGTATTACTATTTTGAGACGAATTTAGAAGAATAAAACAAAGCTTTGAGTTATCAGCCAATTCTCGTTATTTTTTGGCCACACTAGTGAATTACCACACCACAAAATGCAACAAAATCGACCAAACGAACGCATTTCCATTCAGTAAATTAATTGGCCAAATGCAATCTGAATATTATAATATGAATATTTTCCCGAAAATATTCCTAACGAATTTTGTATTGAAGTAAAACCAAAACTATCAGATTTAATTTATGGATTTATTTATTCACATTTTTTAGATTTTCTTGTTTATAAGTACCTCTCAAATAAAAAATAATATTTTTTTTCTTAAAGTATAAGCTCGGTTAACGGGGTACGCGACGTAGTGAACAATGTCTTGAAATCTATACTACAACTAGTTAGGGATGAGCCAAATCAAGACAATGCCAGACCCAGAGCAAACAAAACAGTAATAGAAAGAGTATCAGTAAAATCTAGAGCAAATTTGCACAGTTGCACCGACATTTCAAAGATGTAGTACCTAATACCAAAGAACCAAAGCCACCAAAGTCTAGTACCAAAGAACACATTCTAATTACTTCTCCTCTGAACAGCCTCAATAGCAGCCTCTCTGTGTCTTTCAAGTTGACTAGTCGTAACTCTTCCTGTAACAACAATACTAGAGATCTCAAGTCAAAAGGGCATTTCATAGTCCCAATTACATATCTCAAGACGAATTTGAAGAACTTCCCAACAAATGGCTTATTTGCCCCATATTACATTCATTTTGGTAATAACAGTTCAAAAAATAATTAAAGTTTCAAGTCTAATAGGTAATAGTTTGCGGTTGAGTGGATGTTAAAAAAGAGACACAAATTAATACCGCTACCTGTGCAGCTAAACGAGTTGTTCGACGAAGAAGTCACCGTTTGTTCGCAGACCACCGACGGCCCAAGGATGCCTTCTCATGCGTTCCCGTTTCGGGTGCAGAATGCTCTAGTGCCTCAAAAATAAAGAGATATCGAAAAGCGGTCCCCGGATAATGGCTTTTCACACTCCCGGGCTACTGTTTTCGGCCTTCGGCCCAACCTGAAGCCCGTGGACCGATGAACACGATGAAGATGTAATTAATCTGACGCGCGAAGGCGTCACCGGGGGCGCGCGTGTGTGTCAAGGTGCCGTTGGAAGGAAGAAGCGTTTACGCGTGTGGAACACTAGAGAATCGTTCTACGTAGCAACGGTGGGTGTCCGTGGATCTGTAATTAACAATGACGCGCCACCAACTCCGAACACGAGCGACGAACTCGGCGAATAGATTTCCTTTCCTTCGTCCGGGCTTTGTTGGCCCACCGATCGCGCCCGGGCGGCCCGTGATGATCGTGACGTGTCCGAGGAAAATGATGGATACGATGATCAACAAGATTTGGACGGCCCCGCGCACTCGGGAGCCGTGATTATCGTTGATTGCTGGTGGGGTTCGATTTGTTAACGATAATTACAATCGACATCAAGCCGCACACTTTGGTGGATCCGTTCCGGAAGTGGCCGTTTTCTTTCGCCCGCGGTCCGGTTCCGGAACCGCGTGCATTAGGCCTTGCCGTTTCAGCTACCGTAGATCACGGCAGCAGCAGCAGCAAATGGCTTAATCAAGGCGGCCAACGGGACACCGGCAATCGGGTGCGAGGCGTTAGCGAACGATTAAGTGATTATGGTCAATCAATACCGGCATCGGGAGGTCTCCACGTCTTCCACGTGACCGAACAGCCACAGACACCGGCGACCGGAGTTCGGTCGAGGTCCGGTCGATGCCTCGGCGGCCAACGGACCGCGGCGGGGCCAGCTGTCCGCTCTCACGTTTCAAACCCAAACCGCCAGCACATTCCACGCTCCATTCGCGTCAACGCGCAGTGTCAGTGTCGGTCGGCCAACGGTGGTCGGAGTGACCCGGGCGAAGTGTGTGCCCTTTTTTAGGTCTCCCGTAGAAGGGTCCCGTCCGCTGACCGCCGCCGGAACATTCCGGTGGCTTCCAAAAGCAGGCATCTGCGTCCGGTTGCTCCGGTCCGGACGATTCGCTTCGAGGCCGAGGATTTTTATTCAAATCAGTACAAATTGGGAAAACCGAAGCCGCACGCTGGCAGGGCGTTCGGAGTTCGCGGACATTTTTCACATATTTTCACCGTACCCTTTCCGGGCCGGTAAGCCGGAGATTTCATCGGCCAGATACTCGTTCATTATGGCCATGGGTAATCATTATGAGCTGCCTCGAACTAGGAAAAGCAGCGTCCGTGAACTCCTGTCCGGTGGTCCGGTGGTTTTGAATGCCGGATGAATAACAATCGCATCCAGCGGTTCTCCAAGGTTCTCCTTTCGCGTCGTCAAGGCGGTTTCCAAACTCTCCGTCAGTTCCTAGAGCACCGGCGGAATATTGAGTCTCGAATAGAACAGGTGCCGAGTTGCGATGGTCTTGGCCGATTCTCGATGCATCTTCACCGACACGTCCCCATCATTCAGGTGTCCGTTCTGTGCCGTACTCCGTACGCGACCAGCGATTGAATTCGCTTCGCATCCAGTGCAGCCGGGAGTGCGTTACGTGTAATTAAATTAAGCGAACGGAATTTGTCCTATCCAACCCGTTCACTTCCTTTGCCGGCCAGTGACTAGTGCCCGCCCCGAGTCCCGGAATGGAAGTTCAAAAATGCAGCCGATTTCCTTATCGACCGACCGACTCCAGCCGAGGGCATTCTGCGCCAGCGACGGCGACCCCAGGTCCGCGACATTATTGCCTTCCTTCTAGAGAACATCAGATTTGTACCGACTGATAACACAAACGGCTGACTAACGGCTGTCTGGCTGCAGATCGATTGCGGCGGGGAGCTAGGGAGTGGCCATGTCCAAGACGCTACGCCGGGGGGGTGGTAGGCGACTACGGCTCGCTAACGCTGGTTGCGCAGAGCTGGGCATAATTATCATATTTCTACCATTAGGAGAGCAAGCCCCCGATGGCCGGTGCTTCGCGCGCTTAATGAAACAATTATCATCAGTAACGGCGAATGAAGTTCCCCTTCGGTGGACGGTCGACTAGCTAAGACTTTCTATTTACTGGCAGAATGTCCCCGTCACCGCAGGCAGTGGGAGCCCCGTGAAGGGATGCAAAAACTGTCGCTTTGCGTATCTAATGGCGCATTGGAATTTTTCCAACCAGAGTTGGCTGGGCGCTGGCTGGCTCAGACCGTAATGCTCAAACCCGCGTCCAGCATTTACTGGGGACGATTTGTTACTCAATTAAAGTGTAACAGTGGCAGTGGCAGAAGGCGCATAGCAAACGAAGCGTTAGTAAATGGGTTGCAGGTTGCGTCGGCCACATGGACGGAAAGGTCAAGATTAAAGAACCGCGAACAACGACGACCGAATGCGTTTGTTGGAAGCTCTCAAAAGTCGTTTCGAAAAGGTAGGTTTGGTAAATTTTCCGTACAACTTATTCCAAAACTCCAGAATTGATTTGCTGTTTTCGTTTGAATTGAAGAATTGAAATGCTGCATCGAAATAAAATTCACATGTTGTACTGTGTTCGAAAAGAAACGATTGGCTTTGTTTTGTTTTATTTGGATGCATAGGTCCGGTTGATAGGTTGATGGTCCGGGCTGTATTGCGTGTGCCGGCATGCGCCAAGACTTAAGGACTAGGCGAAGATGTTTCCATCTTGAGCAGTCGATAGGATCAAGCATGATACCTGGAACCATTATTCATTGTGCTCCGATCTGGGGGTTTTACAGAGATTTAATATCTGTTCCATGAACTCCGACCGGTCACTGCATCTGTGTACACCTTTACCAATCTCAATTTGAACTCAGATGTGCAGTATACATTTTGTATGCACGGCGGATAACGAAGGTGTTTCATTATTTAAATTATATGGGTATTTCGATGTGAACTAATATTTTTATTTCTTATATTGATTGATAGATAGTCGTAGTCAAATTCTTCCGGTCGACCAGGTTGAGAATACGAAGTGTCCCGGACGATTAAGCACATCAACTTTTCAAAGAATGGTTACTCGGAAACCGTCAATCAGCAAACGGATACTTTACTGACTCAGAAAAGACAAAAATATCTATTGTGATTATTTCACCAAAATCTCGTGGTATGCTCTCCTACAATCGCAGACACTAGACCTAGCACAATGAAACTTCTGGCGATTTGCTAAACTAAACATGTTGGTCCGTGGACAACGTTTTCTTATCGATTGACGATACCTCAAACCGAATCGAAGATGCAGTTCAAAGCCGGCTAAAAACGGCTGTTTCCCAACTGTTTCGAGAGTTGGAAAAAACGTTGGTGTAGGTCTCATTCTTCGAAGGGAAACTAATGTAAAAAGGATGAAATTGATTTGATAAAACAAATAGATAAATAATGAATAATAAATAATTAGTATTTAGTATTAGTGGCCGGTTATTGAAATGTTAAGGTTGTGTTCATATCACCCCGTACTTTAAATGTTTCATTGTAAATTTCGTTGTTTGAATAAAGCAACAATTACGGATTCTTGAAGCCACACAGTCTGTGAGAAGAAGTAGCTGAAAAAGAAGCTTATTTTTAATTAGTTTGGATGTGAAGTTTTTCGATGAAATGGGGTAAACGTCAAGACAATACTCGTGGCAGTCGTATAACGTGTCTCGGAGAGCGAAACTTGATAGAAAAAGGCACAAATATCACACATTTGTATGAGTATGAACCAAAGCACGGAATACAACACTCCCCTTGACATATAAAAGAAGCTGTCATGACATTTTGAGACTGGCTTAGAATAGTTCGACATTGTTCCCAAAGTCCACGATAAATAGCCGTTTTGTTGATTCGGATTCGCCAATATCTGATGACCAAAACGTGATGGGAACTTTAGAAAACAGCCAAATGAACCACAAATTGTATCGTCAACGGTACAATTTATGCTTTTAAGGACAGATAAGGGTTGTCTGCGCGCCGGTGAATCACCAGCCGGTTTTTGCTTCCCCACCAGCATGCGTTACCGTACGCTAATCATCACAATTTGTAACTACAAATGGGTTAACGATCCTCGCAAACCTGCACCCGTGCCGGTCGCGGGACCGGTGCCGGGACCAGGACCCGGGGGACACCCTTTGACCCGTCGTCGTCGTCGTCGTCGGCGGGAGAAATTGCATTTTGATGTCTGCCATCGCACAGTAAGTTATCGTGGCACCCACCACCTGAGCACGCTTCGTGCCTCCCGGGGGGAAGGCACTCTACCACATCGAAAGCCATCACGAAAACGGCAGCCATTATGGTGAAGTTTTTCACCGACCGCATGCGTTTCCGTTTTTAGCTCGTTTTTGCTCACTGTTTACATTAAGTTGGCCCCGTTTTGCATGCACATGCCTTGCCCTCCCGTCGTTGCCGTCCATTAGTGTGCGCGGCCATCAGAGCCCCGACCAGTGCGTCTGTGTGCGGACAAAAGGGCATGTGCAAGGGCAGGTAATAATACGAAAGGTCCAGCTCGCGGACGTCACCGGCGTGGACTGGGTTCGGTCGTAAAAATAATTCCAAAATTATTGCACTCAATTCGTCCGTGGCTAGATGGAGGCCATTGCGTGTCGCCTCGCCTGCCCACCGCCTCGCGCCACCCAGTTACGTGACATTGCATTGGCGAATGTTTCACACCCGGTTTTTGAGGGTCCCAGGTACGGGTACTCGGCACGGGGCAATCGTGTTTCACTTTCGGATCCTTTTTCAGTCCCGCGAAAGGGACGACTAACGGGATCACGGAAGGAAGTATGGCAAACATTTGTAGATGGCTGCCCGCTCCCCGCGATGAACCCGGGGCATGGTGCGCACGCAGCATTGGCAATGCACCGAAAGGGATTAAGGGGGCGCCCTCGGAAGCGCGTCGTAGTATAATATAATGTCCCCGTAGTCGTGCCGATGTGACCACGCCTCGTTTTTATTGCATTCGCCGGTGCCACCCGCCGATGCACTCGGGTGCAGCGCGAGGTGCACCAGACCAGTTGCAGCTGCTGCTGCGCCCGGCTCGTGTTCTCGGTGCACTTGTTCGTCACCGAAGGGGCTAGGCTTTTTTGCACCGCCAGATTGTTTGTGTTTTTCTGTTAAAATGGCCCCGTCCCTCAGCTACCCGGCGCCTTATCACCACGTGCCTCACGCGCCACGCAGCGAATGCAACCGTTTCCGGTTCGAATTATCCGGGCGCTCTCGGTACGATCAATTTCATGCTCCCGGTGCACTCCCAACGTTGACTCGGTCTCTCTCCCTTTGTCCTGTTTCTCTCTCGGAAGCGGCAACAATAAAAACCGACGGGTATCCCACATTTCCTTAATATCGCCCCAATTGGGTGTAATTGAATAATGCGAGGTATTTGATCGTTTTTTTTCTGTACCGAGTCTTCTCTCATTTTTCGTTATTAATTTGTCCTAAGCATCCACCGTGCGCCGGTTGCGCGGTTCGCGGTTGTGTGCTTCCGCTTAAATGGCGGCCCGAAAGCGGAAGCACACTAGCGTCACACTAGCAATGCAATCGTCACTTTTAATTTTAGCTCCGACCAAGACCGGACGGTCAGAGGGTTATTGCAAAAATGCCTCTGTCTCTGTAGCGAAAAAAAACGGCAACCAAGGGGCAATTTTTCAAAGTAAAATTCTTGCGAAATTTATAGGTCAATTATCACATTAAGGCAGTGGCATTCCCGCAAAGTAAAGAATTTTTCTGATCTTCAGAGTCAACGGATGGTGACTTCGGATCCCGCTTTCAAGCACCACACCGCCGGATGCAAATTTGATGACTGTTTCCATTTTGTTTATCCTTATATACTTTACAAATGCCGAAGATATAAAAGAACAAACAACAAACGCTTATTAGAAGCAACATGATTAATATGACATACGACGAATATCGCCGTTCGACTAAAAATACGCAAACCTATAAAATATTTTAAGAACAAATAAAGTAAATGTGTTAATTATTCCTCATTATTCCTAACTGTTATGTGAGGTGTTTCTGCCATGTTAGAGCCATAAAGTCAAATAAAACCAAGGATTGTATAGTTCCAGGTATCTATTGTTTACTAGTTGTGTCTATATTGGACTATATTAAAGGGTGTTACGGGCAAAAATTGCTCAAACATAAAAATGTGTAAATCAGTTCAAAATTTTATAAAAAAAATCAAGTAGTATTTCTTTTGAAAGCTCATTTTATACAGTTTATGTAAAAAAATATCATTAAGTCCTCCGTCTTAAGGAATGCGAATTGTCGAACTTTTCGTTTTATTCCTTTCATCAACTCTAACTTTTTCTATCAACTCTTTATCATTACTAAGTCCCCATATTTATTCAAATAATCGAATCATTAAAGCGTAAGTTTACCACTCAAAGACTACAACAAACAGCACAGGGACTAAAACGCCACAGCCGCATGTTTGATACTTTGGACTTTGTAGGACTTGAACAGCGTTCCGTCTTGAAGCCCGGAGAAGGGATCCCTTGGAGGATTCACTTTTATGTAGTTATCTATTGTTCTTCAACTAGGCAATGGGCCTCAAAAGAAGAAAAAATAGTTAACGATGAGTGCGAATAATAATTACTGTTTTCGATCGTTGTTGGAGAGATGAAAATAAGAAACCAGTGAACTCGGCAGTCAAGACAGAGGCCACGAACCCCGTCCACATCCGTCGGTACCACCGGACGACTCATTGTAATAAAAATTATCCGCCGAACGCGATTGATGCGAACGATGACGGTTCGACCGACGAGGCGAGGCATGTTTCTGCCAAAAGTCGAGCCAATCCTCCACGCGGAGCTTGTTAACGAACCGAAAAGTCCTTTTTTCCAAAATAGGCCATCGACGATCCGCCTGGCCTGCCCCGACGAGAACGAGGAAGCGTATCCGGCAGGGGATCCCCTCGATCCCCTCATCAGACCCGTGCAGATGCAATGGCGGATTTCTGCTCCGTTTGCTCACGAAAATTGTCAACGTGCCGACCGCACCATGGTGGATGCATTTGGATGGGCGCGCGTCCGTGCCATAAATGGAACTCGTGGCCGCGGTCAGGGTTTTGAAGAGTTTTCATCGTCGAAATCGTCGCCGCCGCCGCCGCCGCCGCCGTCGTCGTCGTTGTCTGTCACTCCGAGGGGTCGCGCACAAACACGGCGGAGATTGATTGATTGATAAATGGATGAATTTTAAATTCCGCCCTTCCTGATCGATCACGGCGGCACGGGCGCAAGGGGTTGGGCGGGAGCCGGTCATTCCACGGCCAATGGCGGAACGAGTCGCACGTCATCAACAACAAACATCCTCCACCGGGGACCTGGCGAGCGATCGATTTTCTGATCGAAGCATACGATCAAAACCCATGAAATGGGGTCTGCCTGGGCCGAGGCACGAAAAGTTCTTCGACAAGGTCTCAAAATGGTCGCCATCGCCCGGCGCAGATAGTCACCAAGGTTCACCGCTGTGCGATAAATCTGCAGCTGCCAGCGAGCGTCTCATGCTCGAAATGGAAACTTCTTTTTGTCCACGTAGAACGACCATTTTCTAAGGATGCCCGCGGTGACTTCAGGCTTGTGCGTTATGTTGCACTCTTCTTTTACTTCTGCATCAAACTACGCTTTCGATTGTGAAGATGCGACAGCTTGCAGGATACCAGGCACTCTGAAGTTCAAACACGGAACAGCCTACACATTTGTCGTATCATATCCATCAGATCTGGTCATTGGCTTTGAAACGATGAAGGAGTCAGTTGATTACGATAAAAGTAACATAAATATGATTTGCGTTGAAATGCATTCTTATGGATCAATGGCTCAACATCAATGTCACTTGTCTGTTTTAGAAATCGATCCGAATAGACATAGAGTGAAACAAATTTGATCAACTAGAAAAGTTCTAGAGTTTGAGACTGGTTTTAAATTAAATCTTTGAAAAGAAACAAGTATAAATTAAATTAAATTATTATAAGAAAGAAATCATACCAACATAAATCCAAATAAACCACAATATTATTACAGGTGAACGCATAAAATACACAAAGTATGTACTAATGTAGCCAAAAAATATCGCTAATTTGCTTATAAACCGAAAAATCTTTATCCTTCTAAATCTGTGTCATTACCTTACAAATAATCCCTACTCTATGCGATACATCTATGTCTACATTTGTTCCAATTTTCGGAACAGTCCGAAAGTTCTTTTTAAGCCTCAACACATTCATCATTTCGACTTCTATCCCAACTCTAAAAGGTGTCTACGGAGCGGAAGCGAAATTCAAGAATTATCTCTCCACACATCTGTTTTTTTAAGCACAGCATTACGAAAACGATGCACGACCATCAAACAGTATTCTTTGTTGACAGTTTGGCCATTTAAAAGGCCATATCTAGCTCAAACTAGAAAAAAAAATCGTTCGAATCTTCCTATTGAATATGTTTCAACACCAATATTAGGAAGTTCGGACGAGTAAAGTACTGAAATGGTTCTTTATCTAGAAGTTCATCTTTGATATTGTTTTAATATTTTTAAAGTGTTTACAATCTATTTGAATAATGGTTTGAATATTAACGCTCATTGAGTAAGGTCCTTTCTAAATAAAATATTCTTTATTCACTCTAATTTCTTCACAGATCCTCAAAACTCCAACTAATTGACGTGTACTTCGGTGTAAAGAACTCACTATTCGTGAGTTCTTGTTGTTTGTTATACTTAAAAGCACAAGACGACGATGACGGTGCTACTTCAGTATTTCGGGTATTTTGTGCCCATTGTCTCCAACAGCAACAAGACTTGGTATCTTTATCGATTGGCTTCGGGCGCCTTCGCTGGACTCGACAGCCCGGCGCACCGGATCGGAAGGCGGTGCTCCGTGATGGAGGGGACCGGAAAAATGTGATTCAATAATTAATCATCCTGCCCGCACCAAACGTCTCGGAGGTTGTGGCGACAACTACGCGACGACAACGCATCTTGCGACAGGTCCCTCGAGACAGCGCCGTTCGGATGGATCGATGAGTGCGTTCGATCAGGACTCGTTTGGCGGTGATACCTGATTGTCTGAGCTGGCCGTAGCTGCGGCTTCCTCGCATTCACGTCGGTGGATACTTTCAATTTCAAACACGAGTGTCTGATGGCACCACAACCAGAAGCCACACGGGCAGCTGCCAATGACCAGGCAGGCAGCGGGCCGTTGTATGTGAATGACTTTGGCGTCAGATCCGAGTTCTCGCCCTGTTTTGCCCACCCTGGCAACGAGTGTCGCTATTAGCGACAGAAAACCAGAATAGCCGCCGTCTGGAAAGAAAATGTCGCGCGAATCGTTGATGGGCCGTTGAACGTTAGCAATCAATTTCGTACGGCGATAGGAGCGCCCGGACGAGACCGAGAGGAAGACGCTTGTCACGATTCCTGAGCCGGCCCGAAGGCTGCCAATGGCCGTCGCAGTCGCACTTCGATTGAAGTAAATAATTGTAGGAAAAAATCTTGCACAATTTTGACGTCGATTTGCCGCCGTGTTTGCAGTCACTTAGCTCCTTTGGAGAATTAATTTTTGATCGAACAGAAACATTGTTTGATCCGATTTTAATACCCTTCTGGGTTTCTTGAAAAGTTGGCGCATGTTTAATATCCGTTATCGGACTCCGAGTCCGACGGTTATTCTATTGACCGTCGATCGGATGAAGGGTTTGACCCTTTCTGGCCACAGATTGCCTTATAATCTGCTTAGAGTTCTACCCCAAAGACGACCTTTCTGCGCCATCAATCATAATATTGGGCATCCGCTTTCTCTCTCGATCTATTTTCTCTCCCTCACACGTGAAGCTACTTTACAGGACACGCCGGTTGCGGTGCCGGTGTCCCGCAGGATTATCAAACATCCATAAATCATGCAGGTTTCCGCCGGCTCGCCGGCACAAATCATGTCTCGGAGCTCGTGTCATGTGGTCACTAAGCCACTGCGATGGAAAACTTTTGGAAAATCACTTGAAATCTGCTCGCGTCCCTGTTCCTAAGCATCTGGGCAGTTTTCTTTCCAACTGACCCCAAGGAGGCAGGGATGGGCGATCCTCAAGAACCAATCATTCGATACAGCATGTGTCCTTTCTGCGGTCGAAGACATTCCCATTGGTTTGCGAAGGATCAAAAGGTGATAAACGAAAAAAGCGACTCGAAACTGCTCACGCAAAGTTAAAGCATATTTACCAAGAACGCAGCTGACCATCCAACCATCCCCCGCAGCAGCTGACGGCGGTGGTCGCACGGTTTTTGGTCCGACGCCGGCTGATCTCTCAGGTCAGCCGTCCGTCGGTGACCACCTTTTGCCGGCGCCGTCTCGTTTATTGCCCACCGCGCGCAACCACATCACGTATGGTCGATCCATTCATATCCTTCGTCATCTTGTGTCCGCCCCCCCCAAGCCCACAGAGAACTGCTTGCCCTCGCTCTCCACAAGTGGCGATGGAAAACCGTGTAAAAAGCGAAAAACAAACGCACGGAACCATTGACCAAAAGATTTCCCACATATTTTTCCCCACTAACGACACAAATGTTTGTCTAACGGAGCGCCCTTTAGGGTGTAATATTTGGGAGGAAAACGGGCGATTCCACCGTGAGTACAGTATGTGGCAGAGTGTGGGCGTCCATGTGGCTCGCCCAAACAGAGTATTCTAGATATTTCTAAGCAAAATTCAATCCAGTCTAGTTACTACATTCTATCATTCATAGATATTACGTAAACTACATGTGTATGTAGACATTTAATTGGCAACAGTAGTAAATGAAAGCTAGTGAATTTGACATTTAGTCACCAAAATTTTAGCCAATTTGTACGCCCATGTTTTGTGAAACAAACGTTCGAGTGAGTTCATGTTGGTGTTTTGGAGTTATCTGTTTTTTAAAGGCAATCAAAGATGCATTGGGTTGTGTGTATGGGGACTCTGTACTATCATTTATCACTGATAATGTTTAGGCTGTTAAATTTTAACGTAGCCGTAACGGAAATGGTGAGCGTTCTGGACCCAACTGCGTGTAAATTCCCAGCTTCGCCACTATTCTTCTACTTTTCTCACACACTGTTCCAAGCGCAGACGATGCTCCGAGCAACCAAAAAAAAAAGGGAAGCCACGAGACACATCGTCACAAAAAAAGTCCCCTGGAAGTCGTGGAAAGAAAACCGATAAAAATGTTTGATTCGAGTTTGAAAACAGAAGAACGAGAACAACAACAAGTGTGTCCAGAAAGAAAAGTCCACGCTTGGGTACAACACTTTTCCCGTGACAATGCGGTCGAAGATGCCGTCCACATGAGCGGCAATCGAAAAACCGAAAACTACGTCCTCGGCGTAGTTGCTAGTTATTACTCCCGCCAATGGGGACGGTTCCGGGCCGACACATATTGCGCTGGGAAATTCATTTGGACATAAAAAAAAGAAACTTGCCCGCACTGCAAACCAAAGTGTGAAAATGCACCGCTGTTCCGGTGGGGGCCCTTTTTCCGTCCCACAAGAAAAAAAAACCAGGAGATCATTGTGCGGCCAAACGACGAACGGTTCGCTCGAGGAGAGAAATATGGCCTCCCCTGCAGAAGGGCGAAAAAAAGCTGTGAATTCCTTTAGGCGCACGGTGTGGGCTAATATGTGAGATATGCGATGGTCAGATTTATTTCCCGTTCCTTTGCCGTGACCTTTGGTGCAATCTGTGCGGCTGCATGATTTATGCCCCCTCGAAGGCCGACGGGAGGGCGGTCCATTTATTATGGATGGAGGAAAAAGGATTCTCTTCTCCGGCATTCCAATGGTCGGCCGGTTGGTCAGCACGTGCGAGACGTGTGGAAAGCTACTTAAAACGCGAAGCCGAAAACTAGGATGTTTACGGAGTCGGGCGGAGGCTAATGTTGAGCCACGTGAAAATGGGGCCAAAGATAAGCGAACGGAAAATTAGCCCACAAAACGGCACCATTGCGGTATGCATTAAAGTGTTCATTCGTTGCTACGAGCGCAGCTGGACGGGACAGCACTTTAGTGTGCCGAGGAAAGTCACATACCACATAACGAGGAAGAAACAGTTTGCCACAATAAACAAACGATTGTAATAATACTTTAAAGGAAGAAATGGAACTAAGTTTACACACTAACTAGACACTTTTCAAAACTATTTCTTTACGCAAGAAACAATGGAGAAACGAACAAATAAAAAAAAAGGATAAGCAAGAGAAAGAGAGAAAGTTGGAAACGATTCTGCAGTCCTTTGAAAATGTAATCTAATTATGACTTGTCTACATCTAGGGGAAATCAAGAACAATTCTTGACTCTAATAAAATCAATTATCAACTGCATCAATTGAAGCTTTAACTTGGTGCTAATATGCTTATTATTTGGCGTTCTTTTATTTATTTATTTACTTACTTATTTATTTATTTATCTTTTTTTATTACCGAACGGGCACAGTCAACGGGCAACGTAGCCTGATTGATATCTTACAGGACTCACTTAGAACAAAGAGCACAACTAGTTTTTTACATTAAGCCGGTTGTGGTCTACAAAAGTATGTTGAGACCAACATTAATATATTTAAATTAGCGGACACGAAAACACACATTAGAATTTGTTCCAAAAAAACGTAACAAACCAAACTCAGCCACTATAACTCCGCAGAACAATTAGCAATTAGCTCACCGGTACTTTCTGTGGCCGGGTGGCCTTTGGCATACCTTTTGGAGGTCAGTCCTCGAATCACGAATGTTTACTTTCAACATGCGTTCGTAATTCAAAAGTCAAATTCGAAACCCCAAAAATGTAGATGTTACAAAAGCACCATAACCGAGCTCCAGATGAGCGAATCCAACATTCGTTCGCTGACAGCAAACGGAACGATTGCCACCGCATCTTGGCCACGGTCGGTCGCTAATTCAGTTGGGTATGATTAAAATGTTTATTTTCTCCGTTCCGCCGCGGTCCGCTTCCGGTGCGTTCCGGTGGGAAACCCATAAACACAACCCGCAAATGAATAAAACCCGAACGCGAAGGCCCTTCGCAAAAATGCTCAATTCCCGTCGCCACCGCACGGCCCCTCGGCCGGCCGTAATCCGCCACGAAATCCTTGCCGTCCGGTCACACCGGGACCGACAAGGCAAGAAAAACCGGGCCCAGGTAATGATCCGAAATCGTTACGTGGCGGAGTTTTCCCGTGTATCATTTTCATTTATCATCCCGCAGCAACGCCGCTCCAATCATTATCGTCCCAACTCCACTCGGAGCCAGAGCCGGAGGCCGGTGCTGGTGGAAAACCTACCGTCATCATTAGAAAAGGCCATCCTTCGGGCACGTCTGCCGGGCGGCCGGGCGGACTCCCACCGGGGACCGAAGTCCTGGCGAAAATAAAAACACAAACCTGCCGCGACCACCGGATGGGACGGGAACTCTCCTGGAAGGCCGTCGAGCAAGAGGGCACCAATTGAGAAACCGGTCACACAGACAAGGCGCACCGACACATGTGTTTCGCAAGCAAATACATTTAACCTAAATTACTTTAATAGATAATTTGTCTTCGCTGTGCGTTACCGTCGGTTGCTGCCGTGGGACCGACCGGACACGTCCAGTCCGGGCGGTCCGCAATTGTTGTAATCCTCGTTCCACGTGGCCGTTGTCAAATGGCTTCCCGGGAAATCCCCGGTGTCAACTTCCGGTGCCCGTTTCCACCGGGCGGCGGATGGATTAACTTCACGACGAGCGATAAATTGATTAGCATTCGAGAGCGTCGCCTGCGGGGGGCCACCGCAGAGCGAAGGGAAGGATTTCCGGGTGACTGACAGTTTTCCCAAAAAGCGAGTGCAAGGTAATTGGGACGGGATTGGGATTAAAAATTGTTGACACTCTTCTCCGGCCTCGAGTGGAGCCCCAGCGAAAGGTGCCGGTTGAGCCCAAAGGTGACTTCCGAAACTCCGGCACGATGAGTCGACCCGAACGGAGTCGACCCCTTGAAGGATGAGTGTGTTGTTTGCGGGGTGGTAGTCGGTATCAATCACGGGCGCATTCGAAACGGAGTGGTTCTAGCGTGGCCCCGGAAGGGTTCTGCGCCTAAAGTGGTGAGTTTGCCCCCCCGCGGTAGACGTTCGCCCCCCAACTTCGAATTAGTACAACTCACGAATTAATGAGTGGCGTGACTTGCAAATGAGCGTACATGTGTAACACTGCCGTTGTTCGAAGGCCACTATAGCACCATTCTTTGCGGCACTTTCTTAAAACACACAATCACTGGAAAAGCTTCCGAAAAGTCAAAAAGGGGGTGCAGAACAACAGTTCCTTTAAAACCTTAATAAAATTCAAAAAGGGCGGCTCTAAAATGTGTATTTTAGAGGAATAACCGATGGGAGCAGCTTATTTTAATTCAATTGTAGTACGATTAAGAAAAACGGTCATGCTTTTCTCCATTTTTACCACGACCCACGTGAGAAGTCAGAATCTAATGTCTGGCCCACTTAGAATCGGGAAAAGTTAGTAGTAAAAGTATGTCGTTAGTAAAAAGTATGTTTTCTAGCAGCGCCAGCGCCTGGTGGTCGGATTTCAAATGTTTTGACAGCAATACCATAGACCGAAAATTATTGGCCAATAATAAAAAGGAAGTTGAAGAAGACTGGAAAGGTGCGGGATGCTGCAGACATGGTGAGAAATTGGAACAAATTAGCCGCTGAGGTGGGCCAGAAGATTGTGCAGAAAATACAAAAAAAAGTTAATATGTAGTCGCGAAATATTCCACATCATACTTTAACCTAACGAACCTAAGAACTCGAACAAAAAGATCTCAAACGTCGAAGGTTCAACTTAACAATCAGCCAACGGCGTAGCCGCTTTCTTCATTATCGCGATGCGATTGCACAGACAAATCGTTACGAGAAATCGTAGCGTCTGGACCGGTCCACACGTTACGATGCATCGTTTCAGATTAAAAAAATCGAATGCGTCGAGCATTAATTTCGGACGAATTTCCATGTGTGCGTGTGCTGTCTCGTTCTCTTGTTCGTTTGTTCTTTCTCTCTTTCGTTGGTTCGAATGCCGTATCGCCGGTTATTTCTTGTTTGATCGTGTTTGGAACTATTTGGCAGCTACGGGCGGCATTGGAACTACGGGCAAGGCATTGCTAAAATTTGTGAAGTGCAATTGTTGAAAACGGACGCATTATTAGACGAAAGGATCAACAAGAAAAACTCTGTAAAAGTCGAAAAGGAGTGAGCATTAGTTGCAAAGGAGCTGGGCAAGTGTACGGCAGAGTGCCAGCGGCTATATCGTGGGATGTAATCAATGGAACGCAGACATGGTTGGCACATGACTTTCGAAGAGTTTGTTACAAACCGCGCGATCGATAAAACACGGGCTATGAGTCACAATGTAACCACACAAAGACAATTGTGTAATACTCACTACCATTTTATTAATTGTTTCTTTCTTTTATTAGCTCGCTGCTGAAACAATTTCCGAAGCTCTAAGCATCCCGCACACCGTCACCTACTGCTCCCCGCAACCGCAACAGCAACCGAACCCACTTCAAATTGTCCAGCCAATACAAGACGCTCAACAGCAACAGCCTCCCATAGTTACGGTAATGAATCCGTCGATTCCGGCTAATAGCACAATTGCGCAAAACGGATCAATTGCAGCAGCTTCATCAACGATCGCAATGCCAAACCAGATGACAGCACAACAACAACAACTACAGAACCAGGATCAGGCATCTCCCGTTGCCGTTTCGTCCGCAAAGACCGCCTTTCCAAAGCGGCTCCCAAATGGAAGGAAAAGGCGGCACAGAAATTGTTCAACTGAGTGCAGTCCTCCGAAAACATCACACGAGAATACACCGGAAAACACTACCGGACTACGCAAGCGCATGAGAAGCGCATGTACGCAAACCACACTTTCTTCTACACCCAATGTCACCCCCTCCGCGCTGCCTTCATTGCACTTCCCAATAGGCTCTACTGCAGAGTTAGCGAGGATGCAGCGGCAGGCACTTCGGAATCAGGATGCATTATCGGATCGGTTGGTGAGCCATTTGCTCGATAGGAAGGAGGATAAAAGCCTGTCAAAAATGATAAACAAACAAAAGAAGGACAAACAGATGGTTCGAACTATTATGAGACATATAATTACGGACAAGTTTATCGCAGAATGTGTTTGGAAGCGGCCAACGAAGGGCAAACTCACATGTTTGAAGAATTTTGAAGAGAGCTGGTTAGCGATACATGACGCCATTAAGATTGCGTTTGCATACAAATGTGACTTTGAAACGTTCAAAGAAGACTGGAGATTGATTACGTACCATCCATATGAGCTGAAGAAGACGAGATTGTAAACTCATTTCAGTTCGGCCCAGCGAGTACTGTGGCCATTTATCCGGAGGATATTTTCGTTTTAACGCTTCGTTCGTGCTAATCCTACGACATCAAATCTCAGATTGGTAAAATATTTTATTGAATTTGCATTCACACTTCATGACTTAAAAGCGGTTATGATACTGATACTGATACTGAAGGTATTAGTACATTCATAGGGATTCGGTCATTAGTGTTCACATTAACTTATTAATTACTTATTCATTTATATTAATTATTATTAATTCATTTATATGTATTAACTATAAGTGCGGTGCGCAAACAAACACAAAAGGGTTCGCTGCTTTGTTTGGTAACATTAAACATCCTTTGAGAATCATTCAAACAGAGGCACAAACGCTCTGTACTTGGTCAAATAAACTACACAAAGTTTACAAACCATCTCCCCGACACTATCTTCCTGTTGGTGTTTGCCCAATGATATGTTTAAGTCTTTTAATAGTGTGGTGAAGACGTTAAGCTCACCCGGCACCAGCACGCCGGGTGAATGCTCGAACGACTTCGTCGCGTCCGATTTCAAAGATCGTCCTAAGATAACCAGGCGGCCTAACTCCTGTGCCCAAGCTTGTTCAAATTTTACAATCTGAGGTCAAAAACCAGCTATCGGCTGCGTTTGGTGTCACTGAAATGGTGTCACTTCTCAGCACGAAGTTGTCTCTTATTTGCTGAGGTGGACCAGAAGATTGTGCAGAAAATGATGGCGCGCATTCGAAAGAAAGTTCACGATTTCATCCGACGACCGACAGTATAAATTTATGAAATTCTTCTCTCAAAGTACAATAAAATACCTTCATTTTGACACCTTGACATGTTTCCTAAGTCAAACCGACCCCGAGATAGATCTAATTCAATTGTTCCCGATTCTAAGTGGGCCATTCTCTAATGTGTAAAAGAGGATATAAAATGATCGAGAAGCTGTACCCGATTGCGGTTGGCAGATTTCTAAAACAAGTACTCAGTTCATGGGTTGGCATACGCTTTATTCGTTACGGTTTATGGTAGTGTGAAATGAAATGCGAAACAAGCGATTGTTGAGATACACGGGCCGGTTATTACATCCCCACAGCGAAGCTTTCGGCTCGTTGGTTTGTCTCGAGAGTTTCTTTAATCCATTCGATTGGTAAAACCTTTACCGGTGTGCTGTCGTCCTCGCCAACGCCCCCAAGCGTGCCTGTAACGAGAGTACTGGAGTCCCCTGCCACGAAAATATGTGAAACTGGACCGGTGTCTGTATCCCGCAGCCAGCGTCCACCATGTCGGATGAAGCGCAACATTTCCCATTCCGCTCTGTTACGGGTCAGCTCTTCTCCAGCTTCGGGGACTTTGCACGGTGGGGAAACCAACTGTGCGGAGCAGCCTCGGAAAGGGCGCAATGAGTTGAATCTGGTGGCACCCAGCAAGTAGCGTTCAGCACGTACTATTTCACGATCGGTTAGTATCGGTAGAGGACATGAGGGGTTGACCCCGGAACCAAGCTCTTTCAGGAAACGCGTAAAGGATGTTGGTGTTACGGGACGGGTGTAAGCATCTCCGTAGCGATCGTACAGCAGTGCGAGCTGGAGACGGGTATTCTCGGTGGTCGCCAACATATCGGCAGGTTGAAATGATTCCAGCGGCCTCCCGTGCCTTGCTGCTTCCTCACCGATCGCACGCAGCAACCACGTCACACTGACTACATCCCACCGCGCTGCTTGGATATACAGTCGTACTTTGTACGTGCGGTCACCGGCAATGACAGCGCAGGTTTTAGTGCCGGGATTAGCTACGGCCCTGCCGCCGTGTTGTTGAATCATGCGCTCTAACTCTGCGACCGCGGGTAACCCAGCAGCTGTGCTCATGACGCAAAATTCCCTACCTTCGAACCTTCGAGTTTTCGGTGGTGACACAGGTGGTTTGGCGGTGGTTTCGGTCGGCCCCTGAGCGCCGACGCCAACCGGACACTTTCGACGTTTGCCGGCTGGCGCTGCCAGTTCCTGCTGGTGACCACCCCAAAGATCCGCCACGGTCACATGGCGCTTGGAGAGTTTCATAGCCCGTCGTGCAGGATCAAGGTGGCCGGAGGCGATACCGCTGTCGCGGGCCAAAGCTTCCATCTCGCTGACCGTGCACACATCGTCGTACCGTCGATCGGTCCGAATGGAGACGATCCGCGGAAATCGCAGTGTGTAGCCGGCTGCGTGTGATCCACTACGAACCAGCTCGGAACCACGTAGCTGCAGTACGACGGAGACATTTGGAGCAATCCAAACATCCGGTACCGTTTGCCCACATTGGACAGCTCGTTCCGATTTCCGCCAGTGTGGAGACAGTGTGCGATTCAGCTCATTCCATTGTGCTACCGTGAGACCCATCCGTACTTTGGCGAGCGAAAGAAAACGACAACCGGGCCCTCTGATCGACGATCGACGATCGTCCAGCACG
This sequence comes from Anopheles cruzii, assembly GCF_943734635.1. Classification (NCBI taxonomy): domain Eukaryota; kingdom Metazoa; phylum Arthropoda; class Insecta; order Diptera; family Culicidae; genus Anopheles; species Anopheles cruzii. The sequence goes on from NC_069145.1 coordinate 47,939,960, forward strand.
CCCACGAGGACAGATTTCACATCCCGGTGCTGTCCGTAGAACCCGCCGACAATCAGCAGATCGAAGTCCACCACCAGCCCATCGACGTAATCCGGTTTCAGCTTCAGCCAGCCACGGTGGTTCGGCTGATACGGTGCGTCTTCCCGCTTCAACACGATACCCTCGTGACACGCATCAATTGCAGCGTTCAGTAGCTCTACCAGGTGCGCCGCGTCGCGGACCCGTTCGCGGTGGCAACGCATCAGAAACCCAGGCTTCTCGCGGACAATCAGCTCACCCAGCAGACAGGCCCGTTCCGCGTATGGTAGATCAGCAACGCTGCGCCCGTTGTGGTGGAGCACGTCGTACACGCAGAAACAAGGCCGAAAATCCATGGACCCGGGACGCAACGCTTTGACATCCGTATTTTCGCACTTGTCTCGGTAACGCAGTTCGCGCCGGTCGTACACCATCATCTCCCCGTCCAAAATCACACTGTCGACGGTGGGGGCGAACAGTGGTGCGATCTGCGGCGTCAGAGTCCCATCGAGCTGCTCCGCTGAAGCGCCGAATCGTTCCGAATAGTCGATGCCGTTGCGCGACAGGTAGCGGAAGCTAGAACCGATCTTGTGCAGCTGAAACCGCTCACCGTCCATCTTTGTTTCCGCCCAGAACGTGGCACGCTGAAGTAGTCCGCCAACGAGCCGCAGATCGATCCGCTGGCAGAGCATCGGGCGCACGTGGCGCATCATCGGCTGAGCATAGCTTGTGATGCTCTTCGACTCAATGGTCTGTACCAGCTGCTCCAGATCGCTGAGCGCATCGTAAAGCTGCGGAGCTTGCTGGTGGTAGAGTTCTAGGACGCGTCGGTTACCGACACCGAGGCGAAGATCCTTGAGGAGTATGCGCACGAGCCAGCAGTGGTCCGTTGGCGACCCACGCTTCAGCAGTTCCGCCAGCACCTGCTCAACCCGCGTCTGGTGACTTACGTCGGCTGACCATTCAACGTTACTGAGAGCATCCAGATAGTGGTTCACATCGCTCACGGTTAGAGAGCCTTGGCGCGGGCATCGTCCACGTACCAGTTGCGCAATTCGATCGCCTAGATCGCCGGCCGTTTCGTTGAACAAGAGTTGATGCGCCTCCGCACTGTCGCGGCTCAATCCGAGTGCCCGAATGTATCCATTGGCCAGCAGCGTGTGCAGGAAGCCATACGCTTTTCGTTTACCATCGCATCCAGGAACTAGCAACCTCAACACGGGATAGGCGCTGCGTGTAGGGCGGCGGGCGTCTGACGTACGCAGAGATTGCTCGAACGAAGCAAAAAATCGCCGAAACTCCTCCGTTTTATTTTCCGCTTGTCTCACCCGGTCCAGCAATGCCGTAAGCTCGCTGAACTTGGTGCCAAAATCTTCGTTGGGCATCTCGGTTTACGTGGAACGGTGTTCTGTGGCCTGTTGGTTAGAAAAGCTGTGAACATGTTACGCACGATGGTTTTTTCACCTACTTTATTTGCTTACCTTGGAAGTTATGTTATTAGTTTACCAAGCAACTTTTCAAGATATCGGTTTTAATATCGCACCGTCTTTGTGGAGCTCTGGAGCTCTGCGATCTGAAAAGTAAACAAACAAGGTGACAGAAGAGGAAATTCGCTGATTTTATGACCTTTCTCCCTTTTTTCATTTTCCCATAGTGAATTTCTGTTGCACGATAAGCTGAGGTTTGCGCCTCCGCTAGGGTTATTTTTTGTTTCTACTGTTCGCCTGTTCGCCAGAGGGCGCTGCAGTAGTTCCCGGACAGAAGTTTCGCCGATTCGCCGAGCGAAACGATAACTTTTAAACTTTTAAGCCCGATGTATCGTTACGATGTATCGTTTTGATCGTTTAACGTGTTTAACTTATCAGTCCCAGTGGTTTTAAAGCGAAGCCATTATTCTCACGTTAAACTTTTGCTTTTAAAACTAAATATATGAAACTATGTTGCTCGTAAGGGCCAGAAACAAATAAATATACATACCAGGGGTGTTCGTTGAGAATGAGACTGTTTATAACACACAAAAAATGTTTATAAAATTTTAATGCGATTTTCTATTTTATTCAAAGTATGTGCCATGGCTAGCTATACATTTCTCCTATCTCTCTGCTAAATCATGGCTTCCCAGACGAAAGAATTCTTCGTCTTTTTAAGTAAACTAATTAGTCATCCAATTTCGACTTCCTCGTAGAAAAACGAAGGGCTGCTCAGCCAATACGAGTCCCATCGATGAAAATGAATGATATTCGGAAAGAACCAAGTCTGGTGAATAACGCGGGGAGGGATAGCAGCTCCCATCCAAGTGATTTGATAGTATCCTGAAACAGTTTTGTTTTTTGGGGACATGGAAGCCTCAGGCCACGGGCGACCAGGCGCCTCAATTCCAGAAAACAGGAACGGTTTTTTGGTCGTTTTCGATCAATGCATGGTTCAAATTGATCATTTGTTGTCAGTAGCGACCGGAATTAACATTTTCATCAGGTTTTAGGAGCTTGTGAAACACCACACCTTTCTGTCCCTTCAAAAAGGCCGTTTTTTGAAGTCCTTGGACGCTTTTTTTTGTAAAGTCAAAATCGCCATTTTGGAATTTTTTAAACCACTTAAAGCACTGCGATCTTCCAAACACAAGTCCCGACAAGCATTTGGTGCGATTCCGAAGCAGATTTCTTCAAGAGGTGCAGAAAAATAATAATCCCCGCAAAACGTCATTTTCAGGCACAAAAGTTGACATACTTTAACCCTTTAAATAATGGGTTGCAAACCGAAATAATTTTTTTTCCGACCTGAAATCATTTACCTGATGTCAACATAAGGTAATGATGAATGAACCGCTAAACTGGGAAGTCCCAATCGACAGGTACAGCCATCTTTTTAACAGTCTCATTCTCAACGAACACCCCTGGTATACCGTAGATTACGGGTATTAAGACCCACCTTTTTTGCAAAAAAATCAGTCTAAAATCCAGGGGGGTCTTAATAGTTGTAGTCAGCGATTCGGCTTGCTGGATTAACCGGTAATGCATGTAGCGGCATCTGAATTCTATAAAGAAAAAGTGTTATCTTTCCACAAATTTGTCATCAATACCCGGCAACAGTTTAGCTTTGAATTTTCACAGATAGGCAATGGTCTAGGCGACCTGGCGTCCTATTGAAGAAGAATTCTTATTTGGTTTTTGGATCAGTTTAGAGGGCATTTGACGGAAAAAGTCAAGCAAAAGGCTAAAGAACTGAGAACCCAGTTAGCAGTCATTCCAAGTGGTCTCACAAGTCAATTGCAACCTCTTGATATCAGTATCAATAAACGTTTTAAGGCAAATATGAAGGAGGAGTGGACCAAATGGATGAGTGAATCTGATACAAACTTAACTCCATCAGGCCTGTTGAAGAGGCCAACAATCTCACAAGTCTGCCAGTGGGTGAAAACTTCATGGGATGCCATCAAGAAAGATGTTATCATCAAATCATTTAAAAAAGTAGGTATTAGTAATGCATTAGATGTCTCTGAGGATGATGCTATTTTTGCCCAAAGTGATTCCTCAGATACAGATGATGATGACATGGAAGAATTAGCTAGAAAACTGGTTAATCAATGTTTGGAAACAGAAGATATGTTTGAAACTGAAGAATTTCATAACTTCTATGACGAATGAGTTATAAATAAATTCGTAAAAAATAAAAATACAGTAATTTAGGTTTTTCCCCCCCCCTTCCCCCCCCCCCCCGGGGGGGGGGGCCTTAATAGATGTAGGGTCTTAATACCCGTAATCTACGGTAGATCCCAAAAATTAAAATGTTTCCTGACACGAAAAACTACAATAATTAATCAACTGAAAGCAGCAAGTCAAGATAAAAGGCGCCTTATGTAAAACTCCAGCGTGGCCAGTTTTCTTTGTGTGTTCTTCTCGTGAACCACAATTACGATTCGATCGCCGTTACTTCTCATTGAGCCGTTGGCTTGTTTTGTTGAAGAATTACTTCCGCAGAATCAGCTGCCAACAATCGTCCCAGGCCCACAACTTGTTCATTTCGCTCGATCGTTTCCCGGCCGTGCGTTGATTGCAAACCAGTTTTCGGTGCATCGCTCCATTCCAGGCGCAATTTCGTTCCCATGCGTGATTTAAAACGGCGGCCGGAAAAAGAATATCATCATCGCGGCGTTTGTGGGGTTCCCTGCGAGGCTCATGCGGAGATTACAATTGCATCGGTAATGCAGTAGGTTTCCGGACGTAGTGGAGGTAAGATCATACCCCGAGGCTAACGGTATCGGTTGTACTAAGTGGAATAAGCAAACCCGGCGAAAACCCAAATGACTTTAAGCGGTTTGAAATGGTCCTTAACTTTGACATCTATGACTTGTTGACTCGTTCACCTAATCCATCCGTGGCCAGAGCTTAAAAATCACCTCAGTTATCAAGGTCATCGCGATATGGCCACCCGGTTCCCGTTCCCCGAGGGGATCTTTCTTCCTAGATCTGCCGAGATAACCACCAGCCACGCGGCATTCCGCACTGAACAGTTCTGAAGAAATCGTTAAAAACCCATCACATGATGGTCTCGTCCAGGAACATCACAGAGCTACAGAGCGCCGAAGCGACACATTAGCCAGCCGGCGTTTGTCAGGATCGCCACGAAGAAGAGACGGTAGATCGGTCACCGACGACGGCGATTAGCGGGGACTTTTTAGAGCTCCACTTACGTGACGACGAAGCGGTAATGAAATTAAGTTTACCTCCACTTTTTATTTCAGGTGGAAAAAAGAAGGAGCAACGCAAGCTTGATGGCGATACGACCGGCTTAAGACTTAAAAGACGACAAGTGCGACAATGTGTTTCTCTCACTGTAATACACTGCGCGGGCCACGTGGCACTTAAACCAACGAGCCCTGTTCGTTACTTTTCCCAACATACTGATGTAAAGATTTGCATTTCGAATCGTTTATATTGCGAAATTCTTAAAACATTTGCTTCGTTTTTCCGAGTACTTTCTAGAACCGACATTACGTTGGAGAAAATATGTCCCAAGGTGTAGTAAATTTATTGTACAGTAAACTGGGCAAACGGCTCAAGGTGGATGGTGCATCGCCAAACGGTGCTGGAGCCTTTCAGCCCCAAAAGCACCAGAAAGCCTCGAGAGTAATTACGCGCATCGAAATCTCCGCCAGCCGGCAACCAGCTCAGGGGACGGCGGCACGAGCCATTCGGCAGCGCTCGGTTAGGAAAAGTGAATTAAAAAATAAAGCCAAAACAACGCAACATAAAAACACATAAAGTCGGACGAATTATTAATAGAGGTCACCAGTAATTGCTAATTACAGGTCCTCGGCGAAGCGGACCACCGCCGCATGTTGACGCCGCTTGTCTCCGAGTCACCAAATTGTGCCTCCCGTCGACGCTTTCCTTACCATTTCAAACTATTAGATCAGAGAAAGCCCACCTGAAGCCGCTGTTTTCGGGCCACAACGACCGTCGCAGCGGCCTGAGGCGGCCGCCGGACGCTCCATCAAATTGGTTTGTCTTTTTATTTTAAGAGATTCGCCGAGAAAAGCCTGTGTGGGGAAGAAAAAAGAACTTTACGGCCGACACGTGTTCATTATGAGCGTGTTTGTGGCAAATGGGATTAATTAAAATTACCTTTTTATTAACTATTCACTTAAGGTTCATGCCAGAGGCTACTCGCTCACCCATCATCCGCCGACGACAACATGTTGCGGACCATGAAACTGACCAGGCTAATGGTTGTTTGCGATGAAGTTTTATACACATTTTCTTACCACATTGTCGTACCCGCGACCGTTGCACGGCGCTTAATGAGTTTTCTTCCTAAAAGCATGTGTCATCGACAAGATTTCTCGTTGGCTTTCCAATAACAGGCCGTTCTGAAAGGTGTCGGCTGGACAGGTTTTTGGCCCTTTGTTCGATTATGTCAGGTGGCGATCGACGGAAGCAGAAAGGACATTTTACAGCATAAACATCATTGCATGTACTCAAAGAGAACCCGCTTCCGGCTTTGGCTCAATCGGCCGGACGGTATTGCTTGGTACTATTGTGGCCAAAAATCAACGGAAACTCAAAAACTGTTTATTAACTCCCGCTCGGTGACATTTTGTACCACTTACAAACTCTTGTTTTCGATAGAGCTTGCTCACCGAAAGCCTTTTGCAACATTTTCCACCATTTAACCACCATTCCCACCATCCACAGCAGTAATCTCATTTCTGGCTGCAGAAATTGCAACCCAAATTTAATGGAACTGCGTTGTTGAATAGTTCTCAATAGCCTGACATTATAGAAAACGAAGAATTCACTTTCAACTGCTTACAAAAAGCTCTAATTAATATTTTAACGTATAAGGAATAAAATTATTTGCCACTATCGGAATAACATACAAGTTCAAAATCGAAATTTTCGTTACATTTTGGACACATTGTACATGTACACAAAACGAAGTAGAAATTATCATTATGTTTGGTATTATTATCATATGAGAAACTTTGAGCTTCGCTCAACTCTTTTAAATTATCTGTATCATTACATATCGTAAAAAAATTAACTACCCTGCGGCTTAATTCCTTAGATTCTTAGTAGTTCCCTGCTATTGCATGGAATAGGATGGGAAGTCAATATTTTGACTTTCTTTCTTTTAAATACATTCTCGGAAATGAAACATCAAGGCCCCAAGCGCCATTACGAAGTCATTTTAAATTGATTTCTTGCCAGCTGCATATTTATTATTTGCTTTGCATCTATAATAAATGTGAACAGGGCGAAGAAAAGTATTTCCGCAAACCCATTCTAAATACCTAGCAATTAGAAAGATTTCCCATGCTCAAACAGAATATTGTGTAACGCAATTTGCCGCAACAATTTCATTAGGAACAAATTAATAATGCACAGCCAAACAGTGGCCGTTGTTTGCTTTTCCAGCCATTCCTCACTTAAGGGAGCTCCTCTTTCGTAGGATACACATTTTCCAGCTAGCGATTGCAATGCTACGAATGGTAACTTCTTTTAATTGTTCCTTATAATGTAGGCCCTCCGTGCGAAGAATGCAATAAATTATGAGGCGCATTTAAACTAATGCTGACTAATGCACTTCGACGTAAAACCTATAATTTTCCGTTACTCACTAAATGGCCCACCGGTAGCCACCCGTTCTGGCGCAAGGATAGTCTCACCGATAGGCGTCACGGTATGGGTTTGTACCCACCACATGGCAATCGATACCGGGCGCCATCGATTGACCCCGCGTTTTGTTTTGATCCACATTTCTGTAAATGGACAAAAACACATCACTTTCCATTCGAGAGGTAAAAAAATCTCGCTCCCAACTGCAGCGTGCGTGACCAGAAGCTACGGGAAGTGTTATTGGAACAAACCGACGACTAAAACAGAATCGAGCGTCGGGGGCCAGATGTGCTGTGGGACGTTTGGTTGCATTCGGCATTCAGATGACCTACCCCAACATGGAAATAATCGCCCCAAAAATGTTGGAACACTTAAAGGAACGGCTTGAAAAAACACAGGACAATCCTTCCTATTAAGCCGGACGGACTGGACGTAGGACATGCTTCGGCCCAACACAGCAGCAGTCACATTGACTGGCGCAACCGGTGGCCAACGTAGGCGCACCGTGAGATCGTTCGTAAAAAATGGAAAACAAAACAAACCAAGAAACAACCACAAGACGTACAGCGTACCGGGCACATCCCGGGGACGGTGTAGAACCTTAACAAAAAAAAAATCAAACCCGAACCAGAACCATCCGCAGCCCGCTGCAGTGCATCAGAAACGGATCGGAAGGAGTATCATACGGCGTTGGAAAAAAAAAAACGAAACGAAGATCTCGTGGCCTCTGCATCTGCGACTGGCACGGACCACAAAAAATGGAACCGACACAAAAAAACGACGAATCATGGAGAATAAATTGTGGCCACCAACGAAAAACCAAGAAATAAAACGTGAAAAAATACGTGTAATCTTCGACACCGCCACCGGCAGCGGCAAAAACGTGAAACTGAAGTGAACGGTGGGCCACTTTTTCCCGTTTTCCGTCTCGTGGCCACTCGCGGCGTGTGCGGCGTGAACTCTTGGCACGAGATCTTGGCACGAGGAGGTCACCGAGGAGAGCACGCCAGTGAAAGGCGAATTCTAGTCAGAGGGAATCGCCCAGAAAAGGCGGGAATAGGTTACTCCGGGCTGGTTGTACGGAAAAAACAACTCCCTCTAAGATGATGAGACGCTTCGGAAGCTGGTGCTCATTGTACGAAACAACGAGAAAAAAATTTAAAGTAAAAAAGGAGTCAAATGAAAGTTTAGGGCGGAACCTAAAAGGACCCCCATTTAATAGCAACAAAAAACCCAGGGAACCGACGAAACCGAAAGTAGAACAACAGTCGATGGCTTCCGTTCTGTCGCTAGCTGGGGTTTTGATTTTTTATTCGCTCCATCCAGCTGAAACGGATGAGTTTACACGCGCACCTCACCGTGCGGCACATGTGCTACGCGGCCAACCGCCGCTCCAGGGTTTGTCCTTTACGATGATCTTTGGATCGATATCCTTTTATCGTGGGTATATCCGCTTGATCTCAACCCGACACCCTTTGCTTCGAGGATCGTAGGCTGCAGAGGGAGGAATGAAAATTACTTTCAATTTTCCCACAAAGGACCCCATCTGCGGTTGAAAGTGAAGTCCTGCGCGATGTTTGCGGCCGTTGACGCGTTTGTAAAGACACCTTTCTTCAAGGGTTTGGGAGCCATCGGTATCCGGTGCTTGATGGATTGTAATAAATGTAATCAGCTGTCGCCACTGGGGTTTAAGAAAGAAAAAAGGAACTCAGTTCTATTGAAAGGTGTAATCTATGGGTAGGCGTTTTCAATCCTCGAAATATGAACTATCACAAAGTGTTTTTTTTTATTTAAACAAAGATGAAGCTTCTGTGAGTATTAAGGGCATGCATTCAATGCTTTTATTATTTATTTTGCCTATCATTTTCATTGTTGTTCAAGAGCTTTAGATCCAAATGATTGCGTAAATAACTACAAACAAGCTAACAGCTAGCTCCACAGTTCTATAAAAATTCTATTCCCGTTGTGGACAATAAATTTGATTTTTCTCATTATTACTTTATATACACAAGCGAAAACATCGGGATATGAAAGGTTAACCTTAGATTCCATAAAATGAAAGGTTTTCATTCTTCTATTTCTGTTAAAACCGAAATGTGAAAGATGCAAATAAACAACAATTAATACTCTTCAAACACGTGTAGAAAAATCGGAAAAAACTGGATATGTTCACATTGATTGAAGGGTTATCCTCCATCCCTACAGACTGCCTTTGTTATTTAGTTGGCAAAGGAAGTTATTCACAAACTATTAGCTTCGTAGTTACATTAACGTGGTTTTAGTTCATGTTTCCCTTGCTTTTTGGCTCACTATCTGGTCCGATTGTACGATGGCCACTCTTCCACAATGGGAGCCAAAAAGGGACACAGGAAAAACACAATGTACTAAATTTGTCTACTTTTTACCAATAGAACCTTTAGCCACTGAGCTACACCAGGAACAATATACGCCACGTGAGCACCATCATCGACAAATAAAAACGGAACATCACCTATTGGCAATAAAAAGATCCACATTCATCAATCTGCTACCGAAATCAAAACAACAAATCAATCCCGACAACAACAATAATACAACATCAACCCAATGCACCGTCAACATCTTACAGCCGAGCTAAGCCGGGCTATGGCTATCCTGTAGTGGAGGAACAATTTGGTTCAACGAATTTCGTCAATTTTTTAAATTGCTCTTACAAAAATCTTGACAAAGGACTCCAAGTTAGTTAAGTAGCATTACTTACTTCGGTGCTGCGTTTGACTGCGATAATTTTAGTGTCCTGTTAAACAAACTTCAATTTGGTGCAGTGACTGAGTGAAGGACTCCAAGAGTGGTGGTTTTCGATAGTTTGTTTGACGCGTGTGTCAGTAAATCCGATGTTCATCAAGCCGGTTTTTTTGGGGGCTGGTTTCGCGGTGTTCTATGTCACTATAAGAAAAAAAACGAAATGCGCTTAGTCGAGCTCAAAAACATGGGGTTACGCACATGTAAACGGTTTTTGTTACGGTGTTATATATAAACGGTTTCGTAACCGTCTATGTCTAAATTATCTGTAATGCAGTCCTGTACAGTATCTGTATTTCCCTGGAGACCGGGAACATCCCTCCCACTGGGTTTTGACACCTTGGAGAGAAGAGGACCAACAGCGATATTATTGATACTAAGGTCCATCACAAAGTTCTCTGTGGTCAAGTGAAGTTAACGCTCCCAGCAGAACCTTTAGAGTCTGTTGTCAGTATTGGCAACCTTCGATTCGCGTCCTGTGTAAGTGGTCCATTGTTGCATATAGTGTGTATGTGTCCCATCGTTATCATTTGTCCGTAGATGAAGTTGTCCGGGCCTTGAGACTACATGTTTGTAGGTTGTTGGGCTACTTTTAAGATGTGTGTTTGTCGCGTAGCCAAGTTTATGAAAACAATTAAATTAAAAATCTCACATAAGTTTCTACACCAATACATGTTACACCTTTTCTCAAATGTCTATTATCTACAAATTTATTGATCGTCAACGATCGCAAAGACTCTCAAAGACATCATCCAGATATCAAATACTTTCCAAATTTGAAATTCTAAGGAAGTAGTAAATTTTGTCATTTTTCAGACGGCAGCTCCTGTGTAATAATATTCAAATAAGTGCCGCATGAAAAGAATTCAAACTTATGTTTACACAATCCACCATATTTCGTACGTCGTTCGTACGAATGATAATCGTATCGTTCGGCATATTATTATTGTTCACTTTAAAATACTTTTTACTTTCGTTTAGTACGGAACCTGCACTGTGAACTCAATTGTTTGCTAACCCAAACCTGTTTCTAAGAACATCTGAATTAAAATCAGCTGCCAATATCACCATAAACAAACAGTTTTTCTTGACGTACACTATTTCCCACACCCAATTAATACGAACACATATTTTTGCTCACCTCGCCACAGGATGTCACACTCTTACAACCTAATCCTTAAACTAATCATAAAAATCACCCTGAATAATGAAAAAAAAAATGAATTTTGTAAAAAATACAATCATTACAATAAACCTGCGGGAACTCTCATACGGGTAGTGCAAATAAAGCCCAAAACCAACAATAACGAAAAAACGGAAGCAAAAACAGCGTGTGAGATTAAGGAATCACTCGCTAAAAAGCGATGTAGAGGTCAGCTTATGTTTCCCGCTATTTTCCATGATCCCCAACGATAAATACCTGTTTTTTTGCAGTTGAGCATTCTGCAGCAGTTTCGTGTCCTGCCACCAGCGATACAATGTGCCTAGGGACACCAGGGAAGAACTGAAGGAAACTTGCTGCGCATGGGATACGATTGTTAGAACATAACAGTAGTTTGGAAAACGCAGCCCATGGCACGAAGTGCCATTGAAATGCTATTGGGAAGAAACCGGAATTAGCATCGGGCCAACTGGGAAGTAAATCAGACGTTTTTTCCACTACACCAAAAAAAAAGTAAGACAACACTGATGCCGTCCTCTGTGTCGCCTGTGGAACAAAAAAAATCATTTCATATTTTCAGCCGCCATTTGTAACCCTTTAACCAATTTGGGTTCCCCTAGGACAGCAGTTAGATATGAATATTCGTTTTTTTCCTCGCTATGTACGACGTGGACGAGTTTTTTTTGTGATTTGTCGATTAACGTATCCTTACGCTTGTCAGTTGGGCTATGATTTTTTTTCATCAATTCGAAGCCTTTCGTTTTTTCTTGCCACGCAGACGTCATCGCGTCATCCCGGTAGCTGCCGCTGGCGGCCACCGGAGATCAAATGAATCCTTCCAGCCAGCGGCAGTCGAAAAAAGCGATTCCATTTCCTGGGTTACATAAAAACTAGTAGCCGCGTTCCACCGTGGATCGTGCCGAGAGCAAAAAAAACTCATCTCGTATGCATGATGCTCCGAACTGGTCACGGGTGTGCGTGTTTACCTTCGACGGATGGCGCCCAAAGTGAGTGTGCGCGCTTTTTTCCCCGCCACTTCCGGCCGGCATGTGTGTTGTCAGGCGCAACTAGTTTTTCTCCAGCGCGCCGTCCTCCTGGCACCTGGGTTTTTTTCGCGTCCCGTTTATACCGTTAATTTTCATCTTCGTTCGGTGCGTGTATATATTAGCGTTTTTTCTTATTGATTTAATTTAACTTTAACTCGGTTTTGTGTGTACCCTTGAAATCGCTTGACGAAACTTGCAGCCAACCATACGGGCGGCGAGATTCGGAGCATGATAGCACAAAACCAGGACATCATTTGATACGCAGCCATTCGAGGACACCGCGAACGGGAACGGGCCCGGGTTTTTTTACTCTCCTATTCAATATTTTACATCTCCATACATCCTGCGTGCACGCAAAAAGCAACTGCAACTGTACCCCCTATAATTTCCCAGCATTAGGCGCAGCATTTTGGCGCTTTTTTCCAGCGCACTTTTGTGTATGTGTGCAGGCAGGAAAATTTGTGGTGCAAAAAAGTGTGTCGGATACGTTTTCTTTGTTTTCACCCCAGACGAATGTTGACTTTGGTAGGGTGTAACACTTCCGATAATTCAATGAAGTTAATGTAAACGAATGGAGCAAAAAAAAGTTTTTAATATAGTTTGTGTAAGCACAGGACGAACTGACGCCCTGGCGCGTTTTGGCGTTTTTTACATTAACGTTTAATCGTTCCTTCGTGGCCAGCGCGGGCGCACATGCGTGGAAAATTGATGGTGGCTGTATCTTCCAAATGGTCCCATTAAAATGTCCATCTTTGGCGTTATTGGAAGGTTTTTTCATAATTCGTCCTTGCCTCAAGGAATGGACCTTGCCTTGCTTGGAATGGGTCATTTTTAAAGTCTGCTGTAGCTACAATTTTATTACGTATCACGGCTCAAAAAACAGGATCTGCAACGTTGATCCTTGTACGAGAACTACTGCCCTACTCCAACTAGAAAGGGAACCAATACAATCTATTCGCCTGGAAATCGCCCTACGCATTAGTCCACCGCAAACGGACTCATCAGGGCTGATGTCCAATCGATTTACTAAAAGACGTTACGATAAGATGATAACTCGGATAACGGAGTATAAATTACGCGCCTGCATGAGCCAACTTCTTGGTCGAAACACTGGAAAAACCATTCTTCCGAGGGCCGTACAGCTCAATATCAACCCCCGTACCGGTGGCATCGTAGCAAAATGGCGGCAAAAAATGGAAATGAGTTTTTTTATTTATGTAGCCATCGCGCCACGCCATGGAATTACTTCGATTCTACATTTTTCTTTCCGTCGCGGCGCTACTTTTTTCGCTCTAATCGTTACCCGGTGCCGAGCCGTGCATACACTTTAGGGGGAAAATAAACTGTTCGGCTGGGCCATGGGCAGCCATAAAATGAAATAAAAAAGCACGAACCCCGCCACGAAATTACTCATCCAGCGCTGGAAAGTTAACTATTTTCCGATGCATCAAGTGAGCTGCGCAGTTTGCATCGCACCACGGCGGTGGTGGTTCGTTTTATGCCATCGCATTGGCGGCCATCTTAGGTACATGCTGTGGGTGTTCATAGACCTACCGGTGGGAGTGTGCCGCCCCGCCCAATACACACACACACACTCACGCACAAAAATGCGTAGAGTGGGCGCTGATGATTTCAGAAGTTTTGAGCCGATAAAAAACCATCCTCCAGCGACGGACGAGCTTCAATCATCACGACCCCGCAGGTGCCGAGTGATGCAAAAACGTCCGAAGCCTTGTCCGAGGTACCCAGTAATCAAGTGATTATATCGTGCAGTTCGCATGATACATACAGCAGCAGCAGCAGCAGCAGCATTGGTGCACATTCCCAGACGGCAGCCACACCCAGCACAAAGCGAGCCAGTTGAAGGGTTTTCTTGAAACTACACTAAAATTTCACGGATGTGAGTAAGAAAAATTTCCCGATTCCGAAGCAGCAAAAACGATGGAAAACCGCCCGTTCACTTATTGCACAAAGAAAATTTCGATCAGCTTCAGTCGCACGCTTAGCAAACGGTTAGCACTTCAAGCTTGCTCAACTTTGTGCTAATTGGAATAATAAGGTTTCCGTTCGGGGGTTCTTACCCAGAGCCTTCAGATAGGCCAGTTTAGGGCCACTTTTTCATTAACGCACGGACCGGGACCCATCAAGGCATTAAGGCTGTGTGATGTTTGTCCTTTTTGGCAATCGTTCAATTACACGGAAAAAATTATGTTCAAAGTACACGCAGTGCTGAGTTTTCTCGCAATCCAATTTGGATCAATAATTGGCAGTTATTAATTTCGATTGAAGTAAATACTATTTAGCGGTATTTAAAACTCGAATATGATTTCGTACGACCCAGGACCTACGTTGGGTAAATATGAATCATTTTCCTTGGTTTGGTCCCAACAATTTTTTGCACACCAAGGATTTGAATTGCCCTACTTTCTGTCAAATAAAATGACCGGAATTTCCCGACAGCACAGCAAATGTTCATTAATCATCAAATTTTGCAAGTAGCCTTCAAAGTAAGCCACTTCAGGCGCAATATCCATGCCTCAATGTTTGTTTTGCAATTATCCGACCTTGCTACCGCCTAGCCTAAACATCGACCAAAATGCTACCGCCTAGTTCTAACGAACATTTGTCCTAGATCGTCCAAGCTTCAACAACCATTTTCAAACGCCTATTCCTTAATATACGCCGGATTTTCCGCAGATATTTATGTCTTCGGAAAACTGAGTCGCCGAGAGTCTTAAACGACACTTTGAACGATTTCGCACTACCAAATCTATCTGAAACGCAAAATTTATCGACATTGCGAACTGAGCTAGGCAATCTTGAAGATCACAGTTCAGTACAAGCAATAATTGCATTATGAAAGCTTTGAAAGATGTAAGCCCACAGATAGTCAAACATCCTTAACTCTTTTCGACCAACATTACCAACGGTTGTGTTTTATAGAACTCTTCGAAATAAATGGCGTGGATCATTTTGCATCAGCTCAAAATAATTATGCAGACCGGATGGTTCACGAGCCACACTGTAAAAATGTACACCCATTTTCGGTTACCGCTTTGCATGTTTGGCTTAAGGATAACAGATTTTTTGTCCTTGAACTTTTACCGTTAAAGTTTTCGGAAGAAAAAATCCGTTACTCCACTGGTTGTGTGTTAAAGAACTGCAAAAAAAAGGAACTGCTTTATCCAAACCAGTTTTTCCCGTTGGCGTGGCTTCGCTTCTTCGCCCTGCTTGAAAAACGGTTAAAGCCCACAGCCATCTCCGTGCGCACGGCGAAAGAACGGAAAGTGTCGTAATTAAATCTCCCATCCTATTCACGGTTCGCGTTCTCATCATCCGGGCGCAATCAGTTTCCGATTCCGGTCTGGGGCCATTTGTAAACTCCAAATTTTTCGGCCTGATAGCGGCGCCTGGCATTGTGTCCGCCGGGCCGAGCCACTTTTTTCTCACACTCCTCACAAATCACCTTCGTCGTGAACCGGTAAACGCGCAAAGGGCCGAAGAGCTCATCCTGAATCATATCTCAAGACAAACGCGGTGCATGTATTAGCGAAGCTTCCACCCAGTGGTGGTGAAACACTGGGTGACGTGAAACGGTGGCCCTCGAAGAGAGGAGGAAGACCCTGCCGCTCCCTGGGCCTCTTTACCGTCCCAGCGGAGTTGTCCTTTGCGCGGAGGATAAGAAAGAAAGAAAAAAACAATCCAGCGATAAGAGAACGGGTGAATCAAACACGCCGGTGGTGGTCGGAGAAAAAAGGAATTAAACAAAACAGCTTCTCGCCAAGGGAGAGCGGAAAAAAATTCGTAAGAAGCATCAGGACTAGGAGGAAAAACTCGTCCTCGGGGCCGCGAGATTGAATACATTAACAATAAAACGAAAATTAGAAGGACGCCAGAACGGGACAGCCTTTATCGAAGGATGAGACCCCGGTCTCGGCAGTCCGGTTGTGGCTGATTTTTTTTTGAGCCTTAAAAACCCCTCCCCAGTCATGCCTCTGGCCATGAGGCCGTGCTCATCCTTGGAGGGCATCATCTGCATACGATGTCTTCGAGCGAAGGGTTCCGTTCCGACGAAGTAGTCCGCACGCCGCCGATGACGCAGGATTTTAGGAAAGAAAAATTGCCAAATTTGCGTTTTCCATTCTAGTCTCTGTCTATTTTATCGACGGAAAAGACAGGGAAGGTGGAAAAATAATAAGTAAGAAGGAGAAATATAAACATTTCGTGCCACATTAAACACCGATTTTTTAAACTGCCATCAACGATCCGCTCAAAGTAATTTCATGAAGCATTCAGTTTACGGAAACTGGCCTGTAGGGCCATGCTTTACAGGCTTGATTTCCAGCTTCGTTAAAATGAATTTTTCAAAATTATTATTACCGAAATCACGCATAGACATCCAACAAAACGATAGAGTGAAGTACTTTTGTGGACTTCCCTTGCGTATTTGTGTATTTAGAAGACACACGGGATGCGTTCGATAAGCAACTTCAAACCATTATGCCCTTTACAATCGAACAAAACCCCAAAAGCGAGACTACAGACAGATGCAGCCTAGCGTTGTGGTTCGCACCAGCACCACCTTGGAAGAAAAGCCCAGCTCCGCGCACCCTGCCAGGTATCAACTTTTCTAAACACCGCGCATCTATCCCTAGCCGAAATTTTTCCCGACTTAGATTAGAAGTGAAGCAAATTTGCATATTATTCAAATGAGGCCGGTTGTCCGGGCCCGCGGCTCAAGGGGCTCACCGGCCGAAAGGGTTGAGCAATGAAAAAAGAACGCGATGCATAAAAAAAACCAACACTGTACTGTCTTAGCGGAAAAAGAAAACCCTCGGGGTGAGAATTTTTTCCCGACTGTCCGTGTACAGAACATCCTTTCGAGCGACCCTTACTTCGCGAACAGCAGTCTTATAGTTTGTAATGATTCTCTTACTCTTTTTGGGAAAACGTTGTCATTATTATAGTGTCCTGTGTTATCACAACTTCTAGTTCTAGTTTTTTTTCATGCTTCACCTATTTTACCTGGTTTACCTATTTCTCAAGTTTTTGCCTAATCTGGACAAGTATAACGATAAAAACGGTTTGAAACGTTCAATTGCTCGCTTTTTTTTGTATTTTTCAACGTAGTCAGCTTGGAACTTTAGACACTTCTCCCAGTGATACTCTGTAATCCGTTCAAAAAGTAATTGGAAAATAAGTGAGTTTTCTCTTCAAAATAATTGTTCACCAAGGTGATTGACCCTTCATTTGACGAAAATCTTTGTCCTCCGTGCGCAATTTTCAGCTGAGAGAACAGTGTAAGTCGCTTGGGGCTGGATCTGGTGAGTAAGGCGAACAGTCAATCAGTTTAAACCGTAATTCGCGGATTTTCGCTCGCAGATTCGCGCATTAAATTTGGCTGCTCAAAAATTCACAGTGATAAATGTTGGTGATGAGTCCTCATACACACAACCCAACTCGTCTTTGATTTGCGTAGGCGTATTGCGTTTCAAAAATAAATATTTAATCGATACTCGATACTCGTTTTTGTCCATTTTCAAAAAAACACTGACTTCAATTTACTCAAACGATTTTCACACAAAAACAGCGACTACAAACTGGTTGAAACATTAGTGAGTAACTGTCAGACAATTGATAACCAAATTCATTAACTTTCCTTTACTGTTGTTGCCATTTTCATGTTGATTTCAGCAACTTTGTGGACCACCCTTGTATAACAATTTTGCAGTAGCTTCCTGGCGACTAGCGTACTCTTTCAATTTAATTTCTCCTCAAAGCTCGTCTTCGATCATAAACTAATAGAGAACATAAAGAACAATAACAATAATAGATACATCCACCAACAACATAATTACAGGAAATAATGCCCACTGCTCAGACTATCAACGTTCTTTAAGATTACATAAACCATGAATAACACTATCCGCAATAAACCAATCCAACGTCCAATCCTGAAACGGTCCTCGAACCGCGTGTTGAAATCCGATTTCCCGTCGCGTTTTGTAGAGTCACACGTCAAACAATGGTCGCTCGATGGGCATTATCAAGTGGCTTCATAAATCGTCTTACAAAGGAGCCCGAACAGCATCCCCGAGCTACAATCCTCTTCTCCACTGATCGGCGCGTTCTGCGAAGCGATACAGGCTCATCATAACTTTGGCCTGCCGACAGATATTCCTTTTTAATAACGAATCATTTACCCCTTTACGGCCAAATAACAGGCAAACCTTTGAACTGTGCGAGTGGCGAATTGGTTTCATCGGGCGGTTCTTCCTTAGACCCTCCTTGCGGAGTCGACGACGCGCTCGGGTCGCCTTTCTCTCCATTTGCCAATCCTTGTAAATGGTTTATAAACGAATAAATTATTAGCTTGCGTTTTCATGTTTCATTTAGCGTCCTGGCTGCGGATGCGGATGTTTTCGCTTTCTTCGTGCAATGTTTTGCCAATCCCGGTTAGCCGATAAGGGAGTGAAGCACCCGGCACCCAAGCACCCGATGCTACCGGGTGCCGGTATCTACCCTTTCCGTGTGCACAATGCCAGGGAAGAATGGGTGTGCAGTGGCTGACTGCTAAATGGATGCAATAATGCTCCGTGCTGCACTCATAATGCACTCGAGCCCCGAAATCCGAGCCGAAAATCCCGATCATCTCCCTAATCAGCTCTGGTCCTGGGTTTTCTTGTCCTTTGCACAATAAAGACGCAATCCTGCGCCGTGCCGAGCGGTCCCCTTTTGCAGTTTGCGAATCCTTTCGAACGGCGCAAAAGGAGTGAAAGAACGAAGAAGGACTCTACAGTGCAGTTGCATCACGTCGTCGCTGGGTGCGGGCCATTGTGTCGGGTCTGTAACTTCTCATGCCAAACCTCATGCACACGCCCGGAAGAACTTTCTTTTGGTCCCATTGTTGACTCAGGAAGCGTGTGGCGGTTGCGGTCATGTCGCAGCCATATTTGCCGATAAAAAAAGATTGTTTTCTCCTCGATTGTTTCGGAGGTGTTTTATGACTCGTGACTTGTGCTCTAGGTTAGCCTATGAAGTTGTTATTGATTTACATTTACTCTGACTTTTGCAAATTTTTTACAAATACGTTTAACACAATCATTGATCAACAATTAAAGTAATAATATATTTTTAACCGCAACATAGTTTATTGTGTAGTTGTAAAAACAATAAAACTTTTTTTTTATTCGAAGAACTAAATAGGTCGCATTTATAATGAAACAATAGTTCAAAGAGTTCTTTCTGTAAGAGTGGCGAAAGGCATACCGCACACATAAATATCGTTTTATTGCAGAAGAATTGTCTCTTCAGCTTTCAGCCCCGCTGTTTATGGGGTTTTGCTACCCTCGAGGAACCAAGGAAGGGAAAAAACCAAGAAACCCTTGCGCGAAGTGCAAAAAACCAAGGCCAAGCAAAAAAGGTTCGTCATCAGTCTTGTTATCCTGGGCGTAATAAGCAGGATAAAACAACGGCACGGCAAAGGGTACCGAGCGCTAGGGTCGCTACAAAGGGACATTCTACATTTGGCGAAGCAGCAAACCTATTGATTGATTCTCCATCATCAATTTTATGTTGTTTAGTGCGAATGCTAGTGCGGTTAATTGAAATGTTTAGCCGGGCCTGGCCGGGGTCGTCTTTGTACTTCGCCAAAGGGGGAAGGCCCTTTGGCCCTTTTCTTTGTGCGTAAAGCGCGGAGCTCAAAGGACGTTCGTGCAATGCTGATGCAAAATTGCGAAAAGAATGTGACTGAGCAGAGTGTCTTATGTGGCACTGTGATCGTTCAATCGCGCACCTAGGGGAAGTGTTGGCCAGAAGATGGCTTTTTCTGTTATTTTTATCACTCAATCATGTTCAATGAAAATATTTACATTGGTCACAGGTATTTGGCATAAGCAGCTGAATTAAGAACTTGAGAGGGATCAAACTACAATCGAGATAAGACGTATATAGTGTGATAACCCAAAATGCAAATTGAATTGTATTAGCCAAAAATGTAATGATGTAGTGTTGTAATGTAATGTTTTAGCCTGCAAATTGAATTGTTTTAACTAAATATTTATTAAATGAGTTATCGCTGTTTCGTGAACTCTATTGTTCAGTAACAGAGATTTTGAAAGGATTTTCAAAAGTTTTGCAACGACAATGTGATGAAAAACTCATGCCTTATGTCTACATATAACGAATATTTTGGACAATGTACCAAGTCCGTTGATTGGGTTTCTAAAATAAATACAACGCATTCACACGGTAAACCTGCAGCTGATTGGCTCGGGGCAGTATCTGTTCGTCGAGCTTCGGAACGGTCGTGTGAATCCTTTTAAAACTGAAAACCGTTTCGGCTTCGTGTGACACTCGCGAGCTAAGTATGGGTTCTAAATATCCTTCGGCGGAATGTAACCACCAACTCTAAGACGGCGCATAGGACAGCACCGCCGGCGTGCCATCGAAACCCTGCAATCTGCATAAAAATTGGTATCAATCATTAATTATGTCAATAAAAGTAAACACATTATCCATTGCCACACGGGGCCATTCGCTCTATGGGCCTTTTTGTATTCTGCCTTTTTTCCCATTGTGAGCCACCGGTGAGGTCGGCAAAACCTCGAAATCATTTCCTACTTCCTGCATCTCATTATTATGCACGCACTCGACGCTTCTTCCGGCGCCTATGGGCGATACTGTAAAGCGACACTGAGAAAAGGACCCTGATCTCTCACGGACAGCAGACAATCTGGCAGTGGGCTGAAGTGTGCCTGAAGGGCTGAGAAAAAATATTCAAATGATCCCGACGCTCTTACCTGTTGTCACCGTTGCCGTGTACAATCCTTTCGTAGTCCGCGGCCACGGCGGAACACAAAGCTCCCAGGCTCATGCGAGGACGACCGATCACCGAAGGAATCCGTGGGTACAGCTCATTTTCATAATCTTCTTTCCACTGGAGGGGTCCTTAACGGTACCGGAGAGGATGATTTTTTAGCCAACTCACCATGCGAACCACACGAGCGAGACACAAAAAAACCCACCGGAACTAGAAATATGTTTAGAAAAAAAGACATCTCTCCAACAGTTCTTCAAGGCGGAAGATAGTTTCCAAGCCGGAACTGGGTGATGATTATAGGTCTATGACAAAATATCGCCGCAGGACATGATGCTGAAACAAGAAAAAAATGACGGCCAACGTTTCGCCTTGATCATGGCCGGTGAACCAACGGTTTTTGTTGCACACACTGCACCGTGGCGTTTAGAGTAGAAGTTGGGTTTCAGAAGACTTACTTTGAATTGTTAATTTTTGTTAAATGAAATGATGGTACATCCAATAGGCGGATATAATTTAGCAAATGGACAAATGTAGGTTCTTTAAATTCTTCCCCGTGATCTGTTATTTGAAGTGCAAGGCTTACAATATTTCTTTTTTAAATTTGTTTCATTAAATCAGGTTCATCGTTCATCAGGCAACGAATAGCTCGTGAGATATTTAAAATTTTCTTAAATTAGCCCTGTATCTGTTGTGGAAAAATCAGTTTCCTTTTGCAGAGCCCGAAAACTTTCCATCATCGTTTCATCATCAATCAAATTTGAGACTTAGGAAAATTAAAAATCCAACGTTTCATTTTTTTTCTTCCGGTGTGCCGCTCCGACGGTGCAGTGCTGGGAAAAGGGTTCGCGCAGCCCGACGTATCATCCGTCTTTCAAGACCTTCTAATCCCAAACCGCAGCAGAAGGAATGATGATTTTCTCCGATCATCGAAAGCCTCGACCCGTGACGAGAAAAAAGGCAGATTCCCGTATGCAAATTACAATCTCTGGCTGACTGGCTACGGGCCCAGCTGTACCGTGCCTGGAGCCGTCCCGCAACAGTGCGAGAGAAGGACCCACAAAAAAGGACCTTCCCCGGCTCCGGCGGCGGACTTGCGAAGCTGGCAGCGGAGCAAGGCTCATGGGCCAGTAAATATAAATTAATGATTATACCATGGAATTAGAGGCACAGATAGAGCGAAACGACGGCAGCGCTAGCGTTCCCGGTGCGGTGGTTGGTGGAAAAAAGAAAAGGATTTAATGAAGAAAGTCACCTCCGGAAGGGTGGAAGTGCGGAGGATTCGAAGAAAAAAATCACCATGGGAATAAAAGTTTCACCATCGGAACCTAAAAACACTCGGCCACAAACGTTTTTAGTTCGACCCGCAGCAAGAAAAGCGGTAGTCCGTTACAGTTTTTTTTAAAGGACTCGTCAGCTCTCTGCGTAAAAAACAAACGCAATCGCGTTTTGTAAGTTAGTTAAAAAGATGTTTTCTTGTTTTAAACTCAACCGTGTAGTATCGCTTAAAACTCCCCACAAAAGTGTGTAAAAGTTGCACAAATATTTAGCAATTAAAATGTGTCGAATGGGTTGTACACGCCTAACGCCCGCAGTAGTTTCCAATTATGTTCGCTTGTACGACCGATAATCAATCATTCATCACCGATTCGTTTCAAAGTCAGTACAGGAAAATGCACCGTTTGCGCAACGTAAAATGTGTGGAAATAGCGAGAAAATACTTCCACAAATTTCAATCAATCATCGCATATCTCGTCGCCTTTTCATGTATAAAAGATTTTATAACTCTTTCGCCCGTTGCAGAGCTGTCCGATTGGAACAGTTAGAAAACTTTGCGCCGTGACGTGCACTTTTCCATGGCCTAACTATAAAAATGGGTTCTATTGAACTGGTTAAATTTGGAGGAAAATTGCCAATTAGATACACTCTACCGTCGCAATCATTAATTGTTACCCGATCAGCGATCATCGTTGAAAGTTGCATCCCTTTCGCGAGCCCGAAAATGTTGCAACACCTTTACGGACTTTTCCGCACAAAGACGGACACAATCGTCACAGTGAAACATAAATTGCACTTCCGTGTTGCGTGTGACCTGATGGCAACCGTGCCCTTACTGATATGCAAATACGATTGACTATTAACCAAATATTTCCTATTGATCTGATCTATCTATGCGCCCGGTGTGCTATCTATTATCCTTAGGGTTCGTTTTAAATGCAGGACACCCTTTAAAGAGGTAACGTCCCGAGCAAGAATCTCAACGCTGCGCTCCTTAGGAACCTGGAAAGAAGCAAATATGCAAATCAATGTTTCGTGAGCCTTGGGAAAATTCAACAAGATCAGGTAACTAACGGCCCAACGATATGCAAATCAATCGATCGAACGGTTTCTCAGGCGCCAACGAAGATGTTACGCTCTATTTGGGTATTTATTGATAAATGTGTGAAAGGTACACAATGAGGGCACAATGGGCACGAAGCCGGCTGCTTTCTTGCGATCCTCCCTGACGCACACGAGCAGCTGTGAAAGGGTAGTCATTGATTTATGCGCCGGCGGGTCGTCTTTTTCGGCGATCGGTTCCATCGCTTGCGTCGTTACGTCTAATGGCTTTTATCGCAATGTAGCCTATTTGCATGAAAATGCAACAAACAACACAGAGGAATGGTTTGTTGCTGCGGTGATGGCAACAATGAGCAAAATGGATACAATGTGACACTCGTTTGGTGTTTGATTTTTGCACTATAAAAGGGCTACCCTTTGGAGTATTTGGCGAGTGTTTTGGCGTGATCCACGGCTAATCAAGATTGGGCGTATTTCTAATCTGCATATCCTGGTCCAGAAAGCAACAAATTTAGCTCTGCTCTGCCGCACTGCTGATAATTTTAACAACATTTGCATTGATAAAACATCGTTTTATGGGAACTAGTCGCAGATCTTCCCACAAAAACCACCTACATTCATACCGCTTCCACGCACGAGCCTGACGTTGTTGGAAATTAGTGAAATGGGTGTTCCACAAGACCTCACGGTACCAAGGGCCTTGTAAAACGCTCGTTTGTGAGCTGTCGTCATTCGTCCGCCCCTTCGCGCTAAACAAGGGACACGCCAAAGAAGACCACTGCTGTGAACAAAACCGCAGTACAAGACACTCGAGACGGGACGGACGACACTATTGATGGACCTCGGACCCCGACTTCGACAACCTCCGGCTGACATTTGACTCCCAACATACGCGCGAACCACTTGACGGCTCGTTGGGAAAAAAGATTGCCCACCAGGCGTTAACGCATCCTCTTCGGGAACAAAAAATGCTGAAAAAAATAATTAGGGTGAGATTTTTTTTCCTGAGAACGAAAATATTTTTTGTTGGATTGTTAAAATATTGAACTACGAAAAAATCGATTACAAATAAGCAAGCTAAGCTACAACTTTAGTTTTATTTATTTTTCTGTGTACACATTTTAGTTTTTTAATCATTTCATTGGCGCACGTAACTTGTAGCTTCAGCCAAGATCGTTCCGATCAAGCGAACGAAAGTGTTTGTAATTAATTTTCCATTTGACACCATATGGCGTCGCGGTGGAAAGACGGATGTGACTACGAAAGACACCGAGACACCGTGGGAAGTGTTCGCTTCTTCACGACCGCCGCTGGGTGACAAATCCTTCGCACGGCACTTCGAACACGGAAGTACGCCGTGATATTACCGACCGCAGGATCACGCACGCACGCACGGAACCGACCGAGACAGATGTGCCGCGAGGAAAAGGATACTCGCGGACACCTTCGGGTCTCACGAGGGGGTCCTCCCGGGAGAGAGCGGGAGTGAGGAACCGCCATTAGTCGGGAACATTGGTTGCTCCCACGCTTCTGGGCCGCGACGGAGACGGAACGCAAATGCCGTCCACGCATGCTTTGATGGGTTTCGGTTTTTTTTCCTTTCTTTTCTTTCGTGTCGCATCCTTGGAGGCCGGGAAAAATCAAGGCCTGGGAAAAAACGTTCTACGTCCGGTGGCTAAACCAACACAGAAAAAACCCGCGCCCTCGCGCTTCTCGCGGTAACCTTTTTTTCTCATCAAAATAGTGGCTCGTAAATAGTATTCAAATCGGATCGGACAGCCCTCACGCGGGATCGAGGGCTGAGGAAGTGCCATCTGGAGGATGCTGTTTACGGATGGCCGGTTCCGGTGTTCGATCGAAATCGAAAGGAAGCGGATGATTTGTTTGCCCCCATGACGCAGAACAGCTGGACATACTTTGGGTCACTCCGAAGCAGACACACTCGTACAACGGTGTACAGAGCGTTGAATCATGTAACTTGCCTTTAACTTTGAGGGACTAATATTAAAAGTCCTCAAGGTGCTTAAAAGATGTTTAACGATCAAAGTTATGAAACGTGTTTTGATCACTTTGCAGTACCTCAGAAAAACAAAGAGAGAACCAAAAAATGGTTTAATTTTCCAATTACTTAGCACTTATCAAGTTATCTTACCTAAGCAACTTATCCTAACAAACCTTACCTTTACCTTTACTTACAAAAAGTGGGTGAAGTTCAATTTCATCTTCATCTCAAACACATTTTCAAGTCCTAAAACAACGTTTTCCTACAGCGTATCGCATGAATGCTTTACATTGCGAGGTTATCACCATCTGTAGTCGCTCTGAAATCATGATCCCACAAGTGTTGTCCACGTCCATGTTTGCCATGTGACATTATGTAGCGTTCCAAATTGAAACATTCCAGGTATGTTCCTCCGCCACTGGCTGCGGGTTGTACTGGGTCCTGAGCACGATAATCAGTTTGCATACTGAGCAAGCACTGGCGAGTTATCAGCTGCAGATAATCGTCGCAAGATTGTTAGCAGGTACAATCGACCAGCAGCACCAACCCCTGGGCCAGGGTCTTGTACTTCTGCCATTTCGGGCGTCTTCCTTATGTGGAACGCGATCCTAAGCCCCCAAAAGCGGAGCGTTC
This sequence comes from Anopheles cruzii, assembly GCF_943734635.1. NCBI lineage: Eukaryota > Metazoa > Arthropoda > Insecta > Diptera > Culicidae > Anopheles > Anopheles cruzii. The sequence continues at coordinate 47,965,878 of NC_069145.1, forward strand.
GGAATAATTAGATTTTCCGCTCACCTCAGAGTGCGGCCAGGTCCGATCGTCCAGCACTTTCTGTCCGGGGGTGCCGGGCCGAGATTTTCACGATCGCCCGGCCTACCAGCGAGACTCACGTTTGGCCCCCCGCGTACGTGCATACATAATTCTGACCGTAATTAGAAGCGTTTCAATTATTTCCTTTCTCCATTGACTTAGTTTGGACCCGTTGGGCGACCGGACGGCCCATGGGCGGCTCGGATCCGGCACGATCCAGCCAAAAAAGCGTTTCCCGCTTCGCCGGGCCCGCAATCAGTGACGGCCACATGTTCCAACCGGCGCAGACTCGGCGCAACCGCCGACAGATTTGGGCGCGCGCGCGCCGCTAGAAGTGAGATGAACTTTCAATTACCCTCTCCGGAGGCGGACTCCGAAAGGGCCGATCGACGAGCCGACGCGTAATAACACGACGAGGCGCCTGGCCAACGCCACCGGCCACTGCCCAATACCCGCCAATCATTAACACGTGCGTAGATAATTGGAAATTTAAAACATGGCCTCCGAGACCAGCCTGCCGCCCCGCCGTGGTCATCCCGTTCCGTTCTTGGCCAGAGAATGCCCCTTTCGAGGGATTTTGGGGCCGCTACTTCGCGAAGCATCGTGAAAAGTACTGTTGTTGGTTTCTCCAAAAATCTTCGTATTTCTATCCACGCAACAGTCTTGAGAGGCAAACCGCGGAGCTGGTCTCTGGGGGAGTGCGTAGAAAACGATCGCTAGTACCCCGGGCAAAGATTATTGGCAGCACGCTTCGCTTTTCGGCAAGAGCACATCCCGGCGAGTACCTGCTGTTTGGCGGGTCTAGCTTTAATGATACAGTTTAACCCCCGTAACTGTTCGCTCCGCTGCAATCCGGTAGTTTTGGCTCGTGGCGCGGCCGATCGGGCCCCGTGGATTGGTGCTGGAGATGCCCTTCCAATCCGGCGGTGCGCAAGACGATCGCGGCGGTGCGATTCAAGGCAGTAGCTAATCTCGGGGAAGCCAAATAACAACCGACGGACCATTGTTGGCGGCTCGGCCCAGGAAACGGCACATTATGCTTCGGCTCGCCACGAACCGTAGACCGCAAACTACAACCCGTCGCCGCCGCTGCGGTGGGCCAAGTATACAATCAACCTGCTACAAGTGAACGTGGCCGAACCTTCAAATTTGCTCGAACGCGTAAAACGTTCTTTCGCCGCTCGGTTGCTCATTAGGGATAGGAAAATTAGGGAAATTGGTTAATTGCTTCGAGGATAATTATTGTACGTTCCATCTCTCGGACCATCGGACCTGCCGTTGAATGGTGGCTCCTTTTCGTCAAACGATAGCTGTAGGACATCTTGAATGATGTCCTTTTCATTCGCTATCATATTGTGCAACATAATATGCTTCGATCTGCAAGCAAATACTAATTTGTTCTGCGGGCGATTAATATCGGGAACCAGTTGTATTCGATTATCGAGTTTTGGTGCATTATGAAGTCCAAATGGCGAAACCGTCATCAAAGAATATTATTTGAGTGTCTGGCGGGATTTGCGTAATGCTGGAATAACACATGGAATGTATGTATGTATGTAATATGGAACGACAATAGAATAAAACAATGGAATAAAACAATGGAATAAAATAATGGAATAACACCATTCGCCAAACTCAAGTGGCCGATGGCCGTGCCTCATCTTCGACGCTTTCCCGACCTTCTTTGGACATTTTGTACCACTTATAAACTACTGTTTTCGATAGAGCTTGCTCACCAACATATTCCATCGGCAAAATTTTCAACCTTTTTGGCTACAACAATTTCATTCCACACAGAAAACTTAATGGAACTGCGTAATTGAACAGTTACGAAGAATTCACTTTTCACTATTTATAACCCGATCGCAAAACACTAGTGATAATTTGACGTAAAGTTTGACACAGAGGTGACAGTGTTGCCAGAAATAAAAACATTTGTTATTTGCCTAACAATTCGTGCCAACGGACTTAGTAGATGAGTAAAGAAAGATTTTTCGAGTTATAAGCAAATGCCTGATATTTGTTGGCTCCCAATATTAGTTTGCATAACCGATTTAAGGTTTTTCGTGCACATCAGGCAATTGCACGGTACGGGCATGGTGTGTGCACCGTTCTTCGTCGGATCTTTATCTTCCTTATTGGCGAAAATACTGACCATAAAAATGTCCCCTGAGCTATGGCGATTAATAACACCCGAAAGGAAGCGCAAAGATTTTTATCTGTCCCAAGATGCCACCAAAACAAATTTCCCGCCAGTGCCTGTTCCGGTGCGATCGGTGCGTTGAACCTAATCAACATAATTTAGGCATAACATTATTTGACGCATTTAAGAACAATTTACATCAGCCATGAATTTTGTGGCTGAACATGTTGTTGAGCACCATAAGTTTGGTCCATTTATGACGTGATCGCGTTGATGATCCTTGTCGCGACCGATCGCGAAACGATGAAGTTCACTTCGATGGGCATGGACCCCGGTATGCCGGGGGCTCTATCGGTCCCATGGTTTCATCTAACACATGTCGGGAACAGCGCTTCCAACGATGTCACCCAAAGGCAACAGGTGCGACCACTTATGGTGCCTCGTCGTTGCCACTGGAGTAACTGGAACAATCGGGCTCAAAGTGAGAATCTTCACAAACATCGATCATTCGCCCTTTCCTTCCCTGCTGATGGGGTTCAGCAGCATTTTCCCATAAAAACAACATAACTCATTAACCGACTGTTGCGGTGGCTGCTAGTCGCTACCGCAAATGGATTCTCGCGCTGAACACCACAGCGAAGAATTGGGTTTCCCACTTCAAACGCACACAGCACAGAGCATCCGATCCTACGATCCCCGCGTCACAGCGGGCGTTGTCGCACCAGCCACCGGCAACAGCCGGCAAAGTGGTTGTAAATTATGAGCTATGAAAGTGATTAAAATTGAACCATAAATCGCGACACGTCCTTGGGAAGTGTCTGCTTTGCCCGTGGGTGAGAACAACGCTGCGGTTAGTTACACAATGTTGTTAAACTAACCTAATGTTTTATGTGTTCTATGTTGCTTCTTTTCGAGGTGTTATGTTAGTTTTATGCCACTTGTTCACCGAAGAGCTTCGAAGTCGTTCTGGGTCGGAACGGATGATACGATGGACGAAGATACACTCGATTCACATTCAAGTCAATTACACTGTTCAGTGTTTGTAGGCGTTATTAGTCGACCGATCGTCCTAGGTGGAAGATCTTGTGGTTCCATCCGACCTATACATACTCCAAGCCTCCAATATCTGAAAAAGATATCTGGACTGCGAAGATCTGGCATAGCTGGCGGTGAGCAGCAGTTGTTTCAACATGTGGTGTGTCCAGCAAAGGGTTGACTGTTGAAATCTGTGCCCAAAAGCGCCTTGTTCTTGGGCTTAACGTGTCTCGTTCGAGAAGCTAATGCTCAGTCTTCGCCACTGCCCAGTTCCTCCTTAGCCACAAAATGCACTTCACCTTACACACCGACCGGTGTCCTTGTTCACCCGGTGGCTAATGATAATCATTACTCACACCGCGGACCTTACTGGGGTAGGTGGCTGTGGGGTCAGGTACATCATTTGCGCACTGGCACCGTTGGACACTAGTTGGCTGCTCGCTCGGCTACCGTGACCGTTTGCTGATTGTCTTGGGCTTCAGCTTAACCGCGACCCACTCCGGGAAGTTCATCAACATACTCGACGACGACGACGACTACATGTGGCCATAACCACCCGGCATGGCCTCTCGAGAAGCTACTCTTTCGGCGATGGCACGCCAAACGCCGAGTATGCGGAACCAAGTATGGACCTGTGGCTCGTGAAGCCGAATTTGCCACACTCGAGCGACCGAAAATCCGCGTCATGAAGGTGAACTTGAAACCGCCGCTCTCCTCTTCTGCCCCGCTCGCCGGCAGCCCACCGCTGGTCATTGTGGCCCATTGTTGACCATTGCATTTGTGACTCTGGACAACCGGTCGCGAGTGCGTGTGTGTGTTTTGCGTCGCAAATCGCCGAAACTCGCCGCCGAAAAACATTTTGCCATCGTGTTTTCGTATCTTCTCTCTCTGCCTCTCTGTCTCTCTCTCTCCCTTTCTCGCTAGCTGCTCTGCCTTTTGGGAGGCTAATTACAGCTTCTGCACTTGGTGGCGGCCCTGCAACGGTCCATGGATCGACCGCCCTCCGCCGCAGCCACCGACTGCGTCCCGCATTTCCGAGCTCCAGTGACTCCGTGCGTTCGTCACGGTGCTTGCCGTACAAAAGTGCAGCTTAATCTGTACGACTGGGGGAGCCCTCCGAAAACCCATGCTGCCGGCGCTGGTGATCATGACGATCGTGCGCGGGTAAGGCTTCCGAAATCCCACGACAGAGGGCCAGCAACGCGGGGCGCGCGAAACGAAAGGGAAGTTGTCGAAAATGCAATTACCTTCACATCAGTGCTGCCAATTATCGCGACACGCTGGCTGCCGAATATGTGGCTAGCTGCAGCTCGGCAGACCACACATCAATCGCCTTCCGAGAGACACCTTCACAATGACCCCGCCATCGACGACGACAACGGCGCGAAGGCTTGCCTTGGCAGCGACAAACTGTTTACGAGGTCTCACTTCCTGCGGCATGGGGTATGCGATTAACCGTGCACTAAGAAAGAAACAGAACTAGTTACTTGCTGGAGAGGAAAGTCGTGCACAGGAGTAGGATTTCGAATTAATCCATGCTGTTATACAATCGATGGCATTACTTTGTGATACTTGTGAAATGTGATACTTTATTTTGTGAAAATGTGTTAATGCAGCAGTTGCAGTTAATGCGTAATGCAATTACTGTCATTACGCATCTAACGCAGTATACGTTTTTTGGTTAAGATGTAAACAATACCTTTTCTAAGCATCTGAAATGTCGAGTGTTGTTCCTGGTAAAGTTTTTTTTTACGGGAAGTACTTCTTCATTACTTCCATATGAAGATAACGGCTACCGAAAGTCATCATATAATATTTTAATGGATGTTTATGGTGAACATACTCTTGCTGAGAGAAAATGTCAGATGTGGTTTGCGCGGATTTTGGCTTGCAAAACCAAGAGTGACCTGGACCGCCAAAAAAGGTGTTTTTTTCTTTTCTTTATTCAATCCTAGAAGAACGGGCCGGGCCGTATTTATGAGCCAAAAAAGGTTGTTGATGAAGAATTGGCAGCATTGCTCGATCATGTCAGACGCAAAAAGAGTTTTCAGAAATGTTAGGAGTTGCCTGAACCGAATCGTCACTGGTGAAGAGAAGGAGAGTTATTACGAGAATCCTAAACGCAAAAATGTTTTCCTGGGTATAGGCTGGTGAACCAGGTCCATCGCAACCAAAGCGAAGAATTCGCTATGCAAAGGTTACGCTGTGCATATGGTGGGATATGAAAGGTGTGGTATATTATAAACTTTTGACACCTCATGAAATTATTGATGGCCTTTGCTATCGACAACAATTAATGCGTTTGAAGCAAGCTTCGGCCATAAAACGACAAGAATGGGATAAAAGATACAATAAACTGATTTTTTATCATAACAACGCCCGACCATACATTAGAAATCCAGTAAAAACCTGCCTCGAAAATGTCGGATTCGACTACTACTACTTGTGGCGTTGCATGAGTAACGATATCGCAGCACAGCGGTTAACTTGTTATGAAAGTATTGAAAAATGGGTCTCTGATTGGATCACTTCTAAAGATGAGCAGTTTAATTGACACGGAAGAATTACTTGAAAGGTGGAAGAAAGTAGTAGCTAACGACGGACAATAATTTCATGAAATTTATCATATATTTTGTTGCTGTAGTTAGGCAACAATTGACGAAAAAACAGCATCAGACATCGATTAGATTAGAATAGATTATCATCGCTTTGCTCGCAATGTGTCCTCAACCCTCTAGACTCTAGAGCTGTGATAAGCTCACCACATTCAGTACGCGGACCCTGCAAGAAGTAGAGCCTCTCAGACACTGGCCTATGCCCCGTCACGCTCAGTGGCATAGCCATCATCCGCCGCGCAACTACCGAACCGGCTATCGCACATGTTCTCGAAAAGTCCAACTCGTAAGGCCAAAGGTCTAGAGCTATCATTGCAGCTCGCCAAGATCCGGGGATCGGGTACCGGTTCAGCATCTGGCACTTGAGGTCGAGCACCGTTCTCTGCGGATTTGAGCGACCCGTGCCGGATTCAAGTGCTTGACCCTCTCGCCCCACCGGAGGCGACCTTCCAAGAGCGCTTCAACAGGTGACGGGGCCAGCTACGCCTCGCAGTAATTTCCGTTTCACCAAAGCCACTCTGCGTCGAACAATACGACCGTCTCGTGGAACCTTCGTCTTGTGGTGGTGTTGGCGAATCACCGTCCAAATAGCCGTTGACTTCGTCATAATCGTTACAAATCATAATTTTTCACACGCTGCAAACAGTATTGCCTCCCTGCCGACTCCGGACTTCGATTTCGGCATCATGACGCGTACGCAAAACCAGCCACCGCGTCTGCGAAGCGTTTGTCGTCAACGAGGTCGTTTAGGGAAGGTGTCGAGGGACCCGGCTGAGACGGCGAGGTAATTACCGACTTCGAGTGAGCGCCGAATTTCCGAAGACGCCGCTCGCCGTCGACGATGGTCAAAAGCGCTGGGGATGCTGCGAGAGAATCGATCAGCTGCATCCGTCATAGAAGAAGGTCAGTTAATTTCATGTCCTTATTCGGTGCTTACCGGAAAGCCCGTGCTGACCAGTGATCCACCTGTGAGAGGAGGCCGTGGTGTCTGAAAGCCGTCCGAGACAAAAAAAAAACAAACGACTCGCATCCCCAATCTGAGCGCAAGGGTTGATTTTGAGCGGTTTCGGGACGCACTACCGCAGAAAAGGCGCACAAAAGATTCATTATGGTAATTTCTCATTAGACGGCATGGAAATACCCGTTCCCGGGGGCACACATCTTACGCCACCAAGCTCCGTGCTCCGCTCGGTGGTCAGTTGGAGGGAGGTCCGGATTTATCGAGGTATCCAATTGTTTGACAGATATTCGACGGCGTAATTGACCCTGTCGCTTGGCCCGTAGACCCCTGGACATAGCGTCTCACAAGAGGTCTGCCTACTCTAATGACCCCGGGAACGATACGAGCAGCCCATCATCGGATAACCCGTGGACTGCGTGATTTACTATGTACCATTTGTTGTTTGTCAAATATGTGTGATCGATGGAATAGGCTAGGGACCCAACTCGAAGCGAAATTGTGGGAATCATGATCTTCCATGTGCTGATTCATTGCGCCAAGAGGTAGAAATCAATTAGTTGATGGCCCACTAACAAATTACCAACACGTTGTGGAGTGATCGATAGGTGTCAATATAGGCTTTTTTAGACAAATTTCACACAACCTAAATCGGCCGGTTCGTGTACCGTGTAGGTAACAATAGTTACGAAACATGTTTGCCCTCAAATCCTCAAATTGTACTTTACTTAAGATATTTTCTCACCAATCTAGGAAAATATGAACTACCATCAGTTTGATGGCAAACAAGTTTAACGAATGAAACCTAGTGGAAACAAGATAAAATGTCTATAAGTGATTTCATGTAAAGTAACCCAAAATATTGCCGTACTTAATGAAAATATACTCCAAAAATGGGTTATGCTACATGAAATCAAGTTTCTGATCTGATTTAAAACTTGATGGCCATCTATGGTCATCTCTGTCAATTGTTTGTCTCTAAATAATGAGACTTTTCGATTTGCGTTCCACTTTCCAAATACGAAGAAGAATATCTTGAACGCAATAGTTACATTACCTTATTTAATGTTAATCAAACAATCAAACAGTGGCAAAAAATAAAAGATTGTGCCTCACTTGAAACAGTGATTCTTGTTCATTCTTGTTCAGATTCAATTACCAGGCAGCTACTGGCTGACCCATGTGCAAAGTTATTCATAAAACGACTTATCCACTTTAACGACTGATAAACAAACTTACGTTGACATGTTGCGAGCTTTAAGAAGGACCGTATTTTACTGACGATCTCACCAACTAGGTCTATAAAATGAAGCCTTCGTTTTTCACCGCACTATCTTTATAGGATTATGTTACTCAACTACAGCATTATAAGAAAAAGTCATAAAGGTCTCACGGATGTTATTCATAGCCTTTCCAATGCTAATCTTCCATCCATCGATGGGTAGCAATATTTTGTCAAACAAATAGTGCTAACCCAAAAAGTCACTCCGTCATTTATAAGTAAATTTTGCTAATTTCATGCAAATCCGTAAACTTGAGCTACATCTGAGTGGCATTTGTCAAATGCGCTCTGTGCTACTTCAGATTGTCGGGTATCGTCTCTTCGTTTAGCAATAGCGTGTATTGCAAAACTTGCAAAATTTGGCGATGCAAAATAACCAAATTTTGGCACGACCCGTGCGCCTGCTCGAGCCCACCTTCATTGACCAACAAATAAACATCCTAACGGAATGGTTTACTCGTTAGCTCACCACTGTTTAGCATAAGTCTGTCCATCCACTTCGGAAGTGAAGTTGATTTGCATTCGCTTCACTTGCCAAACATCAATCAATCGTTCCAGATTACAGTGGCGTTAGGCAAATGTGCAGCACTTGTTGGTCAAACTTTATAACTTGTAAATTAATTGTTTGATGGTTTTAATTTGACCACAAATTGCCACCTCAAACGTCACGCAAGGACGCGAGGATGGAAACCTAAAAACCCGTGCACCGGTGGCCCGGCCGACGCGAACAGAAAGACGCTAAACGTTTGAAACAAGCTACCGAAACCGAGGTCCAGGTGGAACAGAATTCGTTTGGCCTTCGAGTAGCCCCGGGCCCATCCGAAATCACCTCCGGAATGCTTCGGTGCACCCCAAACAAGATCGGCGCAAATTAATATCATCGTGCTGCGCAATCGACCGATCAGATCGGCAACATTACGTACCCCTTTCCGAAGTCCATTTTGTGCGCTTATCGAAGACATTCGATCAAATGCTTCTGCTTTGTACTCGTGGTTCGTACGCCTCCTGACCGGAACACCTGAAGGTGCAGAAAAGCATTGCAGTTAGAATGGGAAGGGACCTTCAGCCGGGGCCCCGACGCGGCCCACCTCGCCCGGAACGATTGATTCCATCTAATGATCGATTAATGCAATGTTTGTCCCCGAAAAATTACACGTTTTACGATGGCCAGTTTTATGTTTCACTTTGTCGTCGTCCCGGCCACGAACCCGGCCGCCTTGTTTCGGTCACCTAATTACACGTTGCACGCGCAGCATGTAATATTTTTCGCCTTCGCCTCGTTCTCGCGACCGCCAAACCAAACCTCAACGGCCAGATGTTGCGGACAATGGAAAGGGAAAATTGGCCCTGCCCTGCGCCAACGAAAGCCGAAATTTCTCCTTTCGTCCTTTGCCACCCGGCGATACGAGCAGCGAAAGTTTTGATCGTCATCGTCCGCTGGTCAGGTGCTTTCGGTACGGAAATTCTTAGAGATTTTTTGCAGCCTCCTGCAAACGTGCAAATGCGCACCAACAGCATCTGTCAATCAACACGCGTAGTCGACAATGTGTCTCTTTATCAAACGATAAGCTGTGGAAAGTCGTGGTAACTGTAATATGTTATGTAAAAAGCGTGATTTGATAAATCAGAACGCAACACCTTAAACACATTTGTGCGGTTACGCCGCCAGGATCCCATCAATCAGGACGTACTTTCTGATGGTTACACCTGAAGCTTTGCTTAAGCCAAACTATTTGGAGCCCGACGGGTTTGCTAGTTATTAACTACAACTTTGACGAATTAAATTGAAGAAGCTGCTCTTGCATGGTGCTTTCCAAACGGTGCGTTGTAAGAAAACTTTGCTCAACCCTCATAGGGTTTGCTGGTTTTCGTGGCTTTGATGGGATGGCCCCATGCCCGGAAGCTCACTTTCATCGAACCGGTTCCGAACCGGCGACGCACAATTTCATTTGATAAAATATTTTAGAGCACTTGATAACCTTTCGGCCCCGCGCCGAACTCACGAAGCGGGAGAGAAGAAATTAATCATTTGCGGCGAACCAGTGCTTAGCGTTTGCCACCGTACTCGAGGAGCGCTGCTGTTATCCCCTGGGACAGCAGGTGATTTCCGCGGCGACAGTTGACATGTTTTTATGGCCAACTATTGCCAACAGCAAAACTTGAAGCAAACGGGATTCTATCAGCGTCATAATTGGCGGTGGACTCCTGCAACCTGCTTGCCCGTACCACCTTGATGACCACAGCGTGAGGTGAGTTTTTTGCTGTTTGTGCATCGCAAACTATTGCTTTGTCTTCGCGGAAAGAAAGGCTTTTATATGATGCGTCGTTTTTTTTTTGCGTTATTCCAAACTTTAACTCGGTGCAGTAATTTGCGGCAAAAACGATTAATTGGCAGACCGCTGCTGACCACCACTGCACGGGTTGCTGTGTCTTTGACGCTCTTTGTTCCAGCCCCGTCTATCGCTTAAGATGGTGGAAATGTGATGAATAAACATACAGTTGATACCGCATCACATTCAGCGATAAGCGATGCTCCCGGTACGCACATCATTTGTACGGTCCGCTGAATACTCGGCCCGGCCCGAAGAAGTAGAAGAAACCGAAAACAAACCTCCAGTCGAAGTCGTGTCGAAGGCAATTTAAAATTATTAGTACCCTCCGTGGGCTGACCGAAAGTGCTGACAGCTGTGAGCTACAGGTGCCGCCGGTCGATTGAGGTGTACGAAAAACCTTCGATTCGACAGATCGATAAAAGACCAATCACAAGTGCTGCCCGGACCCGTGGTTTCCGTAGTTCGCGGGCAGAGCGCGAGACGAAGACGCGACCCCGTAATTGCGCCAGTGATTTGCGTTCCTCGGCGTGACTTGAAGAATCTCCTTCGATCCGCTGTGTCGGTCAATCGAATATCATTTATTTGTTCAATATTCTGCTCAATGCTTGACCTTTGCCACTTGGAAATAAATATTATTCAAATGCCAAACGCGGTCGAGGTACGTTGCCCCAAAATCCTCGACGAGCGCATCTGTGCCAGCCAGCAGGGCTGACAGGGCTTTCTAAAAGCACGAGCTTCTTTTAACAAAACAATAAATTTGTCAGTGGCAGTGTAAAGTTCCAGTGTAATGATATAGGACGCTGTTGGGGAAAGAACGGTATTTTACTATCGACATGCTTAAAGAGCTGCCTGATTGTGAGAATAGCTGCTCTGGAGTGAATAATTGTTGGTATGACTCAACTACAGTTATGTTGGGTTGAACTTTTCTCCTATATGGGGTTTCCTAAATTAACGTTAGGAAACTAATTAGAGCGACATTATGGTGCAGAGATGCATTGTTTAGATGAAGCCTATAAGTTGGTAACCTTTCCTGGCTGTGGAGACTCGAATGCTGGCCAAAACTTGATGAAAGGAAACATCATGAAAGGAAAGATTTCACCCTACAACAAGATAGTGAAGCAATCCACAAGTAGAAGTCATGCAGTATCAACATGTGATATCTAGGTTTCAGGCTCCTTTGAGAACATATTGGAATTCATGAAGCTTGGTGTAAGTAATAAAGACCCCAAATCATTTGAACAGATTGTCTGGGTGGAATGGTATGCATTGCGGATACTAAACTTGTTTCGCTTTACGAAATTTAGCTTGTTCTAAACATGTTTGTTTTAAATTTTTCATATGTATCAATGATTCCTAAGTACAGTAAAACTATCATTTACACATCATTTACTCTGTTTTTGATTGATTTTTGATTGACTAAAGTAAACTTTTCACCCTCGTATTTCGTCAAATCTTTTGTGTTCTTGAATTAGTTAGTTTAGACTTCTTTTTACTTTCCATTGTATGCCAGGCGCTGTCAGGGCTTTCTCAAAACACAACCTTTTTTTACCAAAAAAATAATCTGTCAGTGTCAGTGTTAAGTTTCACGGCAATAGAAAAAATCTAGCAAAATGGCTTTATACTAAAAGTAAATTGTTATTTCTGGCAGTGTAGTTCACGGCCACCTAGTATAGGGCACTGAAGTCAGGTGGTGGGGAGACCGCTAAATTGAAAGACGCCAAACATAGCAACCGGTCCGGCGTCTTATGTGTACCAGATGAAGTTATTTGCTAGAGTAGATGTTCACTTAAGATGCAGAAGTAAGATGTTAAATCTTGATTGTAGTTTTCGCTGTGTGTTGAATTGAACAGCCATCTCTTGTTTGCTACCCTGCAAGTGGCTGAAACAGTCAGTAAAACGTCTCAATAACCGTCAGCCCCCCCGGGCGGGGCTCTCAAAACCCCCCGTGGAACAAGAGCGCCGAAGGCTGGAAAACCGTTGGCAAAACGATCGACGCCCGAATCAGACTTCGAACGGCGCGGCCTTTCGCTCGGTCGCTCATAGAAAAACCTGTAAGTCTAGTGCGAGACCGGTGCTGGAACTATCCAAGCAGAGAAGCGCTAGACAAGCGATCGCACCGCAGCTCCGCATTCGGCCATTCGGGAGGTGTACATCATCGCTCCACCGTCCGCAGCCGGTCGAAGTCGACCTTCGATGACGTTTGCTACTATTCCCCATCGAAGCCTGCGCACCTATCATTATCGACTGTAAACATTGTTGTAGCTAATTATTGCTTTTCTCCCCGAGACACGCCGCTAGTCTAGCGTGGCCGGTCGGTCGTGGGGCTTCTCCAGCAGGTACCACTGCGCAGGAACGACTACGCAACTCGCGCTGGGAGCCCTCAGAGATCCTTCGTGCTCCCTCAGCACGGGTGCTACCTTAGGGCCACGGGTGCCCCCGGAGGGCTGTTTAATTGGAACCTTACCCCGGTCAGCTGGCTGCCGAAGTGACCTTCAGAGAGAGAGAGAGAGGGAGAGAGAGACAGAAAAAACGGTAACCCTCAACCCGATCTGGCAAGGAGTCGCCGCATGCAGGAGCGCATCGGATGCAGGTTTCCTTTTTTCCACGTGCAGGATGCAGGTTTCCTGTTGCGTCTATCAGAAGGTGATGATAGCGGAAGATTGCAGGATAATTGGCCGTCGTCTCCGGCCAGCGAAAGTGGTTTTGGCTTGTGCCGTTCGATATTGGTCGCCGGATCGATTGGCCGTTAATGCGTATGCTCCCGGAACGACCGGCCGGCCGGCCACCGTAATTATCAACATCAACATTAAAGTCGATCAGCCGGCATTCACGTGCTACACAATCGTCGCGCTGCGCACATTTTGATAACAACACACCGACCGGAAGTCGTTTGTCGGCAGACGACAACGTTCCGGACGACAACATCCTGACCGACTCGAGCCGGCCCGAAAAAGGAGGCCAACGTAGGTCACCGTCAACATCTGGCGGTTCTAGGAGATGGCCCAGCACCGCACGGCGGAGAAAACCGGTCATGCCCGGCGTCTGCGTCGCGGCCCTCGGCCCTCGGTGTGTGGAGCTCATTCAACTTTTGGGCCGATTGATCGGCCGCGGCCGTCGAGGTGATTGAAAATCCATATGCTGCCCTCGCACGGACCGTAAACGATGTGTGAAAGCATATCATTAAACATTCCACGGAACGGTGGTCCAGTTCCAACACACGAACCATGATTCGACACTTATTTCACCCTTTTAATTCTCATTCTCTCTCTCGCTTTTGCCCTCGGTCCTTGTCTTTCTTTCTCTCTCCGAGATCAGTGCAATGCGCACCGCCCGACAGCCCGGCTGAGTGTGCAACATAAAACGGAACACCGCGAGCATAAGCGCTGGCCGGTGGCTGGCTGGCGCGCAATGAATGAACGATACCCCCCACCGCCCCACGCCACCCCCTCAACCCGGCCCCGATTTCAACCGATCGATTGGAGTTCAAATCCGTTTAGCCGTCCGATTATCGATCACTTAAAGCCCCATCGATTCCACTCTCGGCCGCTCCACTCTGCTAGGAAGCGGCACTCAGTTTTCCTCTGCTGCTGCTGGTTTCCCGCGTTTTTCCCCAAACGAAGATCCCAGCCCCCAACTCCTGACCGGCGCGGATTCGGGCTGCCAGAGCGATCGAATTAATTTCCATCTTCGACCGATCGCACCGATCGGTGCGGAGCGGCCCGGCGGTGGGGGCAAACCTATTTGCGGTAACGATTCGAAATTGATTTTTCAATTTACCAAAAATTATTGAACCAGTTCAATCGGAAAACCCGAACGAAACGAGGCGTACGAGGGTTACGCCTGAGAGTTTCTTCACGGCCACTACCGATATGCCTTTTTTCGCGCCGATTCCCAGGTTTCCGCGCACCGTCCGTGGGCATGAGTTTCTTTTTCTCCACTCCACTCGGTTCCTCGTGTGAAACAATTATGATGAAGCTGGACGGCCCCCGTTGATTAATGGGAAAATTGGTGAGAAAATGGAAAACTCGCTCATCACTCGCTGGAGCTCGGACCGGGAGCTGCTTATCAATCGGAAGCATCAAGCCAAGCCACCAGTTACGTTGGGAGATGTGAGGCAAATTATCTGTCAACATATTTATCATCGGAAAGTCTCTCCCTTTTTACGATATGTTCCGTGACATCAGTGGCCAGTTTTAAGTGTCACAGTTTCCGTCAAAGCATTCTCTGGCTCTTGGAAATACAAAGGCGTTACTATCTCCCGAGCCCCCTGGTAATCTGCTGCGATAAGCCTCGTTCATTCTCTGCCCATTAAGATAACTGCGACGGGCAGCTCCTTGAGACACCTAAACCGGCTGGCTGGTCCATTCCCATGGCGATAGTAATACGCTTTGTTACGTAATCCGACGCCCCAAACGCCATCGGCCGTCATCTGCATTATTTCTCGCAAGAAGGCGACCGGTCCTCCGTTCTCATCTACGACTTTTTTGACAACTCGGGAAGTCTCGGCTGGAACTGTGTGTGTTCTTGCCTGGTGCCCTGGCACGTTATCTTCTTGAGAACCCATCGCCCATCGTCGCAGCCGGTGATCGTACCGAAGATGGACCGATCCAGGGCGCCCGACACCATCGAGGACACCGCGGGGACGCAGTTATCCGACAAAAGGCGAAGCCAACAGGCGTAACCCGAAACCGGTTCGAGCGCACGGAACAACCGTAAACCACCGCCGGTAACCGAGCAGCAGCAGTCCGAGGCCGAAATTTGAGGCACTTTCGGGGCACCGGGCGCACTTCGCAACAGGTACGCGTCCCGATCCGATCGGACCCCGGCCGGCCCAAGTGTCACTTTACGGTGGCACCGGGGATTGATTTACCACTGTGACGAGCGTTCGGCCAGCAGGAACACCTACCTAGCAGGTCCGAGGTCCGTGAAGCCGCAGTAATTGCAAATCACGTAAACAACACCCAGGGCCCGGGCCCAATCGGGCACCAAATCTTTGCCAAAAATCCTAGCAACCGGAGCAACCTTTTCGGGAGGTCCGCATTACGGGTGGGTCCTCCGCCCGAGCTTCGGCACGGTTCGGCACGGCGACACGTAAGCTAATATCTTGTGCAAAAGCGGACCGCGATCCTACCCTGCTGAAAGGGCTGAGCGGTCCTTCGACGGTCAACTAGCACAGGTAGATGGCGCAGCCCAGTTTGATGGATGTGGACCTCCTGGGTTATGCAAAAATGGGCGCAAAAAAAACGACCACCGGCTCTCATAAGCATAATATGATCAATTTAATCAACCTGAAATGGTTCAATTTGCTGCCCTGTCCTGCGCGACTCGATGCGGTTGACATGCGACCTGCTTCCTGGAACACTCGGGACCTCCCGAAGAGCCAGTATCCATTATGATATCATCTCTCCATTCGCCCGCCCTGTCAGTAGCTGTCAAACTGTGGCCCCCAGCAACGGAAGACCTCCCAGCGAACGATACGCACCCGAGGAGCTCTGCCGTGGGCTCGTCGGACTGCGAACGTCTGAAAGCAATCAATTAGTGGGACGGAACTTTCTACGGTTTGCGATTCGATTTGAATCCAACTAGCGACAAAGAGTGTGTCCCAACATGCAGCATGATTGCTGGCGTCCACGCTGCCAGACCAGACATGCCCCGCCGGGCGAATGAAGGGTCCCTGAATAATATCTGCCACACGCGCTTCCGTCATCGTTGCTTGTTCTGTGGCCAGCTACAAGACGCCCGGCGTTTCGTTGTATTTATATTTATTACTGGATTAAACAAACGCCCGCCAAGGACCTATTTTAGGCCACACTATCAACTTCTGTTCCGGCAATCTCATTAGAATCACCACGTACGAGCTGATGATTTAATGATGGCAAAAGTTCTTCTTCATGATGGCCCGAATGTCGAAAAGAGCGTCGAGGTCGAAGAAATGAAATGTGAGTGCTAAAGATCGCCATCAGAAGGCGATGGGTTGAGTTTTTGCCACACTTTGCAAAACATGCCTTTCCTGAGTGGTCCGTCTATTTCCACATGCCAACATTTGACAGCCTAATTCATTGATTAAAACGCACCGCGCGGAAGTCGCTGATGGAGTTCGCGGTACTGCACAGATGACATACGCTTCTTATCAGCAATCAGTAGCCGATGGGACTAATAATGGTTGCCACGAGTCTTGGGTCCATCAAACCGACCAAACGTCGCTGTGTCTACGGTGAATCGCAATCAGCGAAACGAGACGACCAGAAGAGCAACCCAAATTTTGGTGAATGTCAAAATTGCTCGTTAGCATTCTGAGTCGTCAGCAGTTGATTAATATTTCGGCTTGTACCTCATCGAGTGTGGACCACCCGGAGCAGATAAGAACAACATGAAGTCGTACGAGGGAACTGCCAACGAGCCATGTGATTAGAGAGCTTGTGATAGCTTCGGCGACCGAAAATAACAGGAAGCGCTTTAAAACAAAACCTGTGTTTTTTTGTCCACTGCTTAGGTTGATCCATTGCACATTTACGGTAACATCCTCGATGACCATAGCTATGGAAGTCCCCATACGCAACGTTTACCGTTAGGGGTTAGCAGTTATTACGATTCAAAGGCACAGTTCTTGGACGGTGCTTGCTGATCGTTCAGCAAGCACCTTGGAAATTCGAGAGCAAAAGGATGTTTTACGAGGACAGTAAATATCCTTTGGTCCAGGTAATGACCAAGCACCCGATCAAGTGTCCGTTGTCCGCAAACAGAGAAAGAACAGTCGAAAGCAAGCCGGGAATTTATTTATTTATTGCATTTTCGGCCCATCTCTGCCCGGCCACACCGTTCGGAGCGGTCCGTTGCTGCGTTATGCAAATAGGGATCCTTTCCGTTGGTGTCCGTCCGTGTTCCGGTCGCCCTGGAGACGGTGCCAGCACATCCTAACGGGACCTCTGCACCATTTTCGGGACCTGTTTAAAGCGACGTTGTGACGAGAAACTTGAAACGGACGCATCCATCGTAGAAGTTGGATTGGTCGCTGTTCAACTTCGTGGAATCATCCATACCTGTTACTGATGTCGGTGAAACATACTCTCTCTCTTGCTCTCTCTTTCTCTCTATATCCGCAGAGACCCAACTAGTATTTTTTGTAGTACCTTTTGGCAGCGTTAAAACAGTAAATTATGGACAAATGGTTTAGAAAGTAACCGTTTCGTTATTGGCGGTGAAAGACGAGCCCAACACTAATTTGTCGCGACACCATCGGACATTGCCGGAGCGTCCGGACCAGATTAGAAGCATTAAAGCCACCGATCTGCAGCAGCCCCGGACGCTGCAAAAGCGAACGGTTTGCTGCTTCATAAATAATTCAAACGATTCGCGTGCCCAACTTCCTGCCGCCCAAAATGGCCGGGACGATTGGGCGACTCGTCCCGGGCGACCGGGCGTCTTTATTGAAAGTCGAAGCGCTATGGAGCCGAAAAAGTGGTCGGCTCGGCTAGGAGAAGAGGATGAGAAAACGGCGCCCTGCCCCTGAAGTCCCAGCCGGAGGAGCCGGAATGGGTTCGGTCCCGGTGACAAACCCAGGATCTGCACCGCTTTCCTGCTGTTACATCGCCACATCGTTCCTTGCCTCCTTGCACCAGCAGCAAACGGGTTTGCGTGGCCCGACCTGGCCCAAGCGCTCCTCTAGCGCCTAGGCTCGATCGTTGCCACGGCGCGGCCACAGCGGGGCGCAGGAATTTGGCACCGTGCAAATCCGTTGTCACCGTGGCCCGGGGACCGGTTTTGAGCCGATTTTTCGGGCCAACCTTTCACGCTTTGGCGTTCAACGGTCTTCCCTCTCTCTCTCACACACACTCTTTCTCTCTCTTGCACCTTTCGTGGGGGGGGGGTTCACTTCGAAACCCCCTTTTCCGTGGGCCACTGCCGGTTGCACTGCTGGACGCGCAACAAGTTCGCCCAAATGCGAATTCGGTGACATAGTTAACGGCGCGCCGATGTTTAGCGTGTAGGCTGTACCAATGCGTCGCGCGGAGGCCTTAGCTTGGGGAGGGGAGCTCCAATCCTAGACGACCCGAAGGTATGCTCTGCGTGGCACCGCGTGTTTGGGGCCGTTTGGCCTTCTCGCCTTGCGTTGCGAATTTTTGGGGGACACAATAGTTGCAGAACCTGTTTCGCCGGCGGTCGCCGGCAATCAATTTGCCGGTCACCCCGGTCGTCGTCAGGGATCCTTGGTGAGTGTGGATCCGTGGCCGGTTTGGCCGGTCGCCGGAAGCCACGCCGTCGTGGCCAGCAGGCCAGCGTTTACGATATATGGATGGCGATCTGCGAAACGTCAACCCCGAACAGCGTGCGGTGCGAGAGCGGTGACGCTGGTGGCTAATGGGAAACTGGCCAACAGGTGATAGCGTTTCGTGATCGCTCGAGATCGCTATGCGCTCGGCCGCGGCCAAATAACCATGCCAAATGCATTAACAGGTTTGACAAACGATTCTCGCCAAAAAACGCCCAATTTCGGGAGGAGACGGACGAAAACGATTAAGCAATACGGTTTGATTCCGAAAGTTGTTTCCACCGCTCCAACGGGCGAGTTTCGTGTAGGTTTTCGTGCGACTCTTGCTGCGGGTTCGCTAGCGGTGAGAGCGACGATAGGGAGCACGAGTTGCCAAGTGATAGTTTCGTGATAGTTATGGTAGTTATAGTAGTGGGAAAAAATAAATTTCCATTCATTTCTCCCAATTTTTAAACTTACATCGAAGTTTCTTCACCAATATTATCTTCAAAACTAATACTTACTTTGTGACATGTTCGAAGTTTATCCAATAACTCCTTTGTAGTAACCATGAAACTCCTTCTTAGAAACACTGGTATCGATAGTCAATAGATTACCGAAGGGCTCGACTACATAATAAACATTAACTTTTTTTATACATTGCCACCTCTTCATAAATGACTGCTATTCTGTATTCCTATAGTATTCAAAATTCCTGTCTTTTTAAAAGACTTATCAATGACTTGTTTCATGATACTGTCCCAACTACAAGATACTAGCCCAGTGCTTAAAACTCACTCTTTTGATTCTCTCAGTCGGTGTCAAATTTTCACTTGCAGTTGTCCACTTACTCAGTGATCAGTGATCCACTTACTCCATTCATCTTGAACTATCGGCTTGAGTGGATTGTTGATGCTCACACCCAGTGTTTGAAGTTGCGAAGTGGGGCCTTTTGGGATGACTACTAAATGGTGTTTCAAATTTGGTGGCATCTCTCAACTGGTCAAAACCCAAAATGGATTCTCCTTCAAAGGGATTCCTGGTTTTTTCCCTAAATAATCTTAAACCACCAGAATTCCATGCGGAATGTCTTCTTTAGGCAGAATCTTTCTCACGAAAATCAACATTTCAAGTTAAGGCCAAGATAACAGTTGGTTTCTTCAAGTACAAGAAATGATGACTACACCTGTGTAAGTCGCAGATCACTTTTAAGCCCAAAAAAAGCGGACAAAAAGTGCGACTTATACAGGAAAAAGTACACTGTTCGGGACCTGTTAAACATTGATCTGTCCAACTGTTTTGATGATTGTGTTCTTATTGTTTAAAACATACACAATGATTAAAGCAATGAAAAATATCTGTTGCGTCTAGAAAGGCTACGACAAGCTATCACCGTAGTGTTATTCATTATACGGTTTTCGTATTTAACACAAAAATTCAGCAAAGTCTAGTTCTTCCCAAAATTGACCAGGAATGAAACGTTGTTTGAACCTATCATAGCTAACACCACCAATAGAATTAGTTAACGTTCTTTCGTATATCTTGTCGACGGCTGCTCGTGTGACTCAGTGAAAGTGTTAAACCCGGCACGCCACAGTAACGCCCAGTTGCGCCCCTCGGAAATACCTGCACCGTCGGCGAAACATGTGCGCAACAAAATGATGAACTTCGAGCCCATCTGGTCCGGGAAGATCAAGTGCACCACTCCCCTGGAGGGGCACTGGTAAAATATGGCCAACAGGCCAACTAAAGTGACGAGCCAACTCGTCTATCTTCTCATTACGGTGCGACCACGGGAGGCCAAAGGCCCCTCCTTCGCCGCCTGGAAGAAGCGAAACGGACTAGACGTCGAAATGTTTGAAACATGTGTTACAACTCTGTCCGCGGCGGATCGTTAGGACGGCGAGAACGGTCTTGGCGGTCCCGCGTTCCCTCGCATCCTTCTTCGAGGATACGGCGGTTGCGGATGGTCGCCCCGTGCTTCGTGTTCTTCTAATCTACTTTTAATCTTCCCAAACGCTGGCACCACATTCTCATTCCGACGGTCACATGCTGGTACGTCGGATGTGGCCGGGCGCGCAGAGAAAGTGATGGTGATGAAGATGAGTTGCCGCTGCGCCAGGCGGAATCGTACTTATGTCGACGTTCCATTCATTCACGAACGAAAGGAAACACGCCGTAAAAGGACCAAGAAAAAGTTGGTAGAAAAATGGGAAATTTCACGCACTCGCCTCTATTGCACGGAAATGATTTGATTCCCAGGCGAGCATTTGTATTATGATTGAAACATATTATGCTCGCTGCACCACCACGGTCGCGGCCAAAAACCCTGGCCCACTGGTGATCCTCGATTCCGTTTGCGATTGCCTCTGCATTCCCGTGGCGCGAAGGATGCACAGGGCGAGCCAGCACAGGAAATGCCTCGGTCGGGGCCGACCCTTGGGTAACCGAAGTAACGTAACAAGTGGCTAATGGTGCCAGAGGATGCGTTCGGCCGGTGGAGGGCTTTTTTCTCACACTCGTTCCACGGCCAACATCTGGTGCATCAGATTAGATCGCGTCGATAAAAGTTGAACCCGAGCCCCGAGATGTGTGGAGTAAATCAAGTCAGTGCGATCTGTGGTTTTGACAGTTCATCGTTCCAATACTTTCCCAACAGGGGAACCTTGAACTACATTTCGATCACCAGTTTGATGAATATTCATGACAAGCTTTAGCTAAAGCGGGGCGAATGTTTTGAGCATTTGATGGTCTCCAACTATGGCTCATTCTAGAAAGTGAATAAAAATCACTAATAATATACCCAACAAATGTACTAAACAACCGATTAGTTGACTTTTCGAACGTCAAACTTCATTCTGGAAATTGTAAACATTTACCAAATGGGACGCTATAAGCTTGCAGAAAATTGGGTAATATAAAACTTTTATTTCCAAAGTGGTGTGTCTTCAACTCAAACTCACACGTCGTGCAAGAGAAGCCAATGCACCCACAACGAGTGACAGTTTATCGCGGATTTTGGTCTGGCGGAATCATCTGCCCACTTTGCTTCGAAAATGAAGAAGGAGCCGCCGTAACTGTCTACCGAGAAATGTTGGCTGATTGGTTCTTCGGCGAAATTGAAGGTGAAAACTTGAACGAACATCCAAACACGGAATCAACCCTGCAACAGACTCAACGTAGCCAGTGTTGTGTGTGGCTCAATGCGCACGCGGGACACTAAATAATGCAATTACTCGACGCCAATTACAATGAAGATATCACTCCGGAGCGCAGTTGTCATTTATTAAATTATCTATCCAAACGGTGGACTATTAAGCAGTCCGATCTGTTCCACGTTCAACCTCCCCGAAAACCTTGCAATTACCGTGGACCGGACCGTGTGCAGCAGTTCTGCTTCCCCCAGCTGGTCGAGCGGAAGCGGCGAAAAAACTGGTTCACCTTCGACGTACCGTGGCGCAGTAAGAAACTTCTACTCTGCGGCGTTGAAGTCTGCGGCGTCGGATCTGCATGAACTTGCCGCCTCGTGCGTCGAACACTTACTGACAGCTGCATCCAGACGCACTTTAATGACTCACTGACACACCGTCAGCCATCCCTATCAAATGGGAAGATAATAAACCGAGCAGGCATGCTACAGGTTTTCGAGGTTCGCGACTTCCGTTGGTCGGCCAGGTCTATCGAGTCAAGATTATCTCTATTGGGCGAATTAAATTTTTTAACGCAATATACCCTCACCGATGTCCAGTACGCCGGCACGCCATCCCATGTTGTTCCGCCCTTCACCGACGTGGTGCAGTGAACCGGCGATGCCCTTAATCCTATCGTAATTGCTCGCGCCCCATTGGCACGCCCTGGTTAACAGTCCGCAACAATGCAATGCTAAACGAAAAATTGTAGCACGTTCTTTGGCACTCCGGTCACCAATTGGCCGACGACGCATTTTGCCGCCGCAAGATGGCGCTCGGCGATCAAAATACCACCCCTTTAAGTAGTCCACGTCGGGTTACGTGCCGCTATGAGCGACGACCACTGCAGCCCCACACGGCCCCAAGACACAGCGAGCATGTGCTGGACGGAAACATAATTGTTGCTGATAATAAAACTCTCCAAATGAACTCCAGCTGAAGTCCACCGTCCGCAGGTTACGCAAGCTTGAACTCCACGGCGTCGTCTCTAGCCGGTGCCTTTTAAGACCACGCTGGCAGGGGATAAGTGGCGATCCTGAGCAACGGACGGATGTTACAAACCTTTAATTGTTCCTAGGAAAACAGAGCACAAGTGACGAAGGTGAAGCACAAAATGTGTATACGGAAGCCGTCAAGAAGCTGGCGTGTGGTGTTGACTCGTGGCGATGTCGTGTAGTTCCCGGGCGGTGCCCGGTACACGATCGTGATAACGCGATCGTTACACTGAGTAAGCCACCCAGCTGATGACAAACTGAGACCGACATCGACCGGCCGAGACGATCAATTATCAGCAACTCGGAAACCGATGTCCTAGTGGCCACGAAACTCTGTCCCGTCCGCGTTGTGGGGTTAATTATACGAAACAATGTATCCGTTCTTCGGGACTGGGTACTTTTTTTAATGTCTTACTGGACCTGTGCGGACCACCGGTGCCCAGCTGATGCGACGAAAGATCCGTCCCCTTTCCGGACACTCTTACTACCGTGAACACGGCGTCAACTGTCAGGTGTCGCTCATCGTAGAGTCGGCGTGGAGCATCGTAATGTTGAGTCTCATGAGTACTTCGTAGCAGTCATGTTGAAGGTATTAAAGTTGCTAAACTAGTCAAGTTTGGGTCATGCTGCGTGTACACACCGACATCAACCTAACACCTCTAATCGATCCGCTTTGAATTGGCCACCAATTTTCGCTGCATGAGCATTAACCTAATTAAACTCAGCCCTATCCTTGGCCGACCCCCTTGCCGCCGGCCTGAAGGGGTCATAATTACCGCGAATGATGATCATCTTCTAATTCTAGTGACGCCCTCAGGTCCGGGGACGCTACAGGACGCGCTCACAGCTTCCAGTCCGATCGAACGTCGAAGAAATGGTGACGCCGGGAGCTGCTAACACCAGAGGCATCCCGGGTCTGACCTGGGGAGATAATTATAGCCCCGCGGAAGGCTGCAAAGGCGCGCACGCGTACTCCAAGTGCCGTTGAAATAGCGTCATTAGGTAAAGGCTTCTGGAAACTAGGAAGTCGTAGAAGAAAAAAAACCACAAGAAACACTAAACCCAACTCTAAAGAAATACTGTAACACGTTAGTGTTCCCGCGCCTAGTACGCTATAAGGCGAAGATGCTCCAAAAACAGTGGTTACTCCAAAGCGCGGCCCATCGCACCCGATCGGTCCAACTTTGCATACTCGTTCTCGGCCGCTAATGATGGTAGATGAGATTTTTTTCGGACTCCAGTTTCGAACACCAGCAGCACGCCGCCGGGCGTTGGGTGCGAAGCGTGAAAATCGTGCCACGGAGCGTCACGCCTCATCGGCGGCTCATTATATGGCGCGTCCCGATCGCGGCCTTCCGCCAAAGGGGTGCGATCGGACCGCCGTCGCCGCCGCCACCGAAAACATGATTTTTTCATTCGATTTTCAATACCTGCCCTGGTCTGGCCGTGCGGGAGCCAAATAATTTAATAATAGTTAATAAACTTTCCGGCCAACCTCCGGGACGCCAAACGGGGACGCCAACTGTTCAATTTGTCGAGGTCAGACCGCGGCCGCCGAAGCGCCGAAGTGAGCAGCCCTGGAGCGAGAAAAAATACTTACGCAGTCCCTCGCTGACCCTCGCACTATGTTCTATTATTAATCATCGAGAAAATTATATAATCATTACTGGCCACCGGGGCTGGACAGCGTCGTGCGGCGCTTCCGTCCCGAAACGATGCCCGAAACGTGCGCGGGCCGCGGGAACAGTTTGGAACCGGGACCGGGCTGCTGCTCCCGACACAGCGTGCCATGACTAATGAAGAGGAAGAACCAAGACGTGCACGCCTTGGCTCCGGAGACCAACCGCGGACCGCATCATCATCGCCAACCGCCGCGTCCATGTGGCGTAAAGTGGCGCAGACATCATGTGTTCTCCAATCGGTGGCGCGGTGCTAGAGCCGCGCGCCTTCATTAACGCCCGGCCCAGGAGACCCCCACTTGAGCCGGGTGTCGGATTTTCGGCTCAGCTCGTCGCGCCGAGTGGCTCAAGAAATTATTGTAATGAACGGCAGAGTAGGTGAAGAGAGGCCGCTACTGGATCGCCCACTGGTTGGAAGAAATGTGGAGAGAAATTTCATTCTGAAAAAAATTCTCCAGGAAAAACCGGCCAGGGATTCA
The DNA here is from genome assembly GCF_943734635.1 of Anopheles cruzii. Classification (NCBI taxonomy): domain Eukaryota; kingdom Metazoa; phylum Arthropoda; class Insecta; order Diptera; family Culicidae; genus Anopheles; species Anopheles cruzii. The sequence continues at coordinate 47,990,872 of NC_069145.1, forward strand.
TTGACCAGCCGCGATTGATGCTTCCGCTAATTCGGACCATTGATTAAAATCGTACTGGAAGCCCCCCTTGTTCCTGGGGGAACGTGCTGTAAATCGCATTACGGATCCGATGATCGACCATCTGACTAAAGTTGGACGTCGTAAACGGTTCCGCATCGTGAAAGAGTCTCATAAACGCACCCCAGAGACCCGAGCCGGACGTGGTATTCTTGGGAGCGGATACATTTAAATTCCTGCTCATTCCAGAGCACCTCCGATATGCAAATGAAATGAATGTCACCGCAAATGAACCCCCAAATGTCATTTGCAGCCATATTCCATAGCATGTCTGCCATATTTTGTGTTGTAAAACATTATGGAATAACTGCTGCAACGATTAACTAATTCATATTCTTGGCGTTAAAAATTGATCTCCAACAAGTAGACACGGATTCGTGTATGGCCGGTTGACGCTTAATGCCCAAGAAATACGTACAAAACATACGAAGGCTGTTCAAAACTTTCAGTGAATTTTATGGTTTTTCAAAAACTATTGGTTTACTAATGAATATTTTTCCAATCCTCGAAGCACTTCAAAAATTCATGATTTTTGTGATCTTGTTCAGCTCCTCCTTCGATGCAGTCTTTATCTCCTAAATCGCAGCGTAGCGTCATCCTTTCATGGGCTCCTTCCGTTTCCGGAACAAAAAAAGGTCACAGGGGACCAGATCTGGGGAATACAATAGGCGGGCATCACTAGTGTGTTATTTTGGTAAACAAATTCTCGCAGAAACAACGATTGTGCATAACTTGCAGGAAATATTCTTTATTGACCGTTCTATCCTTTGGCAACAACTCATGATGCACTCTGACGACCCTGCAATCGAAGAAAATTTTAAGCAAAACTGTTCACATTCGAGCAAACTCTTCGTCGTTCACATCTTCTCGGCCCTCTGAGAACATTTTAAACCACCGATAAACGCTGCTTTGGACCACAATAGCTTCACCATAAGCCACAGTCCACATTTCGAATGTGTCCGCGACCTTAATTTCGTTTTTCACACAAAATTTGATACAAATTCCTTGCCATTCATTTTTTGGAATAGACACAGATCGAAGACTTGTCAACATACGTGAGTTAGATGAGAAGCAACATAACGCCACAAAAAAAAATCGAAAATCGTATACGCAACCCGCGTATACGTATACGGAAATTCAAAATTATCGGTACTTTTCTAACAGCCCTCGTAGAGCAGACTATTGTATAGCGTCAAAGCGATTGAAGAGTTAATCTAATTAATTCTAGATTTACCCACTTATTGCTTGTCAAGCTGAAAAATGGTTGCTTCTATTTTCTAGAACAAGAATTAGGAGAAAATGATTTGCTAGAAGAGGAATGAATGTCATATTAAGATAGCAACAAACCGCCAAAAGTTTCAAACAGTCTATTCTTCCACGCACTTTGTCAATTTCGAATAGAGCCAGAAATAGCGGGACTTTGGGATACGGGATCAAATTCTTTCAAGACCATGGTCATTCCGTCCACTGTCCACTGGAATTTGCGCAGTTTAGCAAATTTGTGTGCCACCGACTCTGCAAAACCTTCCGTAAAGCCGTCTATTGATGTGCATAAAATGCCGCTATCTGCAGTTCGGGTCGTTTGCGGTAAATAATTTGCCAATCTCCACTGGCTGCCACTTGGTGGCCCGATAAGTGGCGATCGCAGCACACGCCCGGTGCCCGACGATGGGTGTCTTAAGTCGCGCCACGCTTCGCATTCGTCGGCGTCAACCTAATACCTGTGGCCACTACCTGTTATTCGGTCCCCCCGACCGTGGTCCTGGGCAACACCATCCTATCACCAGGGCCGACTAGATTTTCGGGCGCATAGTTTGAATTTGAAAGTAGTTTCGCGCAAAGTGCATTGACCTCGATATCGCGATTTTCGCCAAACGGACGCCACCGTTCCGCCACGTCCACCGAGTTCGCCGAGACTGGGCCGCCGATTTCTTGATAGTTTTCAACATTTGCCGTTTTTTTTCGGTTTGCTGTTTTGGTTTTCTCTAAACCACTTTCATGCTGCACCCAACGCCTTGTCCCCCTTGCGGTGGTTCTCCTTGTTCCTGGTGTAGCGGGGGGGGGGGGGATTAACAACGGTCTCGCCGAAAGACTCGCCTTTTCGGCGGTCTGTTTTTAGGCTTGGGCGATGGCCGTGGGCTGGACGGAATCATCTTCCGCGTTTCATACGACCCCCGGGATCGGTCGGTTTCGCCCAGATCTGCGAGGTCCATCGCCGATTCGCAAAAGCCTGCACCAAGATGTGTCGCCGCCGACCGGCCTCCTTTTGGGCTAGACTAGCGCCGCGGCTACGGAGTGGGCCCGGGTACCGCTATGATTATAATTTATGGTGTTTCGCGGACGACCCTTTCGGCGGCGTGGTTCGCAGCCCCCCAGAAGTGGAGTGGGAAATCGAAAATGTGGGGTCCTAGGACCACCGTTCCCGGAAACCGTCTCTCCAGTTGGTCCCCTTGGCCGCTGGAGACGCTGTAAAGCAGAAAAATGATTACTTTTCTGAAATACAATATCTCCGCTCGTGGTCGGTGCAATAAAACTTAATAACCTATTTTGTTATGAAAATTAACGTTAACGAAATATTCTAACAGAGACCGTCACTCAAAAAGGAAGAAAAGAGCGTTGAAAAAAGTGTGGCCATATACACTCCCAGATTGACGCTGGCCTTTGAAACGGAGAATTCATTATGATTGATGTGGCACCCCCCCGAACCGGCCGGAACGTAATGAGACATCCCAAACCGAACGGACTAAATGAAAACCCTTTTCAAAGCGCACCGCCACTGCGCCACCAACAAACGTAGAGCTGACTAATCCTTGGGTAGGCTAATTTTGGGAATACACTGATTTTGGGCGAACCGAAATGGGATCATATTGCCGAGAACGTGCAAAAATGATCGACTGCTTTAGTGTCCGATTTGCATCAGGCGTGCCGGAGGACGAGGACGAGGCCGGAAAGGCGTGAGGCGGTGGTGTATTCGCCAAAACCACGCTCGATCGATCGATGTGTCGATCCAGCGTCGGTTGTCCTGTCTAATAATCTTGTCTTCCACCAAATGAACGGCCACAATCGTGGGCACAATTCGTTCCCAATCGGCCCAAAAACATCAATCAACGGCGCAAGTGCCGAAGTATCCTGAAACGAAATCAATCCCTTCGTTGTTCCCCACGACATAAAGCAACACGAGCACGGCCGTGTCGTGTGCGGATTTCAGAGGACCTCGAAATTGTCCTCGGATCGATGTATCGGATTCGGTGCGAGGGATACATATTCCCGGGACGTTTTTTTTTTTTTTTTTTTTTCGTTTTCACTCTTCGCACTCTTTCATCTGCCTGATTAGCCCCGGGAATTATCCCTTTTCCGTCAGCACAGGGCACGGTTGCGGTTGCCTCAATCAGGATCGATGAATTAACCGGTCGTTATGGGCCCGGGAGGCGCGCATTGATTACCCTTCTTCGATGTTCGAAGTCCGCCACGGCTTTGCTGGCAGGAGACAGGGGCAAGCAAACAGGAAGACGGCAAGGTGACGGCAGGCAACTCGCAGGCAGGAACTGTGCCGGGGAGAATCGGGAGCACAACAATGCCCTTGCCCGTGCCCGTGCTGTAAACGGAGAAGGTTTGACTTTTATTTATGCTCACCGTCCGGATCGGGTCCTGCGGGATGTGGATTATTGGCCGATCGATACCCGGGGGTTTGTCGGGTTCCATCACACAAAACCCCTTTCTTCCGGGCTCACGTTCGGTGCGCACAAAGCGCAGCATCAAACCGCAACCACACCGCATTGTGCTGATTTTTTCGAACATTTTTAATAATTTGACAATCGGACGAGGTCGACAGCAAGGAAAATCGGATCGGAAGTGACTGCTGTAGCAGTTCAATCGATGCCACGTGATCGGTTGGTCCTCATGGCCGTGGCACGTGGACCGATTGTGCTTTTTACAGGTGAATAAGTGGGGCTCACAGATTGTTTAGGGACCAACACCTCGTTGGACTTTTGCTATTCACATGGTTATTTGCATGTTGTTCTAATAGTTTCGATTTGATACGCCTAAATAATAATACCTGCGTAAGAAAGGCCGATGTTGGGGCTAGCTTATCAGCCGATAGCCAAACAGGGACACACGGGCACGCCCCCAACTGCCACAAAAAAACAACAAAGTACTTCAGGGCGACTCCGAAAATCGTCTTCCCCTCTAACCGCCCAACGAATGTTCCCCAAAAGTGAAGAAGCACGTTTCAAGCGTACTCTCATTGCTAAACAAACTCTCTTCACTGCAAACGTCGAAGTAAAACACACTCCAACCGCCAGCACCGAGAGGTCGAAGAATTTGCATAAATTTGTCTTCGTCGAACCTGTCGACCACGCGGAGCGGTCCAGTGCCTCCCTCCCCTCCCCGGGCTACACCGAGCACCGAAGGCAATGAACCAAAAATCAACAAAAAACCACTTCAACTCGAGAGGTTTCGTGCCGGGCCGTGCTCGGAACCGGGCTTTCGGGGCCGGACCCAACTTCCTCGCGAAACAGTCGCGTTGGCGTTAACCTTCGCCTGCGCATGGTCCACGCGCTCCTGTGAAGCGTTGAGGTCTCGGCTCGGTCGGTGTGCTCGATTTGCGGCCAGCCGATTTCCGCCCGGCCGAGCCGAGGTCCAACAGATGTCATCATTAACACCAAATCGACGGGAATCGGTGGCCGGCAAGTTTGGTGGTTCCGATCGAAGCTCGGCTTTTACCTTTCCGCTCCCCGTTCCCAATGCGCACGGTGCGGTGCGCCAATATCCTGCCGAGCCTTGGGAACGTACCGCAGCGAATCCAGCTTCCTGTCCGGGCCATTGTGCAGTGTTTCAGGCGGTCTCTCTTCGTCGGCTCCCATCCCATTCCATGCGCTCTGGTGGGCGGTGGCTCAGGTTTGTTTCCTTCCTTCTACACCGGGTCCCGGTGGCGGAGGTCCTTTCCCACTGCTCGCAATCGGAGATTAGTTCACTTAATCTCGTTATTGTTGAAAAGGCGCGGGAGGATGCCACCGGGGTAACCCGGGGACGCTTTGCACTCAGGTGGAACATGCTCCGTTGCGTGCAACAATACCACGGTTCGGGTTCGGGTTCGGCAAGACGCTTTTTCCCACACCGAAGGACGATCCGTGATCCGTTTAGGAAATCAGTGCTCACAACAAAACAGCAAATCGGCTGCGAAAGTGAAAATGGATGTGTCAAGATGAACGTTTCTGGAACAACGACCTGGCCCCGGCTGGAGGTTTGCTCGCCGAGGAAACGCTAATGGATCAGCTGGCTTACCTCAGAAGATGCCTGAGTTCTTATCTGGCAGCCTATCAAACTTGCTTCAGTCGATATGAAGTGTTTCAAAATACATTTTGTTTAGTACCCAATCCTCAAGGAAGCGTGCAATAGTTTACCATCACACCATTTCGAAACATGATTTATTGCTGCGACTCATCGTTTGATTAATTGCCCTATATATTAATAATATTAGGTTATCTGCCCAAATGCCCGAAACCAGACAGATGAAAGCAGGTTTTATAAGGTACTTTTCCCGCCTTATGCACTCACTTTGCATCCCGCTGCGGGACGCATCTGTGCGCTTTTTAATAACGGCACACGAAAGTGCACCTGCCTTCGGATCCGCGGCCACGCGATACACAAGAACATCCACAGCTTTACTTCCCCCCTTCGTCCCGGCAGTTGGCTTGACGCCCGTAAAACCTGTTCCTGCCCGATCGCCGGACTTGCGGAGATGCCGAAATCACGATACCGAAACGAGCCGAGGAAACTTGATTAAAATATTCGTCGCTGACTTTTGGCGAACGTTGGCCGTTGGCCCGGGACCGTTAGGTTAGCCCACGCACGTCGAGCATTAAGCACCTCATGTAATAGTTTTTCAACAATTCACTTCATTCCCAATCCCTGTTTCAATTCAATCCACGCAAAGTACGCGCAAAGTTTCGCAAGTAACCACACGGTGATCACTTTCGTTTCGCATTATTTACATTTTTGTAAGCTTTCATCAAAAGAATGCTGCTGAAATTTCACAGTTTCGCTACCTTCTTCGGGACCACAAGGAACACGCAATGACGTGGCCAATTACACACCGCCGCTCGGCAGTGTTCGGCAAGGACCGCTCCGCTCCGGGGCGATATCGTGCCGGTTGTAGGTTTTTTTTGTACTTCTTCTCGGTCGCTTCCGTTGCATCTTAAGGGATTCGGCGAGCAGCGACCGCTCGATACATCCGCCGGCGTTGCGCAAACCTCCGCGTCGTCGATTGAAATGCATTTCCCGTGAATTCTGCCTCTCTCCAGGGCCTTTCTCTCGTTCTCTGCTCATAATGTTTCTTCTTGACTCCGATTGGGCTGGCTGGCTGTTGGATTTGGGATCATCGTCGCTGATGCGTTTAATCTTCGCCCACGGTGAAATCAGATCGCATCACCGCCGTGGCCGCTATAAGTAGTGGAAGAGCCACCGCTGCGTTGCGTAGTGGAAGAAGTTGGAGAAGGTAGCCCGGACACCCGGAAACACCTTGCCGCGATGTGCCGAGCATAAGACCCGAAGTGAAACGAAAGTTCATGGGAACCAAATCTAGAGCGAAAAGGTGCGAAGGTAATTTAGGAATAGCTTTTATATCGTAGTGAAATGAAAGGAAAACAAAATGTTAAGGTCTACGGATACATCCATCGGGATTCAATGATTTTTTCACTCAAATAAACTTTTTAGTTTAAAGTAATCGTGGCACATTGTTCATGCTTTTCGTTGGACAGTTGGAATGCAGAAGAATAAACATAAAAACTACACATTTTAATTATGTGTTACACATTTATTAAGTATGTATTATGTATATCGATAACCGTCTATGCAACGCAAGGCAGAACAAACAATTTGTATCACAAGAAAAGCGCCTTTAACGGTACCAAATACTATTTGCTGAACGGTTTTGGGTTTCCCTTGGACGGTTCGGTCAATCCAGTTAGAATCGAATAGGGTAGGGCCGCTTAGGATTAAATTTCAAGCTACATACTGACCATACCACGCAATCGTCCGAATGAGCTGCACCAAGAAGGGCACACTTTCCAACCTGTCCTCAAACGGCGACCCAGAAGAATAATGCCCAAAAAAGGAGTGTAAAATTTGCTAACATGAACACGAGTGCAAAAAAGCGCTTCCATCATAACCCATGCGCGCGCACGGCACGATCCTGGTTCTCCTGATCGCCATGGACGCGTCGCCGGCAATGCGCCCGTTGCCCACTTCTTGAGGACCGGTTCTTTGGGCTTCGCGTTTCTGTTCTTTTTTCCCGCATTTCTCTGAACAGAAGATGTTCCTTGTCGTCTGGGCCCGTCGTCGACCCAGCACTCTCGGCAGCCGCACGCTACAGGAAGCCTGCCAGGCAGCAGGACGATGGCAAATTCCTGCAGCACATCAGCGGCAAGGTTGCCTCGTGGAAGGTTGACCGTGAAGCGACTAGAGCCGGGGCCGGTGGGCAGAGGAGCAGCAAAAAAACGTGGGAAAATATGCTTTTACATAAGAACCAGCACTCGGAACCAGCAAGGGATCCGCAGTAGCGGCAGCACACCGCACGACGCAGGTAGCCAGCGCACCCCGAAAAGGACGCCTGCCGATCCTTCGAATTGTGCGATCCTTCTTCGTCCCTTCCAGGATACGGACCGGCATACGTCATTTCGTTCATTGCACTGCGCGTTAGTGATGGCCTGTGTTACGAATGGCCCCATGCCTGGTGTCCGACGGGGCTTCTCTCCTGGTCTAGTTATGTTATTTTACATGCTGGGCCCGGATGTTGGAAACATAAAGCAAACCCGCGTGTTGAGCGTTTATTAAAAATTGGCTAAAAGTTTTCATTTTCGGATTTGAAATCACAGACTTTCTTACGCCATCTCTTACGATTGTCATGTGCTGACGAAATTATTTATGCATCTCTATCGAAGGGGCTTCGGTAGAAGACTTTCGATCACCCTGCTTGATGATCGATCGTTCCAACCGGCGGATTCACGAACGCTGGGGGCAACATTCGTCCCGAGGCCCGTCCGGAAAACGGCGGTTACTGACCTTTCTGACCCCACAAAACGTAGGGACCCAAATCGTCCGGCCGGCGACACATCCTGCATCCAGCGCCCTGTGTCTCAACCCGAAGATGCTGATCCGAAGAAATTTATGGCAGATTTCGGATCTTTAGCGTCCATTTGTTGATAATAGCCGAGGGTTCTCCGGCGTCCTCCTTCGGACAGCAGTTTCTCCCTGGAACACTAATTTGCAAGCCAGCGAATCGTCCGCAAAGATTCGCACATTCTCAGCCTCGAACACAAAACCTCGCCGGGGACGCCGATTCCATCCGCACACATCACATCACATAATCATATGCCTGTCGAGAGCCCTGGACCTCGTCCTGGAATTGCTTTGCATACCCCGCGCGCACACACACACAGCCGATGATGGACCCTTTTTGCGTGCCGAGATTTGCCATGCCCTAACTAGCCGGTCGAATCTCCGCCGGTCCAGGCTCCGTTTGAATCTCGGAACCCTCTTCTTGGGAATACCGCCGCAACAATGCCTTTACTGATGATCTTAAACCGTTGGCCCCCTTTCGGATTTCTATTCCGAGTGCCGCGAGCCGATGGCAAATCGGACATTCGCGGACTGTGTCGTTCAAGAAAAGAGTCGCAAATCAAACGTTAGCGGGACGATCTCGTGTGTGTGTTATTTATTATCGATATGATCTATGTTTTAATTGCTGCGTATAATCGAAACAGTGCGACTAAATTGCTTGGTTTTCCTGTTTTTGACGTGTCCCACTACTACCAAATCGCTCGAACTGTTGCCAACACGTTTTGGACTGTTGATATATGATAATACAAACAAAATAATATATAAATAATATAAATAATGTATCAATTAGATTATTTCACAGTATTACTTTTAGTAACTTGTACAGGAAGTTGTGTTGATGAAATAAACAGCTTAAAGCTTAATTATAAATGTTTCCAAACAATGTGCGCAGTAAATCCTAACTGTACAGCAAACGACCGTAGTGAAAACCCAACCAACCCTCCCAATAAAACCGTTGGAAAAGGATCGACCAGCGTGTCAACCAGAGGTTGCATCCCAAGAAGCTGGCAACATCCCGAAGTAAGGTTTGTTGTACAAAAAAAAAACACTCCACGACGACGCGTGCTCACGATCTTTCGGCGCGTGGACGAAATGGTATTGGAATGGTTTTTACTAGTTTTGGTTTTTTCTTTCTCCAATCCCCCTTATGCATCGCGGCTTTGCAGGCAAAAAAACACCGATTCAAACGTTTCATAAATGCTCCTTTTTTTGTTTTTACTGCCCGAGGTCCAAAAAAGTCGTATGAATTAGAATTTTTGCTTGCGACTCCATGAAAAAGTGTATCAACAATAAACGTGTGATGTCAATTTTTTTTTTGGTTTGTTCAACAAGTGCCTCATTGAAAAAAAAAACATTCTTTTTGTGCTCCTTCGTGACAATATTCCTTTTTATTGTTTGTGCGTCACTTTGAACCGTGAATTCTTTTGGTCCGGGGTCAAGAAATAAGACGGGATGTTTGGCCGTTGATTCGTGCCATTTCACCATCAATTCGTTATAACCGAAAATAGCCGAAAAACATATCGGTGTGCCATCACGCACGAAAGTATGATATAATTTTTGGCGAGGCGATTCGGGGTACCGAAACATCACGTCCAAATATTCCCAAGCTCGAAGCAACACCAATAGTGTTACCATGCGCAGTGTTCTGGAGGGCACATTATTGGTCTTGTTTGGCATAATGAAATGACAATCCGTGCCAATCCAGTCTATGACCTGCGGAACCACTGGTCAGCGATTAAACTTGAAACCCGGACCCCGGGGGCGACAAAAGCGATCGAGTAGACAGTGCGTTAAACAAACGGAATGGCTTGCACTTTCCGTGTCGTCTTGCAGGTGGTGCAATAGAACACGATCGCGGATTGCATCGTTCGAACCGAACTCGAAGCATTACAAAACACTCCTTCGACCGTCGGGTCAAAGAATGGAGGGTCACCAGACGAAAGGCTACATAACCGCCGCAACCGCAACCGCCTGCAAATACCACAAGTAGAAGCAGAAATCCCGCAGACGCTAACAAGAACTACTTATTCGTCGGGTCCTCGTAAACCGCGGCGCAGAGCAAAAACAACGTCAGTTTGCCGAAAACGGTTTGACGCTTACGATTTAATTCATAATTTTACCCATGCTTAGGCCGAGGGGCCTGACTTGACAACAAGTACACCCGGGGCACCGCCGAATGACACACGAGCAAGGTGAATGAGGAGTGCGTGTCGTTGCATGGGGACCAACAACAGGGGCATCTTAAGAACGCAAAAACGCAAAAACGCAAAAAAGCAAAAAAACGGGTGTCAGTAACACATAAACGGTAGAAGCAGCACGTTTTGTGGCGTTCATTCACACATTTCTTGCCGCTTACGATGCGGGCCCGTTGGTTGGGCGTAAGCCTGGACCTCGTGTCACGTTGCAGTTCTTGCGGTAGACGAAAGCATTGCGCCCCCCCGAGCGAGGTGAAGGTGGATCCCAACTGTATCCCAAACACTAGCACCGGTACAACCGGGGGACACCAAACAGTAAACACCGGACCAACGGCTAACATGTAAACAAGCTGGCCCCCCGGCGGCCGCCCTGAGAGGTGATCTTTTTTGGCCCTCCCGCGAGCGAAAGCGTAATCCGAGCGGTCCGTGGTGTTCTAGGGACCCACGGCATGGCAGTGTAAGGACTGGAGCATTGGCAAAAAAACCCGAGAGCCTGATGAGTCGCCAAAAGCTAAAACCACAGCGCAGTGGGAACCAAACGACCCTCACCCACCGGTGATCGTGCGACAGGAAGAGCAACCAGCAAACAAATAACACGCCACAGGAAGACGCGGCCGAGTGTTCCACGGTCAGCTCACGTTTGCGGGACTTGGCGCGTGACGAAAACGATCATCTTAATCATCTAACCCGCCGCCGACTTACCGCAAGGACACTGCTGCTGCTATGCTTAATCAATCCACACTTTTCAAGCGATCTAGCAGGACACTTGTCTTGGCCACCGAATGGTCTTGGGCCTGCAATCGTGACAATGTTAATCTCTGTTGCTTACTGTAACGATGTGTTTTTACGTGTACCGGTTGAACGGTTGGCATTTGAAATTCGCAGCCAGAGTTCGTCTGGGCTTATGAAACAGTACGGTGTTTGAAATCGAGATACCGAGAAAAATGTCCACCAATTGATATGTCTTATGTTCTAAATGGCCAACTACGATCGGTCTTCTGTACCGCTTGCCATTTATATTACTAATGTCCGGGTATTACGGCCCATCAATTATTCAGCCATTGCCCAACATCAAAGTGGTACGTCCATTAAAGAGCGGGCGTCGAATTAGTCCATTTCTTTTTTTCTTTGGCCTGTAGTTGCCATTTTCTTTGACACGTCCACCAGGGGTTGTCGCTACGGGGCTGGGCGTGCGCAGCCGGGGAATGGCCCCAAAAAATGATGTCGAGATCGGTGAAGACGTTCGTTGCCAATGAACGATCGCATTCCGCGCATTCGGCGATTTGGGTAGTTGTTGGGAAATTTTCTTTCTACCTCCCAGGAGATTTTTCCGAAAAGAATTAGAGGAAACGGACGCCCACCCACTACCCACTGTGCCCGAATAGCCTCGAAAGCCCATTTAACTCGGTCTGACATTAAATTTTCATTTCTATGGCAAAATTTAATAACCCCTTTTTGGTCCTGGTCCTGGCGAACTCGACGGACACCGGGACGGGACGAACGCCGGGGCGGACATGTCAAAGCCAGGCACGGCCATCTTTCTTGGTACTTTTTTTTTCGTTCCTCATCAGTTCCTTCCTCTCCCTCGCTGATGATGCTGGTGAAAAAGAACAAAAGGGGGAAAAAAAGTAAATGAAAGTCTTGAGAAGGCGCAACGCGGAGGCGGAAGGCGAAAGGGGCCTGGAAACAGTGAGAAAAAAAACCTAAATTAATCTCCAAAAAATGTAATCAGTTTCGTCCCCGCCTGTCAGCCCGCCTGCCGGCCCCAAGCACGGGACCCCCAGTGAATCCTTTGGCGCGGTGTTTGTTTGCTATCTGTTTAAACTTTTCCCCACGAAAAATTTAGACAAGAATGCTCCTCGCCCCAGCCTCCCCAATGCCAGGACGCGCCGCTGTCCACACTCCTTGGCCGGCAGGTCCTTTCGGGGGGACCGAGGCCGCGACGGCATAGTTGATCGGCGACATAAATTCGGGCCACAAAGAACTCAGCCCACGAAGACCAACCCATTCCAACCTCCCCTGGCGATGCAGGCGGGGCCACGAGGCGGCGAGTGAAAAATGGTAAGAAAAGTTCTAAGATACAAACGGATTGGAGGAAGCGGCCAAAAAACCCCTTCCGACCCGACACCGCGCGCAAACTGAGCTCTGAACGGTTAACGAATTAAAAAACGGAGGAAAAAAAAGCGAACGCACACTCAAGAACCGCGGGAGCGAAACAACGCGAACTCCTTTTCCTCCTTCCGGCCAGGGCGGGCAAGGGCTGAAAGCTGGGCGCGAAAAAAGGGGTTCTTCCCGATTCTATTCCTTCGATCGCACCCTACGGCCCACCATGAGCAACACTTTTTTTCTCCCTCCTCTCGCTCTTCTTCTTCTTCGTTTCATCGCACTTCCCCAAGGCTCGGGGCGAAAAAATTAAAATCTATAAAAAAGAACTAGTAACTCAAGACCCGGGCCAGGGGCAACACACACACCGATGCGAAGCCCGGAGCCCGGAACATGAAAAAAGAAACCTTGCGACGACGCAGAATTATGCGTATTTTTTCCCTTTCTGTCCCTTTTTATCGTTTTCCGCTCGGCTCGGAAAAACCCAACCCTCGCTTGAGTCTAATTTTCACCTCCCCCAATCGATTGGGGGCCACGGAGAGAAAATTAAAAATTGGGCACCTTGGTTGTTTGATGATTTTATAGGGCCCAAGACAAATTAATGCCGTTCATTGGACACAACGTGATTGGCTCGAATGTTGCCCAAAATCCACCATAAACATAAGAGCTGATCAGATAGTAGCTAACACGCGGGCTGAAAAGTGCCGAGCCTAACACATAGCTGGTGCTAATCTTATTGCATTCATTGCTTACCTTAGAAAATATCATGATAAGTTTTCACTCATAAGATTGGGAATAAAATGTGTTTTAATTTTACACTCATTCTTAATGGGAAAAAATCCGTTCAAACGAAGCATGAGGGATGGCTGCATACTATAGAATACTGAAGAATACTATAAGTACTGCTTGGTTTGCAAATGTGGTCGTAGAAACACTGTTGAGGCACCAGAAAACATAAACAAAAACCACAAGCAAAACCAATAGTTTTTAATTATAGAAAAGAGGTTTTCCGTGAGTTAGTTAACATTGTAAGGATATCAAAAGAGCGTGTGGTCTTTATATTGCATGAACATTTGACTATGAGAAAGCTCTGTTCGAAGTTGGTGGCTGCGTTTGTTTGCTGTTAACCAAAAACAATAACGGTTGGATGATTCTGAGCATTGTTTGGCCATTTTAAAACGTAACAAACCGGATTTTAGGCGTCGATACAAATTGCTTTTACGCTAGGTTTCGAATTGCTCCCACATCCTCCATGTTTGCCAAATTTGGCTTCCAGAGACGACTGGCTGTTCGTAGTCCTGAAAACAAATGCCCTCCGGTAAGAAAGAGATTATCAGTGAACCTGAACCAAGCGAAAAAAAATCGTTCTACAAAAGAGGTATTGGAATGTTAGGGCGGCGAAACTGTTGATGGAAATTCCGTTGATAAAGTCAATGTTGAACAAACGAAAAACGCGTTGGACCCGGAACTTTTCAGCCCATGTCGTTATGCTTTGGGAACACTTCCGACGATCGATTTTGCGCGATCAGCACCGAAAGTGATGGGATGAGAATGAGCAAAGTTCGCGCCATGTGAGATGAACTCTTGTCCGCTCACCGGCTCCCAAAAACAGTCATTAGTCGAAAACGATGACGATGACGATGACGGTATGAGCATGCGATCAAAGCGAATGCGTGTGTTGGTGTTGGGACGATGTGTACATAAAAATAGAAAGAGAAAAAAAACACGGAGCATATATTTTTGCACTTTTTATGACGAGCCGTATGTAAACTAACGCTAGGGTGCTATCTACTCTTAGGAAAATATGATAATCATAATACCGCACCGTTTACAAGTTGCTAATAAAGCAAACTCCAATAGTTTAAATCAAATTTGTTTCTGGTTCACAGAACAATTCAACCCACTGGTAAGGTTCAAAACAGAATCTGTTCAATGTGCGATGATTATCAGTAAAAAAAACTACCAAAACATTGTCTTCAGGTGTGTTGGTACGGATTAGTGATTTTTTAGTAGCTCCTACCCAACCTTAAAATCGGCTTCGCTCGGCCGTGAGCTGCGCGTGAGATGTGAGAAGGCTCGCTCTCTCAGGCGTTTCTCACTCAAATTGCTCACCACGCACACCACTTCGTGCCACAACCACCTCACCACTACCGACACACAACGAAACCCAAATTTAGCCGAAAAAAAGGCCTGTGTCCTGTGTGCGTGCATATGTACACACAAATGAGCCGATGTGTGTGTGAGTTCGAGTACGAATAAAAAAAAAAGAATAAGTAAAAGAAAAAGAAATGACAATCGCAAATTCTCTCACAAATCTCATTTCATTTTTTTTTTCTCGCTCTCGTTTCGTGTTCGGGTTTGTTCGGGATTTTTCGTAACTTGTTCGGGTTTGTTCGGGATTTTCGTAGGTTGACTCGGGTGTCAGGTTCGTCATCAAAGTTAGGTTCGCAATGTCAAAGTTGGGTTCGCAAATCGGTCGAATTATAAAAACAACCTGATCAGTTTTTTTTCTGATTTTTTGATTATTTCGGCGGCAACGGAGCGCATGACGACCGCGGCGGGTGGCCGAATCGAGACTTTCCGGTGTATATTCTGTGCGTATTTTACGGGCGAAGTGAGTTTTGTGTAATAAACCCAATGGTCGTCTGGTCGCAAAAAAGTGTCGTTTAGGAACCGTTTTGAAACAACATGCGGGCCGCGTGGTGGCGATCGCGTGCATGATCGTGCTGAGTGCGTGATTTTGGTGCGTAGTGGACAACGGTTGGAAGTGCAACTTCATTCTTTTATTTTCTGCTCCTTTTCGTCCTGTGGCGGGGCCCGTTGAATTTCGTGACCAAAAATACGTGGTGACACAGCCGATGAGTAGTGAGTAGTGAGCCAGACACGCGTGCGCCGTGCCTCTTCGCCAAGTGACCTCGCCATTTTTCTGACCGCCAATCACCGAAACGGACGGACCATCACCAGGTCGCGGGTCGCGAGTTGCATCTCCAGCGTAGCGTGACCGATGGGATTTTTTTTTGCTGTACCAAGGCCATGTCCGAAGCACGGAACCTCGTAGTTTTTGGGGGATGCTAGGTCCCGTGACGCACGTAGCTCCTCCGGTCGGCCGCCGTATTTTATGATTTTGTTTTAGTATTTTCCCGTATCTCCGACACCGTTGGACCGTCCATCGGCCAGCGGTTCCTTCCCGTGGGGAGGAGGCGATCCTTTTTCCTGGTCATCCGTCCCAAAAAAAAGGACGCACATTGTAAACTTCCCCAACAAGGGTTTGGACTGCCGAACGCGGGTTGGGGAACGGGCGGGACATTCGGAGAGGGTTCGAGATGATGCTCCACAGCCGACGACGGCGACGTGCTCGAAACGTGCGCCACCGGAAACGTGCCCAAAACCCGTCTCTCTCACGACCTGACAACACATTTTCTAACCTGAGCCGTCCAGAAGTGGTGCTACCGCCGTTTTTTTTCTGTACGGGTTTTACGCCGGGCCGAAGAGCGAGAGAGAGCCGAAGAGCTCCACCAGGCCACCGACCGACAAAAAACACCTTCATCGCAACCCCCGCACACACACGCACGACACGGAACTTCCATCCTTTTGCGCCGCTGATGATCGGCTAGTGTGGTGGGGGAGAAGGGCACCCACCGCCAGCACACACCCCCTGGAACCAGCATAAAAAGAGGCTGAAAAAACCGGGCGGCCGCCGCCGACAAACGGTTAACGCGCAAGAGTGACGTCGTGACAAGCGAGTTTTTCGAGTGTGCGAGAAGCCGCGCGGCCGAAAAATCGCTTTTTTGACAATTTCCGATAACATCCCCCCCCGCCCTGGGGTCCCCACCACCCATCGCTAGTGCTCTCACTCTATCGCATCCCTTTTACTGTTGCTGTTGCAGGTTCCGTTCCGTCTGTGTTCGGTTGGATCATATTGGAGAAGCGCTCGGATATCACGGATTTCTACGCCAGGTGGACGTGCGGTGGCGTCTGATGTTTGAATGTGAATGTGAACGAGAAGCAGGAATGTGCACTACACACTAAACAAATCGTTTCAAAACATAAGCGCCCCCGGGTTAACTACTTCCCGTTTGCCCTCGAGCCGGAATCCAGATCCCGACCGGGGAAAGTGCAACGCGAGGCTCGTGTGTCCGAAAATCGTTTGTTTTTGTTTCGCAGTAATCGACAACGTGTGTTTGGCATGTGCTTTTAGCTGCAGAAGGAACCGTTTCCCGCCAAGGATCACCATCGACAGCCACACTGTGACGTCGACGCAAAACAATCGTGAAGTCCTCGCTTGTGTGTGTGGTGCATTTTGTTGATCGTGACCTTCGCGTGGTATACTCTGTGCATCGCTTGTGCATCGTGTCTGTGTGTGTGAGTGATTTGACGGCGTTTGCCGGTGACGAGTTTCCGGTGAAAACACGGAACACGGCCACGGGCAAACCGGGCCGGCTTTTTTCAGCACAACGGACGCGGGAAACGGCTCCAAAATTCTGTCGCTACAGCATCCCTACCATCACCACCACCACCCGAACACCGCCGGCAACACGCTGGAGGGCAGAACGATCGAGTACCGGCCCGGTGGCGGGCTGGACTACCACAACTCGCCGCTCATGGCGGAGATACCGACCGGCGACTACAGCCACATCCACCGGTCGATCGATCAGCTGCGATCGATGAACGAACGCGGTGTCCTGGGGCAGCTCAACGCTCTGCAGGCGGCGGCCGCGGTCGGCAACGGCACGGACCTCCGGTCGGCGCTGGTCCACGACTACAAACCCTACATTAGTGACCTGCGCGCCAACAACGACCGGCTCATCGACTATGCCGTCGCCCAGAAGCACCACCATCATCACCAGCAACAGCAACAGCAGCAACAGCAACAGCAGCAGCAACACCAACAACATCCGCAACAGCAGCAGCCGCATCCTCACCAGCAACAGCAGCAGCAACAGCAACAACAGCAGCACCACCAGCAACAAGCGCCTCCGCACCTGCTGGACGATCGGACGGGGAACAACAATAACAACAACAACCATGAGACGGACCTGCGGCTGGGCGAGGACCACAAGCCGCCCCATTACAGCGCTCCGTCCACACCGCCCACTCCGCTGGCGATGGTCGAGACGCAGATGGCCGAACCCGGGAAGGTAAGGATCAGCCGTGCCGGACGAGCCCTTGAGATTTATCCAATGTTTGCCTTGCTAGAATTCGTTTCGCTGCCCAAACCCGTGTACGGCTGTGGTTCTGTAGCATCGACCATCAAGCAGGAAGCAGAAGAAAAAAGAACACTCCAAGCGATGGGTTTCGCTCCGATCATATACGGCGAACGCGGGCTGCCAAAGCATAACGCAAAAGGGGAAGAATCTTTATCGCACTGACCTACTGATCCATCGACCAGTTGGGACCAGTTTTTCGATTCGGTTCTCTGCTGTCCGATGCCGATGCCGGACGGAGGGTTTGGTTTCGAGCGGTCAGTTTGCACCTTCCGTTCTTTCTTAGCCATTCACACAGACTATGCGGGACGCGAACGTCGTGTGATCGTGTACTTTTTAATTCACACTTTGCAGACAGTCTGCGATACGATCTGGCGTTCGGTTTCGAGAATCCTTCCTTTTGCTAGCGATCATTGACATTTGTCGTCGATGAGCCGAATTCGTTAATGATAGGTTCTTTTTTTTAGTGCTAAATATGCATCTAAATAGTTTCGAAACCTGTACCACCTTGATCAAAAAGTTCCTGGAGTATATTTCAAAAATGGACGATATCTACTTATGGTTAATACTAGATATTGTTTCCATCAAAGTAGCCTCAAAGCCTTTTTGCAACTCGATGTTTAGTAGCTTCTGAAATGCATTCTCGGTGCGATGCGACGATCCTCGAGTTTTTCGCCCACAAATCCTGGACTTTGCGACGGATTGATTCATGCAAACGTGTCAGAATACCCAAACAGTACTCCGAGTTGACAGTCTTAGCTTACGGCAAGAATTCACCATACACCACGCCGTGGTAATCCATGAAAACCGTGAACATTGCCTTCTTTTTCAAGTAGAAAGAACGCCGATTTTTTTGTTTCGATTTTGCTATTTTTGAATATACAAAAATTCTTGCTCATTCTTATACCGACACCACAAACTACTGTCTCAATACTGTCTTTAGGCTCAATAACTTTTCTTCCAGTAGACCCAATGTCATGAAATTTTGAATGGAAATCGGGAAAGGATGTACCTTTCAAACAAATATACCCACATCAAGATGGCGCCACCAGAAATGACCCTATTGAAAAAGTCCAGTTTACTATGAGACAGATCTTGTATATTTCCCCCATTTTTTTGTACTAGGCTGCTCATTAAATTCGGAGCCTCGACAACTTAGAGCGCTGCTAGGAGTGTAATTTTTGTTTTGTTTTATTTGTTCACTCTTCAAACGAACGTATGTAAAGTTTCATTTCAATCGGTCACTTACTTTTTTTTTTACAAGCCATTTAGTATCGACATGTCACAGTATTTTTCACAATGGAAAAAACCAAGTATCGTGCAGTGATTGAATTTTTATTTTTGAAAGATTTAAAAGCAAAGGAACATTATGAACGAATGTTGAAAGTGTATAAGGACTCTTTACCTTTAATTAGGTGGTTAAAAGAGGGGTTTCTGAGTTTAAATGCGGTCGTAGTAGCCTTTAAGACGATCCATGTCAAAAACGTCAAAAAACAGACACAACATCGAAAATCGTAAAACAATACAGAATATCGTTTTCGAAAATCGTCCAATCACTGATAGAAATTAAGTACCATCCCTAGCCAACTCATTGAGCAGTATAACCAATATTTTGACTGAAGTTTTGGGTTCCTGAAAGCTGTTTGCAACATGGGTGCCGCATTTGTTACAAACGCATTCGAATGCATCTTTGTTGACAACATTTAAAGCGTTTTCGATAGGATAAAGTGGATTTTGTGCATTGAATCATCGCTAGGGATGAGACTTAGGTCTATTACCATGATCCTGAATCAAAACAAGAGGTTAAGGAGTTGTGTGAACCTTTTTCTTCAGTTCCGAAACAAGTTCGTCCAGAAATTGACTAAAAAGATGTTAGCATCAGTTTTGTGGGATGCGAATGGAATTTTGCTAACGGATTACTTGCAAATTGATAAAACAATAAATTTTGACTAGTTTTGTAACATTTTAGAGCAACTGAAAGCGAAAATTCGTGAAAATAGACCCGGTTTGCAGAAGAAAAACAACCCCTTTCATGAGGGCAACGCACCCTGCACAGAAGAGCATTTTGAAAATAGCAAAAATCCATGAATTAAAGTACGAATTGTTGTAGTATCCACCCTATTCGCCAGATTTGGCCCTTAGCGACTTATATCTGTTTTCAAACCAAAAAAAAATCGTGCACGGAAAGGGTTTTTCATCAAATGATGACGTCATAACAGCTGTAAAAAAGTAATGTGACACGTCGATACTAAATGGCTTGTTAAAAAAAAAGTAAGTGTCCGATTGAAATGAAACTTCACATACGTTCATATGAAGAGTGAACAAATAAAACAAAACAAAAATTACACTCCTAGCAGCGCTCTAAGTTGTCGAGGCTCCGAATTTAATGAGCAGCCTAGTATTTTCTTCAAAGTATCGTTGCGGAAACATTCCTCAACATATATAAAGTTTGCGAGTGGTTGAGATTGTTTTTAACACAAATTTTCTCGTCGTTGCTTTATCAAATCCATTCTTAGAATTCTCATAAAACGTGAACACGCTCAAAAACACATGTACTTAACTCGACATAATTTTCACGACTGCTGATGAAATGACGCCAAATTTTGATGGGAGTATCAGGGCCAGTTGAGCGGCGATCATTGTGGTATGCTGTAATCGGTTTAAACTTGTGCATGCAAATCAAAAACAGACAGTTCCCACTGAAGTTTTGGTTTATTTACAAATTATGATACCAGATGCATAATCTCCATTATCAGCGGCTAAACACAAGAAGAACATCGATGATCATTATTCCGTGGAGTTATCTGTGGAGCTATTTTCTAGCTATCTGCGGCTAGATGATCGTTAGAAAAATGCGTACCGGTGGATCGTCAAAAGGTTCATCAAATCATTCGCTACTGATTGGCAATTTGAGTGGTTCAATATTTGGTTAGATTTACGCACGGGCTATTCCACCAACGAACGAACGCTGTTTACACTCGGCCGGAATAAGGCAGCGGCTTGCGTCAATTTGAAGTGTGGTAGCTGACGTTTTCAAACATTTGTAGTTGAATTTAAATAGTATTAGATTTGAATATTCGTAATGAAGTAACGGGCAAGCGAGAGTAAATCGGCAAACACTGTTTCCTTAGCAACCGCCCAATGTTTGCTCACATAACCTTGTACACAAAAAAGGCAGTAAAATGACAAAACCCATAAGCAAACAGTAACAAATTAACAAGAACAACATCTAATAATTAGCCATTAAGCAGCATTTGGCATGAGGCTTTTGTCAAAGCTGTGGCTACGAAAGTCTCAGAGATTTATTTAACTGGTGGTGGTACTACTGGGGCCAAAAACTATCGGAATTTTGTTTATAACTCGCCTTATTTTTCTCTTCATTTTTAAATTTCAAAATCTATGCCATTATCTTAAAAATGATTCCAACGGTCCAAAAAGTTTATTTTAGGAATGGCCTTCAACACATTCTTCGTTCCGGTTCCTAACTATTCTAAGTCAAGCGAATGCGGTGTTTACGGAACGATATGGGTCGAGTTTGTGACGAAATGATCACGTAAATGTAATGCTAAAACACCACGAGGAAGTCGTACCAAGAATTGTCTCTCCCCAAATCCAGTCTTTTTTGACACACAGCACAGTTGACCGTTTGGAAGGAATTCATAATGCATTACAGGACTGTTTCCCGTTTGTTTTGCTGGTCACAGTAGTATGTATATGCCAATAGAATACCCAGGATAAGCCGTTAAGTTCTGAGTCACACTGCGGAATGTTTGAAGTTTGATCATAAACCCGAGGAAAAACGGCGTTCCCCGAAGGGCGTGATTAGCTCGGCGGTCGATCGGAAAATCCGCCAGTAGCTCCTCCTACCGATGGGCAACGACCAGTCGTGGCGGGGGGGGGTTCGCTAAGCAATAGTGCGGTGCAATTGTGTTGCCACTGGGCGCCCCACGTTGCAGTGAGGCGCCACAGTGGGCCATTCTGGTGGGAAAAAGGGATCTCCCAGCGCGGTGCGGTGCCGTGCGCCAAAGAAGTGCAACAATCGTGCGCCTCGCGCCGCAGGGGTTGAGCCAGCTACACGTAAGACACACTTTCGTGAAGAAGTAGCGTTTTTTGTGCACCGCACCGTCTATGCTAATGGAAGCTGCCCTCTGGGCCCCGAGGCTGGCAAGAGAGCTTGGGGCCCCGGGAACGCTTTGCGGCCCTCGTCGTCGCAGTCGACGTCACGGGGTGGTGGGGAGGCTTTATCGAAGCCTTTCCACCGGGTGAGCGAGCTGAGAAGTAAAAGCGATAATTAGCATATTTTAATTATAATTACCTATAACGCCGATGCCGATGCCGACGCCTTTACACGGCCCTCTTACAGGCTGGGCTGTAGGCTGTTCGGACATTGTTGATCAAATCGGTACTCCCTTTGGCTCCCTGTCTCTCTCTCTCTGTTCCACGGAGCGAGCCAATAGAGTGGGGCCTGGCTAAGGGTGGGTTTGGTCAACGCAACGCAACAATGCACACAATTTGCCGATGCACTTCTCCCGGTCGTCCCGGACGGACCCACGGACGAATGGAAATGAAACAAAAATTAATTTAAAACAAACAGAAGCGTGCAAAAAGTACAAAAACGGGGCGGATCCTAATCCCCGGAACCGTGCGTGAAAACCGGGAACGGAGGACCACCACCGGTCGGAGTGGGTGGGTCACTTCAGCTGAATGCGTGTCCTCCGTGAGCCCCCGAAGTGCGTGAATGGCTCCGGGGTGTGTCTCTCTTGTGGGTCGCAGGCCAAAGGCTGGTTTGCACGCTAATGAAATGCTTCAAATCTCTTCCGTCACCTACATGCATCATCGCCATAAATTGTTGCCCGCCGGGCCGCGAAGGGACCACATTTTCCGCTTCGCACAGCGCGCCGGGCTCCCAAATCACGACTTGCTGACGAATTGCCGCAGAACGCGATCTTCGCGGGAATGCGTTCTGCTGCTCGGTGCCGGGGACTGCGTGAATTAATTAGCTTGAAAACGTAGGGCAGGAGAGAAGCTTCCGCGTCCAAGACCTTGTGGCCTGGCCCCCTCCCGGGGTGGCTAATCTTTTTAATGGGAGATCGCGTGCCGCTACTTGCGCTGGAAGTGCGTGTAGTGCGTGGCAAACTGACGTTTCCAGGCTCGCGGCACGGTGCAAAGCTGTAAATCATATCAAGTTGGAAATGAAATCATATTAGAAATTCATATCGTCATCGCCCAGCGCGGCGATGGGGGAAGAATCACACCCAGGATATCCTGACTTTCCGACGGTTGAAGTGTGTGCGCCACCCCAACACTCCTTTTGCCCATCTTTTTTTCTATCTTACGTGACACGCTCGCGTGAAACAATCGGCAGGTGTGTGTGTGTGTGTTTCGCGCATCGCACCGAGATCCGAAAACCACCGTGAAGGAGAGAAGTTCAATGCCAAAAAGGTTCACAAATTGGAACCATCGGCTGTGCCTTTAGCCTTTAGACTATGCCAGAGGGGTGCCACCGTGTGGATCTTGCCGTGATCTTGATCGTGCCACCGCAAGCTCATAGTCCAGAAGAATTCCTGTCAAGTTTTTGAAACCCCACTCAATTTCTTCAAACCAGCAACTATAGACGACCTCAAGACCGAAATTCACATTGCCATTACAGAGATAGAAGCACAGACAGTTGAAAATGTACTCAAAATAGATCGATCGAATGGGCTCGATCGTTGGGCTAAGCCCAGCCGTAGAGGACATTTGACCAAAATTGTTTTTCATTAAAAAAATTGAAGAACCAACCTTTCAAATAAATGTTCAAGCATCGAAAAATATTAAAGCGTTTTTGTTTTACAAGTAAATGAAAAAAAGAACGCTGACTAATACCCTATAGTTCACAGCTCTTAAGACCCAAGACTTCTATGAGTATTAACCACGACGTTGATCAATCTTCAATCCACTGGCACCTTCAGAGAAGAACATAAAACACTAGACTAGGTACTGGACTAAATAGACTCGACACTGATCACTGGATGATCTGTTCGGATCTAACTTACAATTCAAACAAAGTGTCGGCGGGCCACCACTTGAACGAAATCGAGCCAAAATGTTCGTGAAACGATCGAACCCTTCACCGTTCGGCGCTCACGCACACGCAGATATTCCGTGAAACGATCGGCACTTCCTGCTTCCCAAACATTGCCCGATCGCGATCACCTCCGAGCTTCGGGTGGCAAAGCATTACACCACCGCCGACTGCGGCGCCGGTCGAGGGACGCAGGAAGGGAGATCCGTTTTCAGGGTCACTTGCTATCGACTACTGTCCGATGTTCGTTAGTCACTTCACGCACGAAATCGACGACCATGTGGCGGCTAAGAAGAGACACATGTACAATCGTTACCAAGTACACGACATGACAATTCAAGCAAATTTGTTTCTACAGCTTTTTTACAACTTTTTTAAACCACTACTAATACGGTTAATGCTATAGCATTATGACTCCTATCTCTCTTATCGGTTGTTGGCCCGTTGGCGGACTGTCGCTGTTTGAGCGGCAATCAATCAAGTCATTACTTTGGGAGCGATATAGATTGAAATCCCCGATCTCTCTGTGGAGCTTACGTTTGGGACATTTTTGAATGAAGCCCGTTTTATGATGTGTAGTTGTCGTTTGAGTCGCGGATCATCGCAGCGGTCTTATCTCGGAGTTGTTTGATGGTCTTATCGCCGCATGATGCGAGATTGGAGGGTTTTTTTAAACTAAGGACGAATGTAAACAAACAGTTCAAGCCACAATAATATACCTCATTGTGAGCCTCTACGATGCGTCCCTGCGAACGGGGATTGTTCCCAGTGCAGCCGTGTTAGACTGATTTCTTGTTTCGTTGAATTATGGGTGAAGACTCTTCGATGTCTTTGCTGTAAGATTATTTGCCAAATAAATTTGAACCATCGTATTGTATCGCAAACTGACATATACTAGGCTGTTCAATAAGTTCACTGTCTCGATTAGAAAACATATTTTTATGGTTTGAAATACACTTGGTTATTCAGTATGGCCTTCCTGAACATCAATACACTTGATCCAAAGAGATTCCAATTTATAAATTCCATCCCTGAAGTGAAAAACTTGAACGCCTTCAAAATACGCCTCCACAGCTGTTATGACGTCATCATTTGATGAAAAACGTTTTTCACGCATGATTTATTTGGGTCTGAAAACAGATCAAAGTTGCTAGAGTCCAAATCTAGTGAATACAGTGGATACTCAAACCATTCGAACTTTAATTCATTGATTTTTGTTATTTTCAAAATGGTCTTGTAACCGGGCGCATTGTTCCATTTTTACCGAATGCGGCAACCATTTGGCAAACAGTTTTTAGGAACCCAAAACTTTAGTCAAAATATTGGTTATACTGCTCAATGAGATGGTTAGCCCCCAAAACTAAATCTTATTTAGTGGTTCGACGATTCTCCAATACGATATCCTGTATTGTTTCTACGATTTCAGGTGTTGTGTCTGTTTTTGGACGTTTTTGATGGGATCGTCTTGAAGACCAGTACGACCACGTTTAAACTCATAACCGCCCCTTTTAACCACCTAATTGTAGGTGAAGAGTCCTTATACATTTCAACATTCGGTCATAAATATCCTTTGCTTTTAAACCTTTCAAAAACAAAAATTCCATCATTCCACAATACTTGATTTTTTTCCATCGTAAAAAATACTGTGACACGTCGATGCTAAATGGCTTGTAAGCAAAAAATTAAGCGACCGATTGAAATGAAACTTCACATACGTTCATACGAAGAGTGTACCAATATAACAAAAACAATTTGGCTCGTAGCAGTGGCATCTATTATCGAGGCAAAGAACTTATTGAACACACTAGTATTTCGCAGTTTAATGTTCTCCTAACGCACCTGACTTTGGCTCGCACCTAACCTCTCGAGCGCGTCCTTTTACTGCAGATGCTTTAAAGTGCAACGATGTCGAGTTGGTAATAGTTGGCTGGCGGCTTTAAAATGTGATCCTCATTTGCCCCCCCGTGCAGTTGCCTTTTTTCTCCCGTCCGATTATTGTTATTAGCAAAACCCGGTGACGATGGCCAGCGAGCCAGAAACCTTGCTAATCTGCTCACGCCGCCCGCGATGCCCGCCCCCTGCTCGGCCGCCGGGGGCGATTTATTTTATTTATTTTGTTTTTTGTTTTTTCCCCATTTGCCGTTTTTAATTTAAAACTTTTATGAATTACAATTTTTGCGACGCCGTCTGGCGGCTGCGGCGGCAGCACGGATGGGTGCGTCACGGGTTTAATTTCCCGCAATCACAATCGCGCCATGAAAAATCACATGCTCAGTCAAACGTGCAGCAAAGCATCATTTGGCTGCGGTTTTTGAACGGGGAATGGTTAGGGAGTCGCTGGACGCGCTCCGCGGACCGATTTGTGCCCGGGGGGGGGTCGGACGAGAGAGAGATGTTATTAATAAATGTAGTTCCGATGGAGGACCCCGATCACCGGACCCCGGCCTGTGGTCACACCGACCCGCCGATCCACCTCAGTCTGGCCGCCGGCGGAACACCCTGCCCCCACCCCCGGCCTCACGGAAAGGCTTCATTTCCTAAACTATTTAATTAAATCAATTATCGACCAGTTTGGTTTTGTATTTATGGCGACTAACCGAACCATCAGCAACCGATGGCGTCGCAATGGCCCGCGGCGGTGCTCCATATACATTGGCAGGAGCGCAGGAAAAAAAAGCATTATATGTTGATGTTTACTTTAAAACGATTTTTATCGTTGTATTTTTTCGTGTTTTTCACCACAAACGGTCGGTGGTCGGTGCATTTTTACTCCCAGCCCGGCGATGAGCAGTTAATGCTCCCGTCAAAAAGGGGACAAATCGATCCTTGGTCGGACGATTTTGAATCGGAACAAAATGAATATTAGCCACCAGCCGGAGCTGGTGGGGGCCATTACAGTGTCCGCGCCATAGTCCGCGTGAAAAAGTTTGGTCAGTGGTTTGGGGCGGAATTGATAAAAAAATGTGTGATGAAACGTGAAAACTCTAGACCCCCGCACGGGTGGATGGTCGGTCATGACCAACCTGCCACCCCCTCCCCTCCTGTCTGATCCTTTCTGGCCTGGGAATAATTGAAAAACCGACGAATAAAACAAACGAAACCAAGTGGAGCCAATCTGCGGTCGGAAAAAAGGCACCCACAGGTCAAAGGTCGGGAAATGGTCGTGGAAACATACGTAATAATTCAATGCGGAAGTGCCGCTGCGACCGGCGGCGGTGTGGAGGTGAGGGGGCCGGTGCATGTGCACGGGCTGTGGTCAACTCTTCGGTTTCGGATTCAATCGTGCCCGCCACTGGCCGGTGTCTCATCTTTCACATCAACGCCATCCGCCACCGGGTGGCGTGGCACCGGCGTCGATAATACATCGTCATCATTATGTTGCATTTGAAGTTCACTCGGAAAACGCACACACACACCGAAAAAAAAAAACACAAACAATCCCGCAACAGCAACGCAGATCAGTGGCTGCAGCATTGGCCCCTTTTTGCAACCTCTGAATGGGTTCGCAATAAAAAAAAGTCACCGCAGAAAAAAACGGGGAAAAACCACTAAAGGTGCTGATGATGTACATCATTATTCTGTTACCATCAAACCGCGACATAAACAACCGTGATTTAAAAAATGATGCAAAAGAGCCATTACGCGCGCGGGTTTGGACAAGCATCGGGGTGCATCGCTCTGCAAGTTCAATATAATTATCCGTTCAATCTGCCACTCAAGGGAGAACTATTAAAACAAACCAAATTCTGTGGCATAAAGTTCTACTGCTTGAGGTGAAAGAAAGCAACACTTGAAAGCTTACGTTTGGCACGAAACTGAAAAGGATCGGCCCAAGCCAACAGTGCTCATCTTCTTACCGGAAAGGTCACACTTTCCAGCGGCCTCTAGGGAGTCACTGTTACGATCAACGTGTTTTTGTCACCCTTTTTTTATCTTGTTGTCACTTTTTGCACACGCTCCGCCGCCCATGGGGTGAGCCTGTGTGGTGATAAAATGTGTACCGTGGTTTCGTGGCGAAAAAATACCGGACCGGTGTTGCGCGCACGTGATTAAACAAATGAAAATATGATGAAAACAGCGCGAAAAAGGGCCCACAAAAAGTAGTGCGCCTAATGGGGGAATAAAAAAAAACACAAAAACCTAACAGCCAGACCCTCCAATGGGAGGCGCGTACATATATTTTTTTCTCATTATTAGCTTAACACTTTTTTTTTGCTCTTCAGTCAAAAACCATCCGCGCGCCCATCTGAGTGAAAATAGACAATCCAATCACAGGAGCGCGCGGCCAACAAAAGCTTCAATGATTGAGCTACAGGAAAAAAGCTGGCCAAGAGCTATACGGATAAACATTTTTATTTGTGCAATTTCATTCTGCTTTTCATCGGACGTCGTATAATAATGCGGTTAAACCGGGCTAAACAAAAACTAAACCGTTTGCGCCGCGGTGTTGTGCGTCATTAATAAAAAAATATAACCGATTATTCGGTTTTGTCGATTCGAACAAAATGCTCCAACAGAATGATCGTTTCGTTTCACTTTGTATCGTTCCAGTGGTTTTCGGTTTTTTATCGATATCTGGTTTTTATTGCTTTTATTGGCTGTTTTATAACGCCTCGGAAGCAGCATAATTCAAACGTTGCCAGTTTTAACGAAATTGTGTTGAGCGAATAGTAACAAATAATTATGCTAAACAAAGCAAATCGTATCGCGTATGTAACAGGCACTCGTGTACTCATCTTTTTCTTCTTTTTTCCCATTGCAGAGATACGGAACCAAAGGTCGGAAAAAGGTATGTAATTTCAGCGTTATCCTTCAACGCCAAAAACCGGGTTTTGAGGTGGTCGATAAAAAGCGGGTTCGTTACCGGGCAAAGTCTGATGGGGGAAACATCAGTCATTACAGTCTTTTAAAAAACGCTCCACCTTGTTGTCTGGTTGTTGAACAAATTGTTTGATTTTATTTCGTGAATTTCGATTAAAGGCCCACTTTAAGGGCGCAAACCAACGCTCCCGCAAATGATCGATATCGGACACGATTGAATGTGCTGTCACACAAGGTGGTAATTTGCTACCGACACTTCATTAAAACGAGATGCGGGCATCGTAGAGACGTTCTCTCGGAAAAAGCGAGAATATCTACCAAAATTGCTCACAAAACGGCCGCATTCGGTGCAACTGGTACGGCCGCCTGCAGACACATTTCTGCACTTACGGACAACAAGCCTCAGGAGAAAACCGGGTCCTCGACAGTGAAAGGCCAAAAGTAACGCGCAGCAGCACTCAGAACGCAGGACGGCATGCGCATATGCAACTACAACGCACCAGCGCCTGCTTAGCATATTGACCACTTTACATCTTTTCGCAATTATACGGTAGAGAGAAAAGCCGCTCACAACATTCGAAAGGAAATTTTAATATATTTTAAACTACGCCAAGATTAATGTTGATAGCAGCATGTTGGAATTGGCACCGGAGCTCCTGGTGCAGGATAATGCACACATGCAGAACCAGGAGCTGTAAAGCGTAGTCTGCACAACGATTGATAATCGCGCAAGGCTCACTCATTTCTTCCGTTGTCGGTAGCGCGAGGACCTGGTAGCACCGTGCACCGTTTGGCCGCATTTTCTGATTGACAGTCAGCTGGGGCTGCTGGCGATCCTGGCGCCAGCGACTGGCCTCGCGAAACGGCGATCTGAAAGGCGATCACGATAACATGATTCGAAAATTACACGTTATCAAAAGGCCATATTTCTGAGCGTCTTGTGCACCAAACGTCTCCGTTCCACACCGCGCCCCGCAAAACACCATGGCTGCTGGGAACAGCGGAATATTCCGCTGTTAGGATGCGTTACTTTTCACGACAAATTATTTGTCTTCCTTTTTTCGCTCCGGTTTGGGAAACAAAATATTCAAAGCGTACCGCTCGCCCGGAGAGCTGTTTAGTGCAATGTTGCGCGCCTGTTTTCGGCTTTTAATGAGGTTAGCAATTTTTCATCCTTTTTCTCACACGTTTTGTGTTTGACATTAGCATTACCGCACGCGCGGACTATGCTAATAACCAGAGAAGGAGCGGCCAAAGAACGGGCGTCAAAAACCAACGTTCGGTTGGCCCCGAGAAGGCTCGAAAGAAGTTGTCGGAACTAATTTTAGTTTTATTTTTTTTATTGTTTTACCACCCAATTCTCACCGGCCGCTGTTCCTTGCGCGTGGTTCCGTTGTTGTTTTGTTTTTCTTCTTTCATCCCCCATAACAACGTCCTGGGAGGTATCCGGCCTCTGGCTTACACTCTCCGCGCTAAATGCCATTTGAAATGTGTGCCCACATTTGAAACATCGACACTTTCGGTGTTTTGAGTGTTTTCTTTTTCGGTCGCCCCTTCCTGCTCTGGATGCCACCGTAACAGAGTGATCGTAAAAGTGCGGTCCAGACGACTTAGGGGCAGGAGCTGTCAAGGACTGTCGTTTTTTAAAACTTAATTCCTCTTCGCCGGCGTGCCAATTTGTTCGACACAAGTCGCGTAGCTGCCGGGCTGCGTCACATCGTCAAATTTTACGATGATCATCATCCGCTTTCCTGTGCGGAAGTTCCAAGGAGGTCCTTCAATTATCATCACCTCAACTGCCGGAGTGCGTTAGCGTGTGCCCACCACTGGTGTCGATCGCGTTTGCCAGAGCAGAGCGAGCGAGTATTCCATCGTTAGGATCCGTGTCCTTGTAAAAAATATTCCCACTGGGGGTTCGTAACAAAACAAAAAATTGCGATCGGAAATGATTTATGGCCAGCGCTGCCATCTTGGCTGCGTGTAGCCAAGACCTTGGCTCATCAGGACTCTGGGGCTGGGCGATGCATAACGTGCGCTGCGCAACTGCACCGTGCGGCGTCTCCTAATGGAGGGCAGATGCAAAGCAGCCTACCACCTATCTTTCCATTAAGCTCGCCACCGGCGCTCCGGCGTCGGTGCCGGACATATTTATGATGGGCTGAGTTACCTTCACCCGAAGCCCCGTGTCCCGTTGGCAATTTCGTTGAGTTATGCTCGACCGGCACCGTACATGTATCCACACCTTTGCTTCATTGCGTTGGGTCACTAATTCGTTCTCTTTATATCCTTTTCGGTGCTGCTTTTTTCCTCGAAAAGCGAGAAGGACGAATCGACGAGTGTGTTACCCTTTTTCGGGCGCGCAGACCTAACGGGTTCCGTTTGCCACGCAGGCAAAAGGCAAAAACGAAATAATTTCACAATAAATAAAGCCTTCTTACACGTGTAGTGCAACGCATGTCCGTCTCGTAACAGTTAACGAACGGGGAAGAATGGGTTGTTACCTCTGGCAACGCTACCAAACCGAAATGTGGATTATATTTTGGAAGAATGAGCGAAACTGACCGGTGCCTGAAATGTAACCCACAGTCAATCAGTCAACCATAATATTTGAACAAAGATCTTGCCTTCCAAGGACGAGCCGAAGGAGTGTTAGCAACCATCGCCTACGCGGCGGCAGAGTCCTGACTGGCTGCCACCGTCGCCGTCGTCGTGTTCTTCACTCTTTCCTCAATAATGTAGTATCGCTAGTTTTCTGAACGAATGACCTGACAGATTTTTTTTCCCATTGTTCCGTAGCCAGCGAAGGTAAGTTCTTGGTGGATGGTGGATTTTGCGTACCTAGTCCGTGTAAATGCTGAGCAACGAAAATTTCCTCCACTGACCATTTGTGCTAAGCAAACAGTTTGTGCTATTGACAAACGCGACAAAAAAGTTGGCGCCAGCGCGGCCAACGAGTGAATGAACGAACGCTCAAGACGAACGCAACAACACTTGTAGCGCAGGGGTTTCGGTCAAAAAAAGGGCAGACGTTCGTCTTGTAGGACAGCAGCAGTTGGTTAACTTTTCGTCGCGGTGCGTCAATGGGTTTTCTATGGCACCCGTGGCAACAGCGCGCAATCGCACCGTCGTCGTCGTGTGCGACAGCGTTGTTGTTACATTTGTCAATGAACCAGACGGGTTCCAACCACTAGCTAGCAACACCACATATTGTTTCCGGGCCGTCCAAAACGCATTCGCTAAACAACAACACGAGCAGAGCCCCTTCGACTGGGGTGCTCTCGAAGTCGCGAAGCCGCGAGGTGTGTCCACTGAGCGCGGCCATCAATGAATGCTTTTCCACCTTAGTATGTAATAAATATTTTCATACATTTTGCCGACACAAAAAACAACAAATGTATGTGAGAAGCAAACCGCCCAAACCGAACACTTCTTCACTACTTCTGACTGACTGCTGACGCGTGCAGATGATGTTGCTACGTGTTCGATGGCGGTTGTTAATCGCTTTACGACTGCCTGTGGTATTCCTGCATTCGCATTTCTGCCCCAAACCGTAATGGTTTTCGATCGACAAATTCGATCAATGATCTCAGCATGAGAACCTGCCTGCCAAAATGAATCGAAAGCAACATACAAGGTTGACTTAAAAGTAATCCATTATTTTTGGGTAAAGTTCAAAACTTTATTTAAGATGTTTTCAATGGTACGATATGCGTCAAATATGAACCGTTTTGTTGGAAAATTTGTTGCCTATATGCCTTGTTGCTTTGTTGCCTAAAAATACCTTCAAATAGCCTTTCTTGTAAAAGGCTTAGTCGTTATTGGCGAAAATTTCGAACAATCCATTTTCACAATTCTTTTTTGATCTAAATTTTTCATCACTCAGGAGATTTTAACTGCGCGAAATCGCTTAGTGCAAGGTCCGGACTATACGGAGGATGCTTTAAAACTTCCCAATCAAGCTCCTGGACTTTCTAGCGAGTCACTAAAGACGTGTGTGGCATTTCGTTGTCCTGATGTAACACAACACCACCTCTTTTGGCAGATTCTGATCGTTTCTGGTCAATCGCTATCATCAATCTAATGGTTGACAGTAGAGATCTGAATTTAGTGTTTAGCCACACGGAAGCAATTCATAATAAACGATTCCTTTCAAGTCCCACCATATACCCAGTAGAACCTTCCTGGCCCTGAGTCATGATTAGACCGGTTAAGCTGCTCCATTACGCTTAGACCACGATCATTTTCACACAGGATTGTCGTATGTATCCCATTCCTCATTCCCAGTACCCATCCGTTTAAGGAATGGGTCGATTTCGTTCCATTTGGCCAAATTTACGCAGATGAAAATTCGAATCATCATGTTTTTTGATGTAAATAGGGTAGCTCCCAAACCAAATATCGAGCTTCATTTAATCCAGCTTTTCACAAATGGCTTAAAACTGTTTGATTGTTAATCTTTTGGTCCTAGTCGACGCTCTGACTACTAACCTGCCGTTCAACTATGATTAGTTCTGTGATTTTAACGACATTTTCGACGACGGGTCTGTCTGGGCGAGGTGCATCTTTAACACCCTAAAAACCTTTAGCGGGTCGACGGAAACAAACTTTATCGCAACTAGCTGGTAGAGTATTGGCACCATAAACAGCATGAGAAATTTCAGCTGCCTAGCTTGTATTTTCGCCTTTATCGGACAAAAACTGTAAGTTGTATCGATTTTTCTCTTCGTTGACTTCCATCGTTAGTACGCGTTAACTCACAACTGAATGGAGTAAACAAGAAATAGTGACAGCATTTTTTTAAGTGTGAAGTTTCAGATTTAAAACGAACACGAACTTGAAACTGTACGATCGATACTTCGCGGGATGTCGATCACTAAAGTCATCTACCATAGAAATAATGGATTACTTTTTAGCCAACCTTATACTTTTACTGGACCTTCACCAGAGCAAACTTTTGGTGTCAGAATGGGTCCTCAACTGAACCTGAACCTTAAGTATTAGTTCCCGTCTTCTACTTCATGGCTTAGTAATTGGTAATTTTCGCCGTGGTTGGACTGGAGACTACGTCATATACTGCACCGTAGAGCGAATTTATGTTGTGGGAGCTCCTCGCCTTTTTGTCGTTGCTTGGCGCTTTTGGGCTGATAGTACCTGGCCTGCCCAAAACCCAATTGCTAGAGGCCGCGTCTGATCGTACTCGCGGGACATGTTGCATGTTTTGGCACTTTGCTTCTCGCTGTTCACTTTTTGTTGTTGCGCTTGTTGCGCAACGGGGTCACTTGATCGGGATCCGTTTGTTCTCATGGCGCGATGCGGGGATCATGGTTCTTCTTCTTCATCAGGCGGCGGCGGCGTGTAGAGGCACGCACGCACACACTACGTGACGCGCGACGACGGGGCTGGTTGACAAAGAGACCACAAGAAGGCAGCGTGTCCGCGTGGTGGTGGTGTGGCCGCACCGACGATCTCCGCCGAAAAAATCTCCGATGAATAGATTGCAATTCTTTTGGGCAGCCGCTCGGAACGCCGGGCCAAGGAAATTGCACCAACAACAACCGGATGATGTGTGTGTGCCTGGGTTGTGTGAGAGAATGACAGAGAGAGAAAGACAGATACTGCGCACAAACAGAGATCTGAGATGTGGGTGTGTGTGGGACAAGAAAAAAGAAATCCCAAAATTGCAAACGATCATCATCATCGTCATCGACTGGTCGCACACTAGAAGCCGAATCGAAAGGATAACAACTGCCGGTGGACGATGAGGGAAAGATTCGATCCTAAAAAGCGTGGCCGATGGTGTTGGTTCTCTTGTCGCTTGCGCCGCAAAATAAACCCCATATTTGATCAGATGTCAGATGATGATGATGATGAGGCTCGTGGTGCCACTCACTTCCACTCGCTCTGTCGTTGGCCACCGCTGATGATCGCGTTTCTTCATTTCGCTTTCATTAAAGTTCCGTTACTGGGGCACGACGACCGGCGACGTCTCTGGTCGGTGGTGGTGGAGCCTGATCGAAATGGGAAAGTCGGTGGTGGTCGGTGGAAAATGTGTGGTCATCATCAGCGGCGCCCCGTGCACGTTCACCGATTAGCGCAAGAATCTGCATCGGAAAAAATCGAATCTTAACATGAGCAAGAAAAAAAACGATAAATAAAACGCTTCACCCGCCCGCCACCACCACCCCCGCCGTCGTCGCCGTCGTGCGCGCGCACGCATAACCTCGCATACACGCACACACATTTCTCCGGACACCCAAAACGCATGCCGAAAGCCGAGGCGGG
Organism: Anopheles cruzii; assembly: GCF_943734635.1. Classification (NCBI taxonomy): domain Eukaryota; kingdom Metazoa; phylum Arthropoda; class Insecta; order Diptera; family Culicidae; genus Anopheles; species Anopheles cruzii. The sequence goes on from NC_069145.1 coordinate 48,025,719, forward strand.
TTCGGGTCGGGACGCGGCTTTTTTATTTTGATGGGCCGCCGATCTCGTGGGGGTGTACTGCGCGGGTGGGTGGTTGGGGGGGGCCGGTGCGAGAGGTGGTCGAATTTTTTCGGCTATTCGCCCGCCCGCCGGAGGGAAAGATAAAAAAAAACGGAGAATCTGCTGAACGGCGCGCGGGGAACGGATGATGACGACGACGATGGTTGCTGCGATTTTTTATTTTCGGTTTCTTTTGAAAGCGTATCTATGTGTGTGTGTGTGTGTGGAAGGGGGATGTGTGAACGAAAGAGCAGACAACGGAACAGAGAGGCATCGTGAGAGAGAGAGAGACGGAAGAGACCACAGACGCGCCAAGTTGGGATTTTTTTCTCTTTTTTTCGCGTTTTTTACGAATTCTTTTTCGGTTCGCTCGATTTTTTCGGCTGCTCACGAGCTGTGTGTGTGTTGGTGTATCCGTGGTTGCGCGCGTATGTGTGTGCGTGCCGATTTTCGCGGTTTTATGCATTTCCGTGAAATACACTTTTGGACGGGCCAAGTGGTGGTGTTGGGTGCCGCTCCAGGGACCTCGCAGGGACACGTTGGGGCGACGATGACCACGGAGCAGAGAGGATCCACCACCTTCACCTTGCACCGCCATGGCCTTCACCCCATCCCCGCGGCCGCACGGATGCAGGAAGACGGCGGCAGACAGCAGCAGTGTGTAACAGTAAACGTGCTCTGGGAACTGTGTTTTGCTGCACATATAAACACACACACACACAGCACCGAAAGACGAAGCTACAAAATCCGCTTTTTTTGGTGCAGCCAACGAAAAAATTCTCTCACTTTTCCCGTGCGTTTCCACCCAAAAAACCCATCGGGATGCCATCGCCGCCGCCGCTGTCGTTCATTACCCCCAAGGCGACGTCACGGTAAACAATGTCCGTTGTGCGTTGCAGTGGCCCGAGAAGGGCAGCAACTGCAGTATGCAAATTGCCGTTGCCTTCCGATTGGTGCTTTTTATCATTATTTGTCAAATATGATAAGCCAAATTTTAATAATTGTGTTTGGAGCAACAAAAAAAATCGCGTGTTTCCGGTTGGTGTGTGGCGAAACAATAAGTAAATACGAAACCCGTAGAGGGTTGATTCGGTTGAGGTCGCGACAAAATTTGGTTGGACAATGGGTGAGCCGAAGTCCGAAGGTGCTGCTGGTCCAATTGTCGTCGAACCCAAAAATTCGCCCTTCGCGCATCACGCGCCACCACAATTCCCCGCGACCCTTGCCTTTGCCGGGAACGTCCGCTACCCGCTCTCTGTCTCTCTGAAAAATTGACGGCCGTTGGGCCGTTTTTTCCCCTTTTTCTTTTTTGACTATTTTGCAAAAATTCCGTTGTCCGCGCGCGCGTGTCCCTTCTTCCGGTGTTTTGATTCTTCCGGTGGTGGTGGTCCCTTTGGTAGGTAGGGGTCCGGCAGGCGCCCGGACCCTTCGAGGAGAAGGCTGTGTGCGGGGAAGGTTTTTCCCGTTTTGCCGCGATTGTACATAATATGCTACGCGCGCACACACACACCTCCTCTCTTCTGTCCAGGGGCCGACCGGTTCCGCGCCGAAACCCTCTGTAGGGCAAAGGGAGCGCGCCAACCCGCGGTGGTTAGAAAACGACGGGAGTCGGCAAAAAAAAGCGTTTTTCGCTTCAAAAAATCCAACGTTCGGTGGTACGCCGCTGTTGACTGTGTGTTGTGCGAATGATGATGATGATGATGATGATGGTGGTGGTCGGTCGTGGTGACGACGCCCCGTGTGCGCCCGGCGAGAAGAGTTTTCCCGAAAAAAGCTAGCTGAAACAACCAGAGAGTGAGATAGGGCGAGGTGGAAATGAAAGGAATCTTTTTTTTTGGCGGAGTCTAAAAAAATTGTTAAAAAAGAAGTCTGTAATTGAATTTTATGACGAAAACGACACATTTTCGCGAACAGCGTTGGCCATGTTTTCCGCGGCACAATTTTGGTGCGATTGGAGTTTTTTTTTTGCATCGAAGCAACCCATATGTGCAAACGATGTTCATTAAGTGACGCTATTTGTTTAATTTTTTCTTTTTCTGTGTAAAAACCGATAGAAAAAGGTGCGTTTTACACTACGTATTTTTTAGCGCTCAATCGGGAAAAATTACGATAAAAAAACGCCCCGCCAATTGGCGGACATTTTTTTTCGCTCGTCCAATTTTTAATGCGATCTTTTTTTTCCGTGTTGCAATCTCACCCACTCACTGGCTCTGTCTCTCTCTCTGGCTGCTCATGCTCTCTTCACTTTCATTGCTCACGCAGGCTCTCTCTCTCTCGCGGTGCAGCGCTTGTGAGAGAAAAAATGTATCGACACCGTGTACCACAGCTGAGCAAAAGAGAGCAAAAAGTGAGCTTCTTTGTTATTGTAGAGCATATTGACAGCTCGACTCATCGCCGCACGCGTGTGTGCACCGCGTTTTTCGGCTTCTTCGTTCTCCAAGGGCCGTTCCGACGACATTCGCGAACCCTTTCGGGCCCAATTCGGGTGAATTTACTTCTTTCACTCATCATCGGTCCCTTCGGTCGCAACCACTACCGGAGAGTTAACCGGCGGCGGTCGACTGCTCTCACTGCTCACACGTGCTCACTGGTGAATGCTCACTGCGTAGAAATGTGTACATTTGCTCGAACAAAAAACTGGTTTGTTTTCGTACGAGAGCTCGACGCGCGCGCGCTTCTCACGCACAACGTCTCACACACAGGCTGGCGGATCCACCAAAAAAAAAGGAAAACAGGCTCACACCCCCACACGCGCAAAAACGACGCACACACTCTCGCCGCTCCCGTTCGCTCGCTCTCACCATCTCCGGGGCGGCCCGTGAATGGCGTTTTTTGTCGGCCCACCGCCGCAATCTGTATCCGAGAGTCGGCAAGTACGGGAGTTGTGCTCTCTCTCCTACACAAAAATAGATATAAAAAAAGGAAAACACAGCGCCCGACCGAAACTCCGCCACCGTCGCCGCCGCCGGGCAGTGTCACCGAAAAACACAGTTTTTCCCTTTCGTTGGCGGGGGCTGGTGGGGGGCTGGCTTTGAATTTGCCGTCTTTCCAGTGTCCACCGCAAAATATCCGTGTGTTACCAAATTTGTTTTTTTGGCAGCTCCCCCACCGTGTGTGTGTGGTGGGGCCATTTTTTCTTCACATTCGAGTGTACGCATGTGTGTGTGATGCGATGTGGTGTGTGCGTGTGCTCTTGGAGGTTGGCGCTGTTTACTTAATTTCCTTCCCCCTTGGGCGCCATGACCTGCCTGACCCCTCCCAAGTGCCGACCCTACACCCCCCAGTGCACTCCGCGTCTATTGTGTGTCTATTGTGTTAAAAGAAGTGCGCCAAAGGGGGAGACCGGTGTGTGCGAGAAGAGCCTCGGAACGGGTGATCGTCACGTTCATGTGCACACACACACGCGTGGAAGAATACAATGTTTGTGTGGCGTGAGGTGATCAGCCATCAAAGGCGGCTCGTCGGGAACCTGCTGGGGAGCTACCCCACGGAAATGTGAACCTTTTTTTCTGCTCTCCTTTTATTGCCACCCCACGTAGAGGTGCTATTCGCGGATCCTGTCCACCGCCTCGCGCCTTAAGGAGACCTTCTTTTTCCCTTCTTCTGTCCTTTTTGGCGACCAGTTTTGGGATCTTTGTGTGCCGTGAGCGTGTGTTTTGGGTGTTGTGTCAAAAAAGCCTTAAAAATTATCAAGCAAAAAATAGAAGGGCTCCCGTGCGGATTGGTGAAAAAAATGACGGCGTACGGTCGCGTGAGCACGGCACGGTTCGCCGAGTGACTCTCGATTCTCGCGACTTATTCTCACTATACTCAAACGCGCTCGCTCTGTTGTTTTTGGGAGCACATTGCCCGCAGAAGAAAAAATCTCATCCACTTTACTGTAAGGGGCCGCGGGGGGGGGGGGGGGGGGTTACAAAAGGGTGCCGGTTTGGGGCGAACCCCCCGAACCGAACCGCATGGTGAGAGCGAACAAAAAACTTCTTGCAGATCTGGTTCACCGCGTGAGCATTGCGAGAGCGCGCGCCACACACGCTCGCGTGAGTTGAGTGAGAGAGCGAAAATAAGAGAAAAGTCAAACGGTGAGCATTCACTTTTTTCGGAGCACGGAAGCACGTGAGAATTTTTTTCCGCCAGAGAGAGCCAGGCCACCGTTTTTTCTTGAACAGGCTTTTGGGGGTAGAGCACCGCTCGCCGGGATTTCGGTACACATTCTCAAACTGTTTGATACCCTCCAAGGCTCGGCACAATGGCTGCCTGGGCTGTGTGCCCTGGCCCAAGTGTGTGTTGCTCGAAAGCATTAAAATGATAGATTGCCAAATGTCACAATTCTCCCGGTGGTGTGTAGAGACGAACGGGCCTCCAGTGTGAAGAAAACCAGTTCAGGTCCGTTCCGTTCCGTTTGGCGCTAAATGAGTTGCTGGAACACGACGCGTGAGCGAGGATGAGTGAGAGCCAACGAGCGAGTGTGAGCGAGAGGTTCAAGCGAAAACCCTAAATAAGCGTCCCAGGCTATAGGAAGCGCGAGAAACAATAACAAACGGGCCCAACACACTAGAGAGATTCGGTCTTCGCTGGCCATTGTACAGACCACGGGGTCGAAGAAAGGACAGTGCATCGGTGCGGAAGTGTGTGGTTGTGGAAAGCGCAGCAAGAGCAAGTGCTTCCAGTGCGTTTCTATGTGAACACACGCCCCTGGGTCCCGGGAAGAAGGGGGCATCGTCGCCGAGACGCCGTATCGGGCCGGCCCGAGCTATGGCCCCAGTGTTTGGCCAGCTTTTGCTGGCGTCCGAGGAGGGCAAGATTGACCCGACCGCGATTCAAATGAAGCGCGAAAAGAGCGAAGAGTCCGACGATCTCGACGTGAAGGTGAGTTGGTGGCGAGGACATTCAAGACACGTGGAACACACTTTGTGGGGGGGCACATTTTACGGATTGTAACAACTTTTATGTTTCTTCGGTCACATTTCTACGAGCGGCGTGGTCTACTCTCTGTTGCTGTCCCCCGATTCGGTCGTCCTTTAGGTCGCACGTAGCTTCCTTTCCAGCGTTTGGTTTACATTTTTATCTTCAGATACTTAAACTCGCCCTTGCCGGTGTGGAGGATACTCCAGGATATAGTCCGCCGGTGTAAAGAGCATTTATGGCATTCACCTTCTACGGGAGGTTTCCTGACGTACTCCGTCCATGGTTTCTGAAATGAACCCAGAGATTTTGAATTCGTCCACGTAATCCTTTCGATTCGTTTGACTCACGCACTTCGATCCTTGCGTGGACGCGTTTTTTGTTGGCGCAGGATACGGATGACGCGAAGAGGGGAATTCACCGGTGATAGAGGTCCATCGCGACGAGGGCCAAATTCCCCCCCAGCACTTGTCCAGGTGCGGTGTAGGGGGAAAAAAACATGACAGTAGAAATAACAATGCCATCTACTAAAAACAACAACGCGAAAGAGACAACGAAAAGCAAGGCACACACACCCACATTCAAAAACCCGAGCCCAGCCCCGGCAGAGCCCCCCCACGAGTCGGTGTGGCTGTGAGTACAAAATGAAAGAATAACAAAAACATCACCAAAAGAAACCAAAACGATTCCACAACCATCATCGTCATCATGATGATGGTCTCGTACACCTTCGCTTCGTCGTCGCTTTTCCATGTCCTCGGTATCGGGACTGGCTCCTGGTTCGCTGTTTGGTGCTCTTCCGTTGTGCGGGGGTCCAGAGTGATAGAGTCTGCACTTTATATGCTCGCTCTCTCGCCACGCCGAGTGGCCATTCGGCCCTTTATTCTGCTTTATCTTACTTTTGGCAACTCCACCAGAACTCCTGTCTGCGGAAGGGAAATGCAGAAAACAAGTACAAGGAGGAGAGTAAGAAATATAATAAAAATAATAAACCCCGGAACCCCGGAATGCGCGTCTTCGTCATGAAGGAGAGGCATGTTTATTTTTTTTTTCGGGTGCTACTTCTTCTGCTTCTTCCCCACGTCCGAGTTTACTCTCGTTTCCCTTGGTCCTACGACCAAGAGAGGAAGGCTGTGATGTTTCTTTCACGCCGTTCCTCCTTCATTTTCTTCGGACGCGGGAAGGATGGAAAGGATCCTGGACGAAAGCATCCTCGGTTCACGGTTCGGAGAATGAGCGGGAAACCCCAAAACTGTGTTCGCAAAAGCAAAAGAGCATAACAGGTGACGATGGCGGATAGCAGGGCGGCGTTCCGGGGGAATCGCTTGCATATGTCACCTTCATCTACGAGGTGTGTTCAAAAAGTCATGATAATTTTGCATTTGTGCGGGCTACGTATGTACGATTTTTGTGGCGTTATGTTGCTACACATGTCAGTGACTTATGGTGAAAAGATCGGCCATTTTGAGTTATCAGTCAATTTTTGTCAGCTGTCTTGCTTGGACGTGTTTTGGCTCATCGTCGATTTTTGTGTACTCCAAAAGTAATTGACCACGAAGCTGTAATTTGAATTTTGGAAAAAAGAAAAAACAGGAAAAAGTTACAGGGGGCCAAATCTAGAGAATACGGTAGCTTTGGCATCATTAGTGTGTTGTTTTGGTCAAAAATCCGCGCAGAAACCACGATTAACAGGAGCGCGACAGCCAATTTTGGGTTTCCCACAAATCCGGGCATTTGTGACGGATTGCTTCGGGCGAATTGCGCATAACTTGCAGGAAATATTCTTTATTGGCCGTTCTATCCTTTAGCAACAACTCATGATGCACCACGATCTCGCAATCGAGGAAAACTGTAAGCAAAACGGTTCACATTCTACCAAACTTGGCTTTTCGACGTTCACATTTTCTTGGCCCTCTGAAAATTTTGTGAACCACTGAAAAGCGCTGCTTTTGCTCTTAAAAGCTTCACCATATCCCACAGTCAACATTTCAAATGCTTCCACGCTTTTAATTTCGTTTTTCACACAAAATTTAATAAAGATTCTTTGCCATCCATTTTTTGGAAGAGACAAAAATCGAAGATGAGCCAAAACTTGTCCGGGCAAAACAGCTGTCAAAAAGTGACTGATTATTCAAAATGGCCGATGTTTTCACCATAAGTCACTGACATGTGTAGCAACATAACGCCACAAATCAAAAATCGAACGTAGCCCGCGTAAATGCAAAATTATCATTACTTTTTTAACACACCTCGTATATCATCCCGATTGAGCCCCTTCTTTCGAACGTTCTTGAAGGACTTCAAGTTGCATCTCTGTTACAGCTACACTTTGGTCTTGGATGTTATTGCATAGGTTATTGACGCTCTTTTGCTCTTGGAGTGGAGTGGAGTGGATTCTGCCTTATCACTATGTGGCCAATGCGACAAAAAATGACGAAATTATGCAATTTTGAGAGATGCATATGTTTAAAAATGTCCACCAAAGACAACCAAAAAGATGTTAGGATTGTAAGATGTTCGTCAACATTGGTGATAGGTTAATGAAATTAATACGAATATAAGGATGGCGCGGATTCGGATGATGATTTAAACAAAATACTCTGTCTTCCCTTTTTCTACCGTCACGTTGTTTGTGTTTAACTTTCAGTGGTGTTTTGCCGAACGCCAGCAGCAGTACATCAATGACAACATTCAACAACGGTCGAGCAATTTGTTTCAAGCAAACCTCGACACCGCTCAGGATGGTCCCTCCTCACTCGCTGGCACGCGTTTATCTTCCGCGCGCTGCTTAGCTCCACATGTCGCAAGCGAGACTCAAGTGCGGCGTTGGCTTCTTCGTTTTAAGAGCCTAATGGATATCGAGTGACGCACAATTGGCGTACTACGAGGAGGAGGTGTATATGTTTTTTTTTCCTCGCCACCTGCCGGCAAATGGAAGCTGCGGCCACGGTGGAAGGTTGGCAAACTTCGCTCCACCGTGCTCCATCACGGCCCGTGGCGTGCTTCAAGTAGTGACTTGAGTTTCTGGCCCACGAGATTCTTCCCGATATGCGAGTGGGACCAGAAACATTAATTTTTGTTTTCGTTACCCTCCAGCCGTCTGTGAGGACCTCTGACGACGGCACTTCAGCACGCGTATCGCGAGAAGAAGTTCCAAACGAACCGTGAAGCGAACACCCTTGTATCCACAGATCTGCGTGTAATATCTGTGCAATGAGGCACGGGGACACGCGAAGCGGAAACTACTAGGTTGATAGTTTTTCTTTCCGTGCTGTCTAAACTAATAGAAGGCGAATTTAGGACCCATCAAACAGCAAAATTCCCGACAAAGGCATTCCCACAATATCATCAACATTAAATATCATTCTTACTCCAAACTATTGATAACTAATATGACGTTCTAATTTCGGAGACACGTATCATTAATTGGATGCAAAAGTGTATTTCTTGGTCGATTAGAATTAGTGGATTCCACCACAGCGGCGGGAAGACAATCGTAGGGATATCGTGGACACTCCGACCCCTCCCTTCTGTCTGTGCGGATTTTGTGAGCTTTTCAACGAAAGGAGCTAGCAGCTATCGGATCCAATTGGCCTTGAGGTGGTGTGCCTTGGTGTAGAGGAATATTATGCTACTCGATCTTCATTAGACACCCCACGGGGCGGCAAGGCGCACCAGAAGCAGCAGCGGAGCAACCGCAGCAAATTGTTTGCCGCGAGACGCGGCCGTAGCCATATTTTTTTTCAGGGTCACATCCCATTCCCCCGAGCGCCCCGAGAGTCTCTCGTTCAGCTGTTTCTGGTCGATCCGACCAAGAGCGAGTAGCGTCGTATGTTCTCATCTTGGCAGACTGATTAATTAGTTAGGTTACTTGTGTGGATAATTTGGATCCTTGTTTGCACGCGATTGAAAGTCCGAGCGCTACGAAGCATCTTTCCGAGAGGTGGCCAAAGAGAAAAAAATTGACCACAGAATGAGTGCGCACCAGACAATGTTACAAACAATTAGGATCACCCTTTAACACCGCCATCTATGACGAAGCCGCGCTCTAGGCTTTTGTAGTCAGATTTGGTAGGTTTTTGGTCACTGATGTGGCCTACTACTGTGCGGGGTGCCACCGTCATGGTTTCAGCCGCCTTTTTGCGCGTCGACCTTGACACTGTGCCTTTGCCACTCGCGTCTAGCGCCGCCGCTTGACGCGTCTTGGGTACGACGGTCGTTGGAGCGACGTTCTGGTGAGCATGAACAAGCACAAAACAATGTTTCTGTAGACCGGTTTCTTGGCTCGTTAGCTTAGCCTCACGTAGATTTGGAATGGAACGGCAACCTAAACACAGCAACCACCCCCCGGCACGAGTTCCTCTTCCTTAACGCGTCGTTCACAGTGACCGCGCCACATCAGCTACTAGCTGTTTTAGGTCGCTTTTGGGGAGAGTAGTTGTTTCCATTTTGATGAAAGTCGGTTTTTGTTCTTTACAAATATTCGAATCTAATGTCATTCTTATGCTCACTATTTGAACATTAAAATGAGCTCAAAAACGAAGCTACCGACTCCGCACTCGTCGTCGTGGTGAGTTTGCGTTGCTCACAAAATCATCGCCATCAGTTTCGTGAAATAATTGATGAGCAACGGGTGTATGTTGCCCACGTGCCACTCTTTGGTTCATCGCAGCAACAGGTCGTAGGGCCCACCATCTTTGGCGCGCATCCCTGGACCGTAAACGGAAGTTGCGTGAATTTTTCTTTGTTTTCCTCACTTTTTACAATATTCTTGTTGGTGTTTGTTGCTTTCAGAGAACAGGAACACGAAGAGTGCTCACGATAAATTTTACAACAATCTTTACAGAAGAACATTATTCTTAGAATAGAGTCAGCCGATTGGTCGTTCCGAGGCTAATGACACAATTGCAAGTGTCACTGCATTCCAGAAGGAGTACTATAGGGAAGGTTTGATAAGCGTGTACTAATGGTTTGGTTTTTTTTTTATTGTTTTTAGATCTTTTCCGCCAAGGCCGAACTGCAGCTTCACGGTGGGCAGCTGCAGATGCGGGAAACCAAACCGTACAAATGCACGCAGTGTACAAAGGCGTTCGCCAACTCGAGCTACCTGTCGCAGCACACGCGGATACATCTCGGTATTAAGCCGTACCGGTGCGAGATTTGCCAGCGCAAGTTCACGCAGTTGTCGCACCTGCAGCAGCACATCCGGACGCACACCGGCGACAAGCCGTACAAATGCCGGCATCCTGGCTGCCCGAAAGCGTTTTCGCAGCTCTCCAACCTGCAGTCCCACTCGCGGTGCCATCAGACGGACAAACCGTTCAAGTGCAACTCGTGCTACAAATGCTTCACCGACGAGGCCTCCCTGCTCGAGCACATACCGAAGCACAAGGACTCGAAGCACCTGAAGACGCACATCTGCCAACTGTGCGGCAAGTCGTACACGCAGGAAACCTACCTGGCCAAGCACATGCAGAAGCACGCCGAGAAGGAGGAAAAGCGACGGAACCGAGGGGGCGGCGGTGCTAGTGCGACCAATAACAATAACAACAACAGCAGCAGCACCACCTCCGGCGCCAACAACAGTAGTAGCGGGGCGGCTGCCGCGAGCGGCGGCAGCAGCACGAGCAATAACGTGGCAGCGACGGTGGCCGCTGTAGCGGATGCGGCCGCGGCTGGTCTCGCGGGCCTGGCAGGACTGGGCCTCAACCGCATGGGAGGTATGGTGGGCAACGTGGCCGCAGCAGCGGCAGCTGGTCTCGTTGGCGAGCACCCGTACTGGCCGAAGGTGAGCCCGGATTCGGCGGCGGCCAGCCTGGCGGAAGCGATGCAGCAGCAACAGCAACAGTACGATTTCAGCAACAACAGTGGCAACGGCAACTCGGGTAGCAGCACCGCCGGTGGCACCGGCAACAACGGTGGCACGGGAGGAGGAGGCGGCAATGGCAACGGTATGTAGTGTGTAGTAGGAGATGCGCCCGGGTTTTCCAATTCCAACGGAACAACAGTGCGGTGCGATAGCGCCTGATGGTAGCTTATCTGTTCCATCTTTCCAGATCATCATCGTAACTTGAACGGCGGCGGCAGTGGCAGCGGCGGCTCGTCCGCCAACTCACCCGACGACGTCGGCGAGGATCTGGTCGTCATACGGCACAACTCGCAGCACCAGCAGCAGCAGCAGCAGCAGCAGCACGTTAACAACCAATCGAATTCCTCCTCCTCGAACTCGGCCTTCACGCCGATCAACGTGATGCCACCGCATCTGAACAGTTTGGCGGCCGCCCACCAGCACCACCAGCAGCAGCTTGCGGCCGCCCAACGGCCTCCCTCCTACCTGTACGATGCCATCAACTTCCAGAACCAGAAGGCGGCCGCCATCAACCAGAACGCGGCGGTCGCGGCGGCAGCCGCTGCCAACGGCTTCCCGAACCAGCTGATCTCGCTGCATCAGATCCGCAATTACGCGCATCAACCCGGTGCGGGCGGTGGCGGTGGCATCGGTGGAGGCCTCATCACCGGCGAACACTTACTGATGGGTGGCGTCGGCAAGGTGGAGAAATAGTCTGATGAACGCGGTACCGACCCGGTTGTACAAGCTGCAAGGCAAGGCACAGGTGGTGGTGGTGTTATCGGCGGTCAATGGCACAAAACGAAATGGGACCGCGGCGCGAAGGACGAAGGACGCGCCGCCGCGCTTTATTCTGCGTAGAAAATGCCAGGAAAAGGAAAAAATATTTTCGCCGGCGAGAAAAGAATGACGACGAACATCATTAGAGGGCATAAATGTAGCGAGGGCAAGGGCGCGATACAGTAGACACAAAGCCACAGATGTGTAGAGGGCACACATTTTGTTATGGAGTTTTCTTCCCTTCGTCGTATTACGATCCGGGATACTATCTTTTTCCCTTTCTCCGGGACCTGTGTAGCTTCGTAGTCTGATTTCTTTCTTTGATTTGATTACTTCTCGGTCCCGTTCATAAAACACACACACACGCGCGCGCATATATATATAAAAACAGCAAGGTAATAGATAATTATATCCAGAGAAGGTTAAGTAAGCTGCGTGCGAGAGGTTCCACTACCCGTTCTGGGGGTTGCTGGAACCCCGACGAAAGAGGATGCGATTGGAAATCGATCCTCAATTTCGCCACCGATCGCTCGGCTCCCTGTTCCTTTCGTGTTAGTGTATCTCTTTAGTTTGCTTTCTCTATGGTCATTGTGGGTAATGGTACCTAGACAAAGGATCGGATCTCGGTGATTGTAGTCGGTTAAGAAGCGCAGGACCATTGGCCTAGTGAAAAGCGGGCTTGTTAGATGTAGTGTGCCGTACTTTTCATCAATAACAAATTCGATTTCGTTTAAAATTTTATCAAGGAGTACTCACGCTCCTATACCCGCCACGCGCTCACTCTCTCACGTGCAAGCACACATACAGCACACTCTGCTTATCACAACGGATACAACATAGTAGACGGGACGAAGGAACAAAATATGCTGTAAATAGAACGAAAAGGTGGTATGTGGTAAGCTTATCGGAATGTATGTGTGTGGGCATTTGCGGGAGGTGAGGGTGGACGTATGTGTTACTGCCGTTACTCCGTGTTCGCTATCAATGCGCGGTTACCGCCTGCGAACGGTTAGTATCTCTTCCCTTGCCTTCTGTGTGTGTGTGTGGTTCGTCGTTCTGATCGATCCGTTTTTGGGAGAGTTTTGTGCATTTAAATCAGGAAGGACGAAAAGAAGGAGCAAACACTCTGCGCCCTTTCTCTCTTGCTGTTGTAGGATTATAGTTATTATGTAGATTTTTGTGTTTATTATTAGTTTTTTGAACTACACTCATTAGGAGGATTTTTATACAAACGAGTGAAGCTGGTCCATTCAGGAACCCCCCCAAAACACATCGACTCTCAATAATCCTACATGAAATAGAAGATACAAACAACAGAGCTCCAGAGGAACTCGCCAACTGTCCCGCAGATGTGTTGCGCAGAACAACTAGCGATCGTCCACGATCCTCCTTTGCGTCGGTTTAGTTTCGTCGATCGTTTTGTTAATGTAGATTTTTAGTCGAACGAATTGTAAATGAAATATGTATGTAGTCACGTCTTCTGTGGTGTGTGGTGTGCGTAGCTTCGTTTTAATTTCGAATCAGTAACATCCCATCCCCGGTGGGACTCGGTCATTTTCTCTCCCGGCCCATTCCTTGCACCCCAATTGTCGCTCGTACGTTACGTCACACTGTCGTATGTTCGAAGTGCTTGTAAAGAACGGTGCAATGCATTGGCCAGGTCATTTTTGCGAAACAGAAAAAAACGAAACCAATACCTACACTACACACCACGATACCATCCGATAAGGTTGGCAGCTAGAATTTCGACAGGGATTTGCTCTGATTGTCTAGTTTTTAAGGGCAAAGCTTGTAGAGATTTACTTAACATAAACAACAAAAAAAAAACAGAAAAAGAAAGAAAAATTCAACACAAAATGTAGGGCGAATGGATGTAGCAGAAAGAGATAACAAAGAAAGCTAAATCGGACAGAAACATCTTAATCATTCATTGGTAACATAAAAACAAAAAGCACCGACACAAAATGAAACAAAAAAAAATCGTGTCTCGGTGCTTGTGTCAAAGTGGCACGGTGATAAGAGCGAGGATAATTGAAAATCACAACAAAACAGCACGCAAAGTTCATGAATTAAAGCAACAACAAAAAATGACGGTGAAAAATGCACTTTATTTCAGCGGATACAAGCAAACATGGTCTACAGTGGTAGTGGAAAAACGAAGGACAGAGCAAGGGCGTCCGAAAGGAAAGCAAACTGATGTAATTAACAGGAACATGGGTGACACGTGGAAGGTAATGCAAAAACACACAAATCTTTTACGATTGAATAAAACAGAGTAAAAAATAATTTAAAATAATAAGCCGTACGCCTTCGGTAGCTTTTCTTTTCTTGAGAAAATAAGCATGAATGATTTATTTTGAGAAAAATCAAACAAATGAGTCTTTTCGGAGGTCTGTCATGATGCGATGCTACCGGTTTGTATTTACTCTGCACAAACGTTACATTATATGCAATTTACAGCCCGACGGAGTTATGGTACAATTTTACACAGTTGGTATCACGGTTCACGGCAAAAAGATCTTCAATTACGATGCAACGGGACTCATCAAATATTTCGTGATAAAAACAAAACACCTACGTGCACGCCTCTGAATGCACCTAATGTTGCCTCTATGCACTACAATTTGTTAAAATAAAAGTAACTAAAATTAAAATAGCCTTTCAAAGTGGTGTCTAGTGGCTCAGAATCACGACTAAATAGCACCGCCCGCCGTTGCTCCATGTAAAATAATTGCAAAAACCTACAAGTAGATAAACAAGTTAACAATCCCTAAATAAAACCTAGCTCTCTGCAATTAAAACCAATCTTGCTAATAGGCACAAAACTGTTTAAAACTGAATTACGAAAAGGGTTCGGTACGATTAAAGCATTATACTGTTCGTTGCGAATACAATAGCCTAGCGATCAAAACTAGCGATTGGTCGCTTTTGAGTGGAATGTACGATTTGCTACAATTCGTCTCTGCGTTCAAGATACATCTCAGTATTTGCCAGTTTTGCGGGCGCTTGTTCCGGTCACGGTAGTGGAACTTCCCACGGATGAACCAAAACGAAACGACATCGGTGGTGCATTGTCAGTATTAGCAGTTGCCACAGCCGTTGGACACGAAGCAGCGATGGCATGTTTGGTGAAATTTTCTGTCTGAAAGATCACCAGCAGCAGCTGATTGAGGAGAATCAGCAGAAGCCGGGTGTTTAGCTTTCGGTTTTGTAGCATCTGAAAGAACTGCAGCAATCCACTGTTGCACGTGACCGAACCGACCACATGCTTCAGATCGTCCGAAAGCAGCGCAAAGAGGGAAATTTTTGCTGCCAATTTCGTCCGCAGCCGAGTGCTGTCCTCCCGTAGCGTCGCGCTTGGATTGAAGCGATCCCCTTCCGGCCACATGTTGTTACTGCAATAATCGCAACAATGATAGGAATGATACCGTCGAAAACGATGATAGTTAATCTCGTAGAAGACTTACATTATGGATGAAAGAATGGCTTCCAGCTTGTCCATGGCCAGTAGGCTGCCGGCCGTCTGGACTATGCGTTTGTTCGTCGCGTGGCTAACCCACGGCGCACCAAGCAACCGGTTGATGAGGCCACGGCGCAGCCATTGCGATTTGTTCTGCAAATCGAACACCTCGTCCAGCAAATGCAAGGCGGAGGCCAGGGCCGGGTACTCCGTTTGCTGCAGCTCCAGTGTCGGGATGTCTTGAATGTCGTAGAATGTGCGTTCTTTCAGTGGTCCCTTGCCGAGAAACATGCGTGAAATGCCGCCAACGAGCGTGTCGGGCATATTCCGAATCTTGCTCATTCCCGATTTGAGGCTTTCAATCTGGAGATTGGAGATTGAATGAAGAACGATTCAAATTGAATTCCATTTCAGCAGCCGGTTCACTTACCGTCTTCACTACCGTTCCACCGTGCATCTTGCGATCGTCGGTGTCCGGTTCGAGAAAGTTCCTGATGATAGTCATCATGTCCTCGGACAGCTCGGCGCGGGCACAGATCTCACCCAGGAAGCGGTTTAGCACCTCCATCCGATGCTCCAGTACGGCCCTTTGAGTGTTCTGAAATGCTTTCTTGCCTGGAAAGGGAACTCGTTCGAGTGTTGGAAAACGCTTCACGAGTTGTTTCTTTAGCTCCAGGAACTTTGAGTATCGCCGATAGATGTGCCACGCCTTGTGGTGATTGTCCTCGATCACGTGCACCTGGATGGCATACACTGCGTAGTGGCCCTCGCAGTGGATCGCCGTGTTGATGATTCGGGCGGACAGCTTGTGCCTAAAGTGGTGGTGCTGCTGTTGATGATGGTGGTGTTGCAACGGTTCAGCGTTTTCCACCGAGTTTCGTTCTCCAACGGAGGATGTTTGCAATGCAACGGGGCTCGGGACCGGTTTTCGCGCAGAATGATACGTCGTCGTGGCCTCGGAGCCGGAGTCGTTGCTCGAACAGTCGGACGATTGGCGTAGCTGTTCGATGTTGAGATCGTTAATGGCGGCAAACATTCCGGTGCAGTCACTGTGAGATCGAGCATGTTTCGCCACGTTGCCAACGGTCGGCAGAAGGTTGGCGGTACCCACTGCTTTCTGTTTCTTGGCGTCCGTTCCTATCTGCCCCTCATCGTGCCTTTCACGCTCTTCCCTGGCTCTCTCCGGCTCAACCGTTGCCGGTACAGGTTCATCGTCGTCGTCATCCGTCTCATCAAAGCGGATATCACCGCTGTTCGTGTCGCTCGAACCATCACCCAACAGTCCGTGTACGGTGAGGTGATCGAGCGACGGCAGATCGTTCATATCGGGCGCATGATGAAAGTCGAGCTCACGCAAAAGCTGCTTGTAGGCCGAACTTTGGTAGAAGTTATTCAGAAACACCTCCTCGTTCTTTTGCTTCTCGTAGATGTACTTGCAGATGGAGTCGAACCAAGTGTTTTCCGGTTGTATCGTATGATCCTTCAATCGAATGTTGAGTGCCTCGATTAACCCCGGATCGATGTTCAGGTAGTTGGAAGATTTATGGTGGAGGTACTAGAAAACCAAATCGAACACAAAGTACACGCCACATTAAGCGAACGGCGGGGCGGGAGATTTGCTGCAAAAAGATTACCTCTCGATAGAGATTGTTGGCCTTTTCGCGAATGCTTCGCAGCACCTCATCACGACTTAGTTTCGTTTTGTTCACCTGTATCTCGGAAAAGCTTTGGCTAGTTGTGAGTTTCCATTCTGAAAGACGCACCAGTGAACCCAGTGTGTTAGCATTCGGATCCGTTTGTCCGCTTGTCCGCGTACCACTTACCCTGAGCGGTGAGGTAGAATATCACATATTTTTGCAAGTTGAGAACGCTAAGATAGTCCAGATAGTACGACACGGCTAGCTCCTTGCGCAGGATATCGTCGAGGCTGAGTTGTGGCAGATTGGAGGACACCCGTTCGCGCTCGCTTTTGCCAAAATCTTCAATACAAAAAACAATTTTAACAATAGATTTGTGCACAAATGAAATATTATTGTTTACCATTTTTGTTGTTCTGCAAATGGCTAATGCGCAGGTCGATCAACTTTTGGGTGTACTTTAGACTGCCTAGCTCGGCCGTACAGTTGCTGTCCTTGTACTTGGCGTCCATCTCTTTGGTGATTAGCTGGCGGCAGGCGCGCAACTCGGACAGGTCGCTCGATTGGCGGATCATCTTCAACAGAAACTCTCCGGCCGGTGGATCCTTCATGAATTGTTTCGCAATTTGCAGATTAACAAAATCCGGATCGGCCAATGTATCAAATAGGGGTTTCAACAGACTGTTTGACAAAAGCGCGCAAAGAAGCGTACGCAATGCGAGGCAGTTGAAGTCCTCTTCGGGTAACAAAAAGTACAGCACCGTCTCGGCTATGCGTTTCAGGTACTCATTGAGCGCGGCCTCATCCATACACTCGCTCCGGTAGTCCTCGCTGAAGCCAAAGAATGAATTCAGGAGCATTGTGTCCGGGTCTATAAGCGACTGTTCGTCCGCCTGGGTACCATAGAAGCGTGAGTTGGCGACGTTCTTCTGCAGCGCCGCATTGCCCAACTGCCAGGTGAGATCGGTTTCGCTCTTGTTGCGCCGATGGCCTTCCATCTTAACGTTGCGCTTCTGCGGGGACAGTTTCTCGTGGATTTTGGTGCGCTTCTGCCCGGTCACCGATAGTTTGCTCGCACTGTTGGCTACCTCTTGCGTGGCCAGGCGGTAGAAGCGCGTATGCTTGGCGAGATCATCGATCAACCGTGTAGTCATGAGCGGTAGCAGATCGGCAGATCGGATGCGTTGACAAATGCGCAGCACGAGCGTTTCGATGCTGTTACGAATGTGGCACTCGGAAAACTCACGGCTGTCCGAAACCATCGTGTACCACGAGTCGATAAAGTCTCGCACCACGTAATCTAGGATGGAATGGATGAGCTTGTCGACCGGTTTGTTGCCGCTGAGGATTTTCTTCTTCCTCGGCGAACCGGGCGGTGTTTCCCGGCCAAGCAGCGCTTCCTGTGGATGATTGATGTACGATTTGAAGGACGAAAGGGGTGTCGACGAGACCGACACTTCTTCACCGACCGATACGTTCCCAACTGCGAAGCGAAAGTATTAAACTGTTAACTTTCTCTCTTTGATTGAAACAAAATTACTTTTCAGTAAAGTCTCCTCTGTGGGAATAAAACATGTTTCACCAGGACCAGGACCAATTCTTATTTTTCTGTGAAATATGCTTTAACCCCAAGTTGTATGTAAGATCTTACCCACCACCACACATTATGCTAGTGTCCTGGCCTTTCTAATTTTTTTTAGCGAAATCTAACATACATTAAAGCAATTCGTTTGTAGCATACGGAATGGTGGTGAAATGGGATTAGAGTCGATTGCGTGACGCGCAAATTTGTTTTACCATCTTTCCTCCGCTGTCGTCCCGCTTGTTCCGCCGGTTCTGTTGCCCCGACCGATGATCCCCCCGCACCTCCGGCGCGCTTGTCTGTGTGAATCTTGATAGTATCGAAGGGTCTCCAGCGACTTCGCTCCTCGGGGGCTGCACCACCACCCGGGCCGGGCGGCGTAGGTTGTCGGTTGGCCGGGGCCTGGCCTGTCTCCGGACTACTATCTAAAATGGTATGGTGGTCCCGTTGGTGGAAGTGCAAATGGCCACGGTGCATTAGGTGATCGGTGATTGCGTTTGGCTTCGCCGCTGACGGTAGCTCGCTGTGACGCGGTTCACGCTTTTTAAACAGTAACTCGATTCCGGCATCGAGAAAATTGCGACGCCGACCACCACCGTGCGCTCCACTGCCATCGGTGGCCGCAGTTGACGGGTGACGAGAAGAAGCCCGTGACGACTCGGTTTGAACTTTGATGTTGGGTGAAATGAGCAGCAAATTACCGGGCTTAGGATCGCAAACTATTGGCACGATAGATCGGGCACACAGAAACATACACCGGTATTCACACGGCGGGGATGTTGCAAGGGGTGCGTGTGGGTGCATTTAAGACGAATTTTGGATAATTGTACAGGTGAAGCAAAGGTGGTGGTGGTCGTGGAAAAGAGAAAAAGAGAGAGAGAAGAGAAACGGTGGGGTTTCGATTGAGGCGCGAATGAAATTTATGCCAGGGGGCGCATGTGACAACAACCGAAAATCAGAGCACAAAACTCTAAACGAGATAATTCAAACCAAAGCGTGACGTACACTAAACAGAACATAAAAACATAACGAGCGACAGAAGCATGAAGACAAATCACGCTAATGCATGAAATAAAGCAAACCAAACAGCGACATGAACAATACAACATAAAAAAACGAAAGCCAATCACAATCATAAGGAAGTTGAACCGAAACACATTTGAAACAAAACTTTGCAACACTTTGAGGAGTTGCTAACGACGTTGCTCTACGTACCTATGCTGAGGCCCAACGTTTTCGGTTCATCCAGTGGATTCTCCAGCAGTCCACTGTCGAGGAATTTGTCTAGATCACTGTGCTGCAAATACAGTATGGTCAGAAAGCTACACCAAAGACATGACCAACGTAAACAGTGAGATTAGCAACAAATGGTTAACGGCACACACAAACACGCAGTACGATGCCGTACCCGAGAAGAAACGCAATCAAACCGATAGCCATTGTGGTGACCCAGAACACTCCGAACAGATTGATGGACACCGCCACGCTCAAGGCGATCCAGCTAGCGTACTTAAATTCCATCCTGCCGAAAGGATAGCGTCGCACACCGAGCGCTCGGTGAGTTATCAAGTATTACCAAATTATCAAATTATTCACCGCAGCGGTCGCTCTGAACTCCTCCGAGGAGTTACATATTTCATCGATATTTACGAACTGCTCGTGTTTTGCTTTTCACAAAAACAACTTTTTTTTTTTTTGTTATGAGTTTGTTTGGTTCGTGAAATGACAGCTATGACAGTTGCAGCCCGGTGCAAAAGATGCATACCTCGCTTCCATCGTCCCGGGGAGTACTAGAGTCGTTTTGAAAATGAATATTCACTACCGTTACCATGCCGTTGCGTGTTGTTAACCCCGCGTTGGTTTTTTTTTGCCCAATGCCGAGTGGTGGTGACATTTCGTATATAAAAAAAGTAAAATCAAATTCAAAGAAATATAGCAAAATTCGGGAAATATAGCATTTAACACACGATTAATCGGTGCACGATAACCAACTGTACGCTTGCTTTTTTATCTGCTTTAGAAGTCGAAGTAGTAAACCAGAACTGTACGTAGAAAGCGATGCAAAATGGCAAATCACTGCTTACCCCGTACCCATTTCCTCCGCCATTGGGATAGCGTTTCCAGTTTGAATCGTTGCACTATTGATTTGATTGGTCATGTTTCCTTTCGGCGACTATCATGGCTATATCTATCAAGCATTCGTATGATTGGCTATTTAGCCTACAAAAAGAAAGAAATATCGCGAAAAGTCTGAGGTTCGATTTTCCGTTGCCAATCAGCAGTCAGTTTTACGCGGTCCGCGGACAAATATGGTCAAATTTTGAAGCGAATTTTGATTACGTTGTTGTAGAGTATGTGGTTGAGGGCATAAAAAAAAGTATTGGGTATTCGTTCCATTAAAGCACTGTAATCGAAGTGAGATGGCAAAGTTGCTGGCCACGTTTAAAGCCATTCTGACAAGGATTCTGTTTGCCGCCCACGGGTTTATTGCTATCTGGCAAGTGACCCAAAACAAAACCGATCCCATCTACTGGAGTCTGTGTGCTCCGATCGGCGTGCTTTGCATCGAAGGCATCTTTACGCTGGCGATCAAAAAGAATCAGGAATGGCGCTGGTAAGGCTTGCGGAGCGGAATGAAAGATAGTAGCCGTAAAATCTAATTTCCTGCCTAGACTCAAGTGCCGGTGATACAGGAGAACGTGGTCGAAAGCTGCGTGGTGTCGCACCGGATAGGTGCTGTGTGTGTTTGCTCCGACGGATGTTTCGTTCACCATCGTTCCGTGCTGGTTCATTGAGGACATGATTTTGTTTTCAATGTTGAGAAGATACTAGAATGAAACGAAAGTGGAGTGAAAGTCGTTGGACGTAAGAAGCGGAAGTAGTAGAGTGACGAAGGCGAACGAATTGTAGAAGAAATGAATTTTGTGCCTCAAAAAGAGGGGTTCCTTTTTCGTTTGGATTGTGTTGAATGTCACACGCAAGGTCCTGATAGTTTCAAATAGAATTTTCAAAATGAGTTTTCCTCGATCAAATGATAGGGATCTTTTCATAGTCGAGCGAATATATTTTCCTGCCAATTCATAAACAAACGAGTATGCCGAAGGGAAGCTTCCGTGAGATCTGCCTGGACTTTCTTGGGTTCTGTGCGAGGATTTGTATGTTTTATTAAAAAACTGTGTTCAATATCTGATCTAAATAGTTCTCAAATACTTGCTACTATATTTAATGCAAGATTACAATTTACACAAAACAAATAAGTATCAATCATATCGCGTGTAACTGAATGAAAGTTCATGTAAGATTTCCAGTAAATGACCCCTTTCTCCTTGTTAAACCAATTTAACGGTGACGAAAATCTTAATTTATCTATTCATCTGAACAGGAAAGAATAGCAAAGTTAAACAACATCTACAGTCTAGTAATTTTTACCCCACGAAGGACAGTTGTTCTTGTACTTGTGCTGGCTCGTTTCGGATTATTAGAATATGTTTTCTATTAAACATGCACGTTGTGTTGTTGATTGTATGAAACATAATCCTAAAGCTATTGTTTTTTAAGCCAAACCGTGGTCAGTAGTTGTTAAATGTAAATGTTAAAGGCGCTTAAAGTTATAGATTGTTTTCATGCAGGGAACAATGCCCAACCCAGCCACCGTGTTTCTTTCGTTCCATCAACCAGGTGATGGAGTTTCCCAGAAAATGTATTGTGCTGCTGTGCGCTGCGAAACTTTTCCTAATGGGCAAGACGGGGCATAAATATAGATTAAATGTAATCCTTCGCTTTTCATGGCCCTGAGCGCAATGCCGTCATTTTAAGAAAATTTCACCTTATCCAAACCTTATCACAGTCTGTAAACCGTATCAGTAACCTTACAGACACAGCACGCAGGCGACCGGAATGTTCACGAGCTACTTCATTAATTGCTGGATTTTCTCCTACATTCCCTTTTCTAATGCTTTAACTTAATACGTGCTTTGAACAACTCACTAGCTTAAAGGCCTTGGTTTGAGCGAAGTAAACTTGCAGCAGAACGTAACACTAAACGGACAGCCCTTTGTTAAAAGCCAAATAGTTTCCGTTGGTTGTTACAAATACCGCAATAACTCCTAACATTACGCTGTCATTTGGCTTTTTGCGCAGGTTTTGTCCGTCGGTATTTCTGTATCTCTCCAGCATCGTACCAGCGATTTGGTTGTTGGAGCTGGATAAGCTGGACAAACGAACACGCTACCAGGACCAGATGCTGAACGAGACAATCAATCTCGTGGCCACGGTCGGCAAGGACCTCAAGGATCTGAACAAGATGCTCGGCGTGAAGATTCAGCTACCGGACATCCAGCTTACTGCCGAGATGTGGGTTACACTGATTGAGCAGTTCCTAATGCTGGTGCTGATAATCGGCCGCTGGATGTTACCCAAAGGAGACCTGACCCGTGACCAGCTTAGCCAGCTGCTGCTCGTCTACATCGGCACGGCGGCCGATATTATCGAGTTCTTCGATTCGTTCAAGGATGCAAAGATAGCCAACGAGCCCGTGCTGGTGCTGCTGACGCTCAGTATCTGGTCCTGGAGTTTGCTCCAGTTCACCATTGTCCTGTCGGCTACGCGCGCCCGGAAACCTCGCGGTGCCGGCGGTGGCACTCAGGCGGAGCAGGACGATACCGACTGTTGCAACGTGGCGTGCTGCAACATCGACGTCTGGGGAATTGCGCTCAACATCCTGCTGCAGGACGCACCGTTTCTGACCTTCCGGCTGCTGATCATCATTCACTATAAAATCATCACCTACATGAACATCTTCTTCACCTGTGAGCATTGCTAGTGGGATATCTTTCCATCTATGCCACCGAGCGACTGGACAATGCTCCGACAGGCAATCCATCGTGTCTGCTCCTGTCTGAGTTGGGCTTTTCTTGGGGTGGTGCTTCCATTTCTTCGGCAGGCAAAAATACGCTGGTGATCCTGCTGCAGCTGTACCGGCTTTACGTGGTGCATTCCGAAAACCGAAAGGCAGCAGCCTCCAAGCAGCGCAGCTCCAAGGTACGGGCCAGGATCGAGGAAAGGTCAGGGCGCCAACAGAAGCAGCGAAAAGTCAGCAGACGGTGAGTCCATTTTTGCTAAGAAACTTTTCTCGTTCTTTGCGGTTCTTTGGTGCCACTTGCGGAATGTGCAACTTGCTGCACGGGCCAGCGCGGTGAAGCGAACAACAAATGCGTACTTTTTGTAGCGATTCTAATTAAAATGTGTTTGAGTTTCTTTTGTGCACGGGAAGTATCGCTTTAAAATGTACACAATGGATGAATAGCGCTTTTGCGTACTTCGTCCTTCTTCAACGAAACCAATAACGGTATTGTAAGTAACGCGAGATGCTAGAAGGTACTTTTCCAGACGTTTGCAAACTTTATACCGTTTTCGCGATTTTTGTCCTATGATGAATGTGCATGGTGATAACATTTGTGGAACGTCAATGTTTCTGTAAACCAATTAATTACCCCGTGAAAGTTAACATCTTTGATGGGGTTATTTGGAGTGTACGGAGTGCTTTATTTCCATCACTGACCGAGGAAGCAAAACAAATTACATCTCATTCACTGCCCTCCACCTTCAAGCCAGCCAAATGGCATCACGTAAACATTCGGTTGAAGCTGCAATCACAAGCAGGTCCGTTAACCTTCGAAATGTGCGGTCGTTCCAGCCACTGGGTGGATTGGTGTTTCGGCCTTTCCTTTGCGGAGTAACGGGCGCGAAATGCAAACCAAAACGACACGCAAAAACTCGGCGGACGGCGGGATACATTAATCATGCTGGCCCGATGCGAGCGAAAAGAAGGAGTGCGAAAGTAGGCCATCGCTCCGGATGCAAGCCAAGCAACTTTTCCTGCCTTGGTGTGGGATCTTACTTCCTGCGGTGCCCTCGGGACCGTTCTCGGGGTTCCGACTGCCCGGTGGAAGGCCACTCTTCAAGTCACGAAGGATTCGATCGATTATTCGTCTCTAACCTAACGCCAGAAGGGGTTACATGCCGGGGGGCACTGCGCAAACCTGAAACTCGATTAGCTTCTGTCGTGGAGGTATATCCGCCAAGCGAGCTGCCCCGGAAGAGCCATCGTCTGCTCTAGCCGCTGAGTCGCTTCTTATGAACTACATCACCATAAGAGGCCTGGTTTGCGGAAATAAGCGCATGATTCGATTTCACACGCGAAACGACGGATGCGCACGCGAAGATACTGTAGTTTGAAATTCCCACTTCAAAGATCAAGGATTAGGCCATTGAAAGGATTCTTGGAAGCCTATATACAGTTGACCATCGTGACACCACCATCAGAGTAAGATTCGTGTCGGCCGGAATTAGGGTTCGGTTATGTAGCTTAAAGTTATTCTGAATATGATAAAGAATGTTGTAAACCACTTGGACTCATCTTATCACGGCACTTGAAAACTGTCCATCCAAAAGCATATAAAACGGCTTTTGGAATACGATAAAGTGTATAATTTGTTCTCTACTTCAGCATGACACACCAGCATAAGAAGCTACATGTATGGTGAATTCCGCGTGTCAATTGTTCCGTACGTTGCCATTTAACTTCTGTTCGTGTTTCGCTAGTGGCGGCATTCGCGGAATGTGGTCCCATGAGAGTTTACGGTTAAAGACCACGCACACCGTAGGTTAATGTCTCCCGATGAAATATACAACTCGGTGAGTAAGTTAAACACTGTTGCCTGAACCAACTGCAGGATCGATTTTTTCACCCGCAAACAATTACCGACGGAACTTTGTTTGACGGATGAGTCATACTCACTGGGCCAACTAAGTTTTTTCTTCCCGAACGAAAGTTTGCTCCCCAATGAAACGGTCAAGTTTCTGGCCACAATTTGCTCCACAGACTGGAAGCTGTGCTTCTTGAACTACTTCGACCTACATTTCAGCTTCATTCAACAAACGGCCATCGGCACTAGAGCCTTTGCCCGAACTAGCCGGCGTTCAAGTTTCGCAATAACGTCCACCAACTATTTCCCGCCGGACGAAAGGTATACAACGTGAAGCATTGAATTTGGCTTCGTGAATTTGGATATATACTTCCGGCGTGGACATCCGGCGTGAAGAAACAGAAGTACCAGAGCCAGGAACTGCTGCTGAAATCCTTGCAAACTCCTCAGCGACCCATAGCGACAACTTGTTTGCAGTACAAATTGGACCGTTTTTCGCGCCGTTGACCATTTATGTGCTTTTTCCTCTCATTTTACGCCCCACAGAAAAGTTGCCGACATCGCCGATGATGAGGCGGACGATGGAAAGCGGTCGAAGCGCTCGAACCGGAAAAATCGGTAAGCATCGTGGAGGGGGGGAGGGGGGAAAACGGAACGGAGACGGCAGCAGCACCGGACTGAGACCGAGGTTACAAATTAGTGTCCCGAAAGCTTGATTTGCAGATAGCTAGATTAATTATGCGCAATTAATCACCATGGAAGCAGCGCGGGCACGTGGCCGTGTTTTAAGAGGATTTTTTTTCTTCCGCTCACTGGTCGCCCGCCCGCGATTGCCCGACGGTACGCTATTTCTCGCCAGGTCCACCTCGTCCCGCAAGGACACGGGGTATTCGACGGCCAGCAGCCAAACCACGGCCGAGCAGCGCCGTGCACGTCACCGGAAACCACTCAAATCTCGGACCGACACCCCAGATGGCGATGGCGATGACGCGTTGTTTCCACCGCCACCGGCCCTTGCGCCCGACGACGAAGGGCAATGCTCGGAGGGATCGCCCGCTCCAAGTCGACGGTCCAAGGACTCAAAGGAAAGGTAAATCAGCCTCTCCGCTCTCGTCAGACGGGTCGACGGGCTTGGTGCGGGTTTGGCATGTTGGTCTCGACGAATACCCCCTGCCTAGGAACTTCCGATTCGCTTCCTCGCTTGTGAATTATATTTGAAGCGAAACGTGACGCCCTTTGACCGACACTCTCGCGTTGGTTGAAAGTCTTCGTACGAGATACAACGCTGCGGTAGCCGTAAATTTAATTTCAAAAGCCTTCACGTATTTTCCTTCTTCGTATGAGATGCCAATGTGAGTTGGGATAGACACAGAACGTTTTTCGACCCGAGCTCCGGGATTATGTTGTGGCCTGTTAAAGGAATACCTCAGCGCTAAGTCGCAAGTCTTAAAGAGTGCAGTCTAGAAGCTGTCGGATAAATACAGGGTGGTCAATCTAGTGATTGGATTTTAAACTACCGATTACCGATTAGGAAATATTAAAAAGTTATTTCCAAAGTCTTCAACTCAAACTGTACCAAATTTGAAAAGTTCATTTCACTTAAGCTCATTTTCACCTCGATGGCAGTGTTAATAAGCAAAATTGTCCTATTTTGAGCTCGGAAAAGCCAATGCACCCACAGCGAGTGGGAGTGTTTGGCGCCGATTTGGGTCTGGCGGCATCATCGGCCAATTCGCTCCTCGAAAATGAAGAAGGAGTCGCCGTAACCGTCGACGCTACCGAGAAGTGTTGGCTGATTGGTCCTTGGGCGAAATTGAAGCTGAGAACTTACACGACATTTGGTTTCAACAGGACGGCGCTACGTGCGACAACCACAATCGATATTTTGTGCCCTTTCTTCGAAAATCGAATAATCAGCAGAAATGCTGTTGTGAATTGGCCTCCAAGAAGCTGCGATTCGGCACCATTGGACTATTATTTTTGGGCAGTGGTGAAAGATGAATGTTACGCGCACAAACCAGCTACCATTGACCTCAAGACCCAAATTCAAAATGGCTACCGCCCCTAACTCGGCAATTGAACCAGAGACCTGTCAGAGACAATTGAAAACGATCTCAAAAATTCAGTCGACCGAATGGGCTACTGCCAAGCCAACCGTAGTCCGGTTTTCACCGAAATTCTTTTTTATAAAAAAATGTCATGAATCAGCCTTTCAAATAAATGTTCAAGCATCGAAAAAAAATTAGCCGTTTTCTTTTCATAAACAAATGAAATTCCATTTTTTTAATGTCCCTCCGTACAAGGGAAAATACCATGCAAAATGTAGCGTGGCTTCGGACGTTTTTGCCAATTCGATGCCTAGAACAAAGATCATTTCACAAGGTTTCTTACGAAATACTCACGACGTCGTGGCGCAAATATGATGCTCCCGATGCTGTTGCACACTTTACGATTAAAGTTTCTATAACAATGATTCGATTAGATACATTGACGTTTGATGTGCTGCATGGCCAGAGGAGTTCACGCGAGTCGCTTATAGCGCAACTCGAACCGGAATACACGCCACGCGTTGCTCATGTTACGTCCATTTTGAGACGAGCCCTTTTGCTACCCAAAGGCAACCCACAAGCTTAGCGCATGAAGCATGGACATAATTTTGGCTGCCACCATCGCTAGGATTATGATAACACCAAATGCTCCCGTAATGGCACTAACACATGTGTCCCATCCCATTTCAGACAATCTATGCCGGCCTACTCTAACGGCCTCCAATCATCCGGGCCCCAGACCCCGAAGCCCACAAATGCGTAGTGCTGGCTGGGGATTAATATTAACCGCGAACGATATCTCTTAACCGATCCTTAATCGTCCCTCTCTTCAGTGGAGCGAAGTAAATTAACGTACCAGCATGACACACGATTACCGCCCGGGATGGGACCGCTAGAAGCCACAATGTGTGAATCGGAGGGCGGGTTCCATCTAAACTTGGTCCAATAAAAAAAAATATCGCTCGCAATGTAATGCTATCCTTCCGAAGGCCAATGCCGTGGGCACGGAAAATCGGTTTTCGTAAACCATCCGTTTTTCGCGCGCTCGTTTGGTGAATTGGATGAAGAAACATGTGGCCTCCTCGAGTGAGTTGGATTATATTACAATTTCCCGGAATGTTATGCCACAGACGCGTGTCGCATACCACGGCCCGTTCCGGTTCCGATCTCTGCTGCCTTCGCGCCTCGTGCGCTTCCGCATTAATATGCCTCCTATTTTTTATCATTATCTTTTACGTCTTTGCTGATACTTTTGTTTTGCTTTGTGTGTTTTGTGCAGAAAATCGTCTCGCCAACCCGACGGCAAGACACAAGGGGGTACACAGCGGAAGCGAACCACCGCTTGCAGTGATGAAGACGAGCACCGCGACGGTGTGCCGGCGGCCGGCGGAAAGCATTCGCGAAAACGGCGAACGGGTCCGAGCGAGTCCAGCGGGTTCGAGGTTATCCACGAAAAACCTCCGAGTGGTCGTAAAAAGAAAACCAAACCGGCGGAAAGCCCATCGTCGTCCAGCTCGTCCTCTTCATCATCGTCGTCGTCGTCGTCAGCCTCTGGATCGTCATCCGGCACAGAGTGAGCGCTGCGACCGATTGCTGTCCGGCCGTGGAAGATTTTTGTTCCTGTCTCACTTTCTGAGCGTTGGATGAGGAAAACCACCTTTAAGTAAAAGGAGTAAGCCATCCACGTTCAAACACTGGAGATTGTACGACGCTTGGAAACAGTTGTGAAAAAAAGTTTAGCACAGAATTAGTTGGCCTCCAGCCTTAATCTTTGGGGCCTGTTCGCATGGACGCGCAAAAGATCCTGCCAGTTAATTAAGATTTGAGTATGGAGTAAGTTGATAGATTGTTGAGGCACGTTAAGCGCTCCTTGCCCATTGCTTGGGTTCGGCTCAAATTTGGTAACGAGCTGACGAGGAACAGTTGTTGAGAGAGTCTCTGTTGACACGGGTAAAGACATAAGAAGGAAAGGATATCGCAGATAACGATTGCAAGGTCTACTGTTTTACTTGTGTTGCTCCACCGGTCCAAGTCAAGCTTTCTGTTGGGGTCGGAGTCGTGCTGTGTGAATGCCACAAACAGAAAACTCCGGTGGAATACCGGTCATCAACTACACAAACCGACGGTCGAGACGGTCAAGAGGCTGGCCATCCAACCGACGGTCAGTCTCTCACGGTTCGTCAATGACGCAATTTGGGTTTGCGATGGAGATAATGCTTGTCACTGATAGGCCGTGGGGCCCGCCCGTAATTGACGAGGCACAACCGATGTCCGATGGAGACGCCTGGTATCCGGTGTTAGTTGGCTTCCGGTGCAGGTGGACGATGATTGTCTTCCACCTTAGCAGAGGTAAACGGCATTTGAAGCAATCGAATCGATTGGCATTAAACACCATCATAAAGTGGTCTGTTCATTCAATATTCTTAATAATGAGCTTTAATTACTTTTTGGTGCTTCCGCCATTCAGTTTCTTGCGCAGAACATACTTATAACAATCGGAGCTAGTAATTTGTTGTGTGCTCATATTAATTCGCATGCATGCTTCTTGCATGTTTGTGTTAGCCGCTGACGACGATTTAAAGTTTTTTTACACATCGTTTGACACTTCAGCATATATATATAGCTTTAGAAATTGTGGAGATACTCATCAACGCCAGGACCGTTTCTTGTCAACCTAACAACGGAGCGGTCACTCATTGAAGATTTTCCTCTCTAGTTGCGTACGTCACAAGGACCATTTCCCATAATCGATTATCATTGTTGCACACATCTAACACGAGCCGTAACGAGCAAATGTGGTAGTGCTCAAATCAGGTCCCTTGTCACTCGAAACAATTGTGGTAAATGGAGAATATTGAGCATACTTACACATATCACGTTACTCGTTCAAAATCAACGATGTGATGCAAATTTGGCTGAACTGTGTTGTCGGATTGAAAGAATCAACTTAATAGAATTACTTTCAGTATGTGGAAACATTCATTGTAATTAAGGAAAGGAAAAGTGTCCATAATTATTGGTATTGTTTTGAACGAAACGCGAAACAATTTTCAAAATTTGTAAATTGATTTCGAAACGTGGAAGGATAGTGTATAAAAATGAATGAAAAATCTTTGACACTTTATGAACTCTTTTAATAAATTAAGCGATTCACTCTGCATTGACTTTCGCGATAGCATAATAAAACTGTAATCCTAGTACACAATTCATTCTATAATGTAATATTGTAATGAAAGGGACTGATTGGCGGGGCCACACGCTATAGTTAGCTGATATTGTTGATTAATTAAATTTTGTTTGGGCTAATACAATTGTTTGAAGAATGAATCCAGAATTTCGTAGAAGCAGCCAAGTGGAGGAAAATTTACGCCATAGTGGCACTGGAGAATTGTAGGAGAAGAAAGGCGGTCGTGAGATGCAAAACAAGGTGTGAAAGGTGAATGCTGCAAAGCGCACAGGATTTGAAGCACACACCCTAGGTCGTTCCGGAGATTTTCGTACGGTTCCACACCATAAGCGGATGAAGTGGACCTGCCGATGCTGAAAGTCACACGAAAATCGATCATACGCTGCACCATCTTCGGTTTTTTTGGCTCTTCGCTGGGAGCTTGCAGAGTACGGAAGTGGATCAACCAGCGCTCCGCCAATCTGTTTCCCGAATGCCGGAAAGCCGATAATCGATAGAGTGGCAGCCGATGTGGAACATCGTTTTGGAGTACGATGTGAGGTTCACGGCGGACGCTAGGCTCGTGGTTGTACTATATTCGGGTTAGAAGAGGCATTTATTTCGAACGCTAGATCCAAGTACTGCGAATGTATCCACGTCCTGTGACCGCCTCGATACTTTTTGGCACGTAGCAATATGATTTTCTTATTACCATCATCACAACATAATCGTTTCTTCGTGCACTTTGCCACAGCGAACGAGAAAAAATACACAAAGCTGAGGTCTGAGTGAAAAATGTCTGCCGAATCAAATAGTGTACCGTGAGGAGTTTGAGTCCATCCAGGTGCCTCGAAAAAGCATTACGATACGTGTTACGGCTGAGAGAAATAATAAAAAGCAATTCGATTCAACTAAAGTTTTTCCTATGTAGTAACAACACTTCGTGTGGTGTTCGTTAGAAAATTGAAGCCATTTCCTTCAATGAAAGCCGGCCCTCGGTTCCCGTCAACCTGTGACTGTGGTCATGAAACAATTCAAAGAATGCGGCTCACCATTCCCACATGCCCGCATAGGGCTCAGCGGCGAATAGTCATGCTGTTCGTTCCACTTTCGTGTGAAGTAGGTTGAGTGCATCGAGCATATCAGGAAAACTAACGACAAAAGTACACTTCCGGCTGGGTAGCTCCGGGCACAGGTGCCGGTTAGTGGCAGTCCATTCAACAAGCTTCGCTTGGAAGAGGTTTTATTACATCTAAGGGAAGCCCGCCACGGATTAATTTTAAACAAGTTTTGCAGCAACAAGCACCACTCTGAGCTAAGCCTTTTGGCGGATTACCCGTTTTTCTACATTGAAAAGAATGCTAAAGCTTGAAGGTAATGCGCATTCGTACACTTTATTAATAGACGTGTACTGCACACTCGAATTGGGGCCGGCCGCTTTATCCGTCGATGATGTCATTGCGGCACTGAGTATAGTCAAAGAATCTGACGTCAAGGAAAGAAAAAGAAAAGAATAAGGTGAAAAAGATTTATAAAGTAATGCAACCTCTAAGGTTAGCAAAAAATAAACGAACACTCACCAACAAAACGTGCTCTTTCTACCGCCTCAATTGTCCGCAATTCCTGCTTGATGGTTCCTGTAGAATGAATTATTAGTCCGTCGTACACATTAGTCCCATCGACCATCCATGTCCGCCTTACCTTACCTACCACCAAATGGACAGATCGACCGTGCATAAATTAAAGTGGTCAAAAGAAGACGTTCCGTTCCGCCACCTGTTCAGCCGTGTCGTAAGCATCTAGTGCGGGTCAAAACGCCGTTCGACGGGATGGAAAAAAAACTCGAAACAGTACTGCCAAATGGATCGATGAAACGAAAAAGCTCTCCCCAGGCCCGGCAGGAATGGACAGGGCCGCTGAAGTCCCCGGAAAGCCCCACAGGGATGCCGCGGCACAGTTCACGAGTTTTCTTTGAGTGGAATTTAGTGTTGTTTGCGAGAGTCCGACTGTGCGTGCGACATGTACCTTTAGACCTTAGCGAATTTCTCCCTACTTTCCCGCTCGCTCCACATATTACTCGTTGCCCTTGTCGCTCGTGTCCCTATCGGTTCCGGCGAGAGCCGCACCGTATATGTGCTTCGTACTCACCGCAGCCACTTCTCAGCCCAATAGAAACGTCAACCGGACGAGAGTAAAGTAACCGTTTAAGCAGAGCTTCTGAACGCGCGTATCATCGTTTTGGGATGTTTACCCAAAAATTGTGGGGATTCCGTACATCGCTTGAACAAACTTTTTATACGAAGCGAGCAGTTTGAGGTTCCTATGTTTTTTTTCTGGCTATATTACTTTTATGGTGTTTGTAAATAGACAAATTTGCCGAATCCCCCAGCCAACCAGCAGCTTTCGATCATCCGAGCGATATTATGGCTCCCAGGTTTACTGACTGTTGTACTGGGGTTGGAAAAATCTTTGGAAGCCTCCTTCACAGGCCAACAAGTTTCTGACTAAGCAGCTAATTAATCAAACCAGCTTAATGTAAATTTTTATGGTCCATGTCTTACGTGACGCAGTAAATACTGGGGTTTGAAGAAAGATTTTTGTTTGTATTCGCTACGTGCACAACATGTCTGAAGCGCCTTCGTTATGTAAAATTCCGAATAGAGCGATGCTGCATCTTAACACGTTTTGCCTTCACTTATTTAGGGTTTTACGCTGATGAGCTGAATGTAAATTGAGTTGCTTGTGCAAAAGACTATAGATCTCACTAGCAAAATAGAACGAGTTTTATTTATTTCTTCACCTCATTCCCTCCATCCAGAATGCATGCTTTCGAGGAACAACATAATATCGGTACGTTGGGATCGTATGTATAGTCGAATGTTGTTTTCGTCTGAAGATAGAAAAAGATTTATGTTTATGAGAGCTCTACATTGGCGATAAGGATAAATAGTGTGTAGTTTTTTCGGATTGCGAATTGCGTATCAGACAAAATGGATGCACGAAATGCTTGATAGTGGCAATATTTTACACTAATGGACGTTCTGCGGAACCCACACTTTTGTGTGTTGTCAAGAAACGAGGATATAATGGGTCTGACGACAAAAAGGACCCTCGCTTTGTGTGTCTATCAGGCAGCTATAGTTTGTCTATTTAGGTGTGTATTTACTTAAAAATTGGCAAGTTCGAGCATGTAAACATACGAAAACACGATCGTCCAAATATAACTCACTAACAATTGGCAAATATTAACTATTTCACTAAACTTGTTCTTGATCTCACGTGTCAAACAGATGTGTGTGGTGCAACAATCAGGAATATTCGATTTCATGCTCAGACCCATTGCTATAAACACATCGTTTAGTTGTAGTCAGTCGTATCGCTTAGCTTAATGCGACGGAAAATGGGTAAAGTGAGACTTTTAGATGGAAAACGCTTCATTTCCATGCCCCAAAACCACATTCCGTGCAGAAACCTACGCGAGACTCGACTAGCACTATCGTGATGTCGATCATTTAGGTACATTACCAAGCTTGGTTTTGGTGTTTCACGGTTGATCTGGCCGCCAATGACGATGAAAAGAAACCTAATCAATTAAGTGCTCTCATCACATTTGCACATGTTCGCCGCTATCGTCGCTCTGGTCGGGCTCCAATCGAACGGAACGTTGGCACCGTTTTAACGAAATACCCTCGGGGCCACTATTTACTTTATTTCGGTTGTCTAGTTACATATTTGCTACCGACTGAAACTAATTGCTTTCCTAGCTTATGGGCCTACGGCAGTCACTTTCACACATTTTCGCCATTATCATACTCAGCGAAACGTGCATGCGATGGATACGAATTTTCCATTGATTACCACTTCCTGCAATGGCGGAGCCGAGTTTGCTTCCCTAAAGGGTTTCTTTCGTTTGTTGTTTGGTAAAGGTTGGTCGATAAACCCTTTTCCCCGAAACGGTTTGCAGGTTGATAATAAGCAGACTGGCAGGCAAAAGTAAAATATGCTGTACACGAATAGACTAACAAGATTGCTTCCAAAAAGAAAGAAGTAATAATTATTTACTCAACCATCGGTAAATGTCTATCTTTTTTATCTCGATGTAAATACATTGATTGACCCCGTTGACTGAGCAGTTGACTGTCAGTAAAGCTGGTCGATGTCACGCAGGATTATATTGAAATCATAAAAAAATGAAAAAGTCAATGATAAAGTAAATTAGGTTTTCGAGTCACGACTCTTAATATTGGTGCGAATCTATTACGTTTGGTTTGAGTTTTCTTTTCTGTGCCAATCACTGAGATGCTATTTTCGTAAATCCTCTCCACACGCTCCGAACATGAGCACACATTTTATATTTATCTGGATTGCGATTTTGATCAACTGAATCAAAGAAAGCCACAAAAACTCGCATAAATGGAAGTTTGCCAGCTATACAGAATGGAACTAAGCCTTGCGATTGTTGATATTGTTTGTCACCCAACATCCGGCGGCTGACAAGTTCGGTAGTTAAACTTTTCTTCCCACTCCGAGCAATCTCATTCCGGATCGCCAGCTTTTGCTTCGCGGTGGCTCAATATTTCTCAATCAAAATGAGGGCTCTTCGAAAGATTGCAATCATTCAGAGCTACTTTTCTACTACTCTACTTCTAGTAACAGAGTATTGAAGTAACTTGTTGATTGTTCAGGCTTGATGTTATAAATTGTTGATTTGCTGTCCACACTACATTGTGGCTTCCGGATCATACATTTTTTAGCAGTCTTAGGAAGTTGTTTGGGCTTAAAAACGACTATCCTTGCCACGATGTAATGCTGTGTAAAGTTCCACGAACTCATTATTAAACTTTTTTTACACTTTTTTCACCTCTGTCAGCCGTAGAAGTAGAAGTCCATGTCGATAGTAGACGAATACTTTTGCTTTCAGTACGATTGGTGGCCCAGCCGTAGTAATATTAACAACAACAGCAGATGATTGAGATGAGGGTGTTCATTCGTGAATCCAAGACGCCTTCCTCTCTCGAAATGAAGGCGGTTATTCTCTTGGATTGCACGCACGCACGATACTTTCACAAGAGAAAGAGAGAAAAATAGGGAGCGAATGGAGAGCAAATCACGAAAATGAATGCAACGGGGTAAGTGGTTTTTCCACAGGTTGTATAAAAGCATACGCGACACGATCTCCGGCAGTCATTCGTGAACCGGACGGCCATTCGGATAACACCTTTTCGCGCTGCCTCGTTGCCAAGTCCTGGACAGCTAGTGTTGTGAGTTGTGACAGGCACGCACGGTTTTTGGTTCGTGTGACCGCATTTTGCCTCGGGCACCGATTTATCGACATTTTTCGAAGAAGAATTGTCCTGCGGAATATCGCTGCCGTCCGACTCTGAGGTGTCGATTTACGGTGTGACGGTGTGAGTGTGTGTGTATGTGTGGCGCCAGTGCGCGTGACGTCAGAGGAGGTCGATTCCCGCCTGTTGGACGAAGGTTTTCATGTGGCCGTCCTTCAGGCTGCCGTTGATCGACGCCATGGGTCCTTTGAAAGAATTGACGTCCAGCCTCACAACTGTGCTACGTTAAGTGGTTTGGAAGTCAGGTAGTGTCGATGGTTACAAAGTTGTGGATTTGTTGTATGGCTTTTAGGAGAGTGCTTCTGAAGTCCTGATTCGTGGTTTCGTGTAGTTTTTTGCAGCGCGATGAAAACAGAATAACGAAATCAGCAAAGTTTGTGGAGTGATCACTTTTGAGGACTCATAAGGTACTGCGAAGAGTGTCGCGCTAGTCGAGAATAGCAAGCGTCTCGGAAAGTTGATAAGTCTGACATAGGAGTGAAAGTGAAATTGGTTTCCGTTCTTGATAAATTTAACGGCATTTCTTTGGCTTTGTCGGATGCATTCTTGTGTTTGCGGGAAAAGTAATCCTTTTGTGTCACAGGATCAAAGGCATCCTGCAAGTGGCGTGTTCTGAACCGTCCGGCTCGGAGGGTACGATGAAAAAGGTCCCGATAAGCAGCAGATCGACCAAAAGAAAATAGGGTTACGTATCCTATTTACTTCCACCCATAGAGTTTTTTCCCACACTGTGAAAAGAGAACCCGTAAAATTACAACGAAAACTGTGCTTCTAAATTAAAAAGTGGATATAGTACTACCGGAAGACCAGCATAGTCCCCGTCCTAATCTCACACTGTTTCAAATCCGAAAGCAACGGAGCAACAGCAGAATCCAACTTCCAACTAGTGAGTGGCAGGAAGGGGAGAAGACTAGGGAGAAGACAGTAAAAGCACACGCAAAAATTGCGCAGAAGGTAAGACCGAGACCATTCCAATGCTGTTAACCAAGCCTTAACCTGGTTCAATTAACAGTAGGCCCATCATGTCGTTTATTAATTTTGTTGCCGAACAGAATGGAGTCATTGGATTGACACTAACTATTAATAGTAGTAATCGAACGGGTAATGAATGGTGAACCATGAAATGGCACGATGATTATTTGTGGAGTTTTAAAGTTTTAGTCTCTTCCACTAAACTCAGTAACGCCAAACCTCTTTCCTTTGCTGTATTTAAGAAATCGTAAAGCAAAATTTTGCTCTGCAGAAAAGAGCCGCCGTAATTTTGGTTTAATGTTTTCAAGAACAGCATTCAAGAACAGGACCATTAACCTGGATCAGTCCTTGAATCTTATATCAAATATCATCTTCAAGACTTCAGACTTGTTACTTTCTTTATTCTTTATTTATAGCTGAATGAATAATCATAATAAAACTATGGCTGCTGCTGAACATAATGTTTGGAAGTTAAGACACAGAACATAGAAAAGAAATAGTCAATGCATCGTGAAAACACCAGATAACTTCGCGGTTGCTGGGGCAATGCTCATAACACAAACACAAACAAAATCATGCGGAAAACCACACACATAGAGCGGCTCGCTAGTAGTCTAATTTTGTATTAGTAAATATTTACTTTTACACTCCACCTGCGGATAATGTTATTTTGGCAAACATTCTCGATTCCGAGCCAGATGAAAGGGAATGAAATGTCGTGCCGAGTACGGCAAACACGGCTGAATTTACCTTCGAATTTCTCCTGCCTAATGCGTTTTGCTACTAGACACAGTCAGACCTTTCGGTTTCGTTTACGTTTTTCATGCTAGCCCAAATCGAACAGCAAAAATGGAAGAACAAATACACTGACGGAGGAAAATCGACAAAGAAAGATCTCACGTCGCACGATGGGCCAATATTAATTTATACAGTATTTACATTGTTGATTCATCGTTATCTTTTTCGAATCAATCATTCATGTAGCCTTTTTCTTTACCTTTTCTGATGTGCTCTGGGTCCTGCTCTCCTTTTTGCTCGTTCCCGATCGCTATTGCGATTCACTCTATCATTAGTGAACCTGCGTTGCTGTCATTATCGCCCACTGGAGCGCCTGGTTAACTAATGCTAATCGTCAAACGTGAAATTCAAATGAGAAATCATGAGAAAAATCAACGGAAGGGGAAAAAAGTATCTAACGGAGCCCGGCGGAAGATGTGCTACCCAGTGAACAATTTTGAGTGACCGAGGTACCCCTCCGCCTGAGGAGGGGACGAGGAAGGCTGAAACGAGTGAGCTCGAACGCCCCTCTGCCTGCGGCAAAGACGAGAGGGGGCGGGCGCGACGCTCGCTGCAGTGAGCAGGCCGGCTCATGAGGGTCCGCTCGTGGGCAGCGGCGGAAAAGAGCGGAGGAAACCACGAGAGGAGGGAGTTTCACGCGCGAGCTTGTGGGTTTCATTTACCGGGGAGGGAAGGGTGCCAGAACCGAGAGACAATACGAACGCGAGCTTGTGGGTTTAAATTACCTGGAGAGGGAAGGGCGGAAGGGCCGAGACGCGAAGCGACCGCGAGCATGTGGAAGACGAACGGACGGGGGAAAGGGAAAGGAATAGAGAAAAAGAGACAGCGAGATCGAGCAAGCCGGCCGAAGCTGCGAGCAGTCTAAAACTGTCTGAGTCCAGGAAAGCATGCTGCCGGGACTTAGACCAATTTTGCTCTGCAAGTTTACCTTGCTCTAAGTGCCAGTTTCTCAATTAGTTACTCCTAAGTGTAATGTTCCAAGTGCAAGTGCATCTCGTACCATCATGTTTGATCCTGATAAAATAATACAGGTAAGTTTATTGGACAGTGTTCAGTGACAGCGAAATAATGTTCAAAAGTTTTCACTTTGCTCGTTTCAGTGTCAACTGTGTCACAACTGTGTCTCGTCAGTTGTCTCGTCAGTTTGTGGAAAAGGTAAGAAAAAATGACAGGATTGCAATGCAAACAATCTAACAACAATTTAATTTCTTCTCTTCCTTAGAGAAATGCATCGAAGACCACGCGTGAAATAATCTACGCACAAACATAAACCCGGCTGGACCCACCGACAATGTGTGTACGCGGAACAATGTGTTCGACGGGATGCCTCTATACCGCCACCAACGCAGACCTCACACACAGCCAACGCTGCATAGCGCCAGGAATGCACGAATAGGTAGGGAAGTGAAACCGTGAAATAGACGAGTGAGCGAAAGAGAAACAAAAAAACCGAAAATAAACCGAAAACCGAACCCCTGTATTTTTACTTCGGGAACCGACAGGGGATACGAGAGAAAGAAAGAGGGAGAGGGCACATATGAGAGAGGGAGACGACAAGGGGCACGCTCGAGAAAAAAATCGGGTTACCAATTTCTGCCATCGGGGTTTTGGGGCCATCTCACAAGGGAGTTCTAATGGAGAAATTACATTGGTAACCCGATGGTAACCCGTCGGTAACCCGATGGTAACCGGATGGTACCTCGATTTTCCATAGTGAGAAGAGCGTCGGTCACTCAATTTTGCTCACTGGGTAAGTGTGGTTCTCACTCGAGCTGACCGATTATGAAACGGATGAATGCGTCGAAGTCTATCGAGCCGGCGGATAGGGCCATCGTTAACGGGTCTTGGGCCGTGCCGCGCCGTGTTTCTATTTATCAGATAAGCTCACTCGACACCGGCTTGTCCACATGTTTTCATTGGCCTCGGAGCTCTTGGCCACTTGCCGGAGGATGTTTAGTCGATTGTTGAGTAAACACTTCAACAGGGCACACACACACACACACACACAGACCAAGCTAAACTGGCGTAACGCATGAGCCGGCATCGGTTAATAATGTATTCCGCGCAGTGTGCCGGAGGAAAGCAACGGAGCTGCGGCATTGTTTAGGGAGAGCATCGCAACATAATAAATACATGATGGAGTGCCATCCGGAAGTGCACCGTGCCGGTGCATTAAGTCAGTGACTATGAAGCCATAGGCATTACCGTCGTTGTGGGCCGTCGTAAGCTAAAGCTTTTTCTATTTGTTCGCTCAATAATGAAACCACGTATGGTGTTGATGCCGTGAACTTGTGGACTCTTTTATGTATAAAATATGCGTGCATGCAAGCGCATTTCAATGGCAAACGATGGATGAAGCATAAATAGTTACTGGAAGAACTGGTTTCGGCCATTTTTTATGAAGATCCATTGTTTAATATAAATTGTACACTAAACTATTTAAAAATAAACTTAACTTAACTGTTTAGGTAAAACAGCGATACACAAACTGCGTATCACTTATTGGGTACTCGCCTCTCATTTACTCTTTATTCCAACATGTTTTCATTAAAACTTGATTCAATTTCCTCTAAACCTATGTTGAGCCGCTGGTTCCATTGGGATTCGCTTAAATTCGACACCAGAGGAGCATTTGGAGTCCGAAATTGGTAACGGAAAGCTTCCAAAGAACTGATATTGCAAACAAAAATGTTGCCCTCTCCAGGTATCTCGATGGGGTTATCTGACCGATTTCTTAGAAGCGATTCCCGAAGTGATTGGATTCGTATGGCAACGGCAGCCGAGGAGCATCTTCTCAACGGGGTTTCCAAACGCCCTACGTTTGATAGCAAATTGCAGACCTATACTCTGAAAAGAAACCTTTTCATCGTTGTCAATAGAACTGTGAGCGATCAAAGGGTGGCAAAGCCGGTGGGGAGTTACTTAATTTGATGATAATAAAACATTGCTGATGAGTTCCGCTTCCTAGAGGCGTTATAGTAACAGTGTAGCATCATCGCAGTGTACCAGTCGGCGTTGCGAAAGTGTTGGCAGACGTCGGAATTTTGACTAGTGAAATGTTCCAAATATTTGTTTTGTCTTCGAAATGTTTCGGTGATGGGATGGGATTCCCGAGAAGAAATTTCTTTTACATAAGATTTCATATTTATCCCTTGCACCATTTCAACCCCGACGTTCAATTATCTATCACAAATATAAGGCTCACGTAAACCGAAAGTGAGGCAAAATTGTTAATTGTAAAAAAACTCTATCAAACGTTGTAAAAAGGTTAGTCTGTGTCATAGAGTTTTCGTTTTTGGTTGGTTTGGAGAGGATTGGAATTGGTTTCAAGTCTACGGTCAGTAGTATGTTTGAAGGACGGTGATCAAATGTTTGTTCAAGCATTAATTGAGCAGCAAGCATCAAGCTTGATTGCAATTCATAAATCAATACTGAACCTATTTCTGCAACGCTTAGCGCCTTTACGAAACCATGCAAAAAGTACCAACAACGGTGCAAAAGAAAATAACTTTTCTGGATTATTTAGCCCGCCCACCGTTTGGGTGAATATACAACAACTTGTAATGAATGGTTTGGTTGTAGCTATTTGATTGACTTCTACTTCCACTCTAATTTTTTCTTGTTTTGCGCTAACACTTTCACACAACGTATAAATCAATAAATCAAGGCTAATTACACATAGCATTCAACCATGGAACTACTCGGTAGTTCATTACTGAATTGAAATGTGCATAATTGAAACGAATAATGAATCTGACAGATTGCACCAACTGTCCATTCGCAATGAAACAACAGCCATGTGCATCAAACGTAACATTTTAACACATTCTACAAGATAAGCAACATAGCTAGTTTCTCATGTTTAACACGGTTTGAATAGCACCGAGCAACGAATTTATGTTAAATATTTTTACCTATAGCGAAAAGTATTCATGAGAACCGCACGTAATTTTCTATTGCAATATGAACTTCCATGCGGCTTACGCAAAACGGTCCTCCAAAACTACGGATGGTATTGAATGTTTGTCAGATTAGGGTAGAGATCTTGAAGTACAGCATATCACTCGGTGTTGCCTGTTGCGAACCAGATACATATGCTAAGGTAAACCGAGCTGCGGTTTGTTGATTTAATGGATTAAGTAAATGAATGCCACCACCACCGTGGCAGCCACCAACTCCGCTTCAATTTGCACCTCCAACAGGACACTGAAACCACAAGCACTATGGAAATTTGACGCCCCAACCGCCGTTGGCCATTCGTTAGATGAGATTGGAATGCAACTACTGTAACGGGGCAACGGGGCAGCATATTTTTGGTTCGAACGAAACGGAAATAGTGTAAACCTGCGCACCGGAGGAATAACTCATCGTCAATTATTGATCGATCTATGGACCTGGATGAAAACATTAGTGTCGTTTTGCATAACCACATTTGCAAGAGAAAACAGAAAACTGAAGCTATTCAATTATGCCTCTGCCAAATCATTTGCCATTCGCCGTAATTACTTAGCATGAAGAATTGATTATCAGCTTCATTGGCATGATTTCGAAGAATTCGCCAAGAAGAATTATAATAAGAGAGGTCTCATTAGCGGTTGGCAAAACTTATTTTACGAACGTCGAACTTTGGTGCGTTTTGGAGGATAATGATTTTGTTGTTCGATTTATGAGCTCCTATGCTCGTTCCTATGTTCGATCCTTCGCAGTTTTGATAAATTATCGAC
Source organism: Anopheles cruzii (assembly GCF_943734635.1). Classification (NCBI taxonomy): domain Eukaryota; kingdom Metazoa; phylum Arthropoda; class Insecta; order Diptera; family Culicidae; genus Anopheles; species Anopheles cruzii. The sequence goes on from NC_069145.1 coordinate 48,067,727, forward strand.
CGAGTGTATACAACATGTTGCTACATACTTCGTTGGTGATTCCACATTAGTTCTGTTTATATCGTGCTAAGGTTAAAGTTTTCGCATCGGTCAACTACTATTTATGCCAGTTTCGCATGTCTAGTACTCATTTTGCTATAGAAGAGGATGACGATGGTTTATTAAAAAAGTTTGGCCAACACTAGCATACGTGCTAGCTAGCAGTTTATTGAAGGGTGAGCGCTCGGATGATTGGTTCTGTCGCTATCGCTCTGTGCTAGAACTAGTGCTCTACTTTTTCGCCATACATCTCAATTGTGTCTATAGTTTACTGACAATCTGGCAATAATCGAGACATGTAGCAAGCGATTCTTGATGACAGAGGAAAATAGAAAACAAGGACACTCGTCTTCATACCATATGGTTGATTGTTAATGACCTGTTACATTGTTTTATAGAAGTATGTAAAGCCTAGCCTATCAGTGCAATCTTTATGACTAAAAAAGAGGAAGTTGGTTCTTCACTATGGTATTGTGTTCTTTTTTTGAAGCACTTCTTTTTAACTCAATTTTATATTATACTATAGATTGCATTTATCTTATATAATCTATTAAATCACTTCATATTGTTGACGATGTCTTTTTGATGATTTTCTAAAATGTGTTCTAAATTGTCAGATCTATGACAATAAGTTCCTCTATGAATTCACTTTCAATCGTCGAGCATCATTGCTTTTTAGTTTCAGCTCTTGAGCGTTTTACGTATGTAAATCCACTGATGGTTTGCATGCTTTCAATGTGGCCATATGGTTACTGACTTCAATATTAGTGCAACAGGTTGGCCCAGGACAAAAGTTTGTCCAACTGTTTGAGTGCTCATCCCTGCATTGGCAGACTTGTACCGACAGAAAACCTGTGTCGAGCGTCGGTAAAACATGTAATGTGTCACAACCAGGCGCTGAAGAACAACAATTTTAAACAAACTTGGTTCAGAATTGCAAACGATAAAAGGAAGATTGTAGCTTGGTTTCAGTAAATTGTTATGTTGGCGTCATGCAAAATAAGTTTTCATAGTTGGGAATTACTATTAGTAATTATTAGTACATGATTTGCTACTCATTTTGGTGCGAATTCTGTAGAGGACATCGAAATGAGTTTTCCATGGTTTTAATTTTCATCCAGTTCTTCTCTTACGTTACGTGGCGTACTTTAAATTAAGATACGTTACGTGGCGTAAATAAGATAACTTTAAATTGTCTTTTTTTGCATGGGCTGTGCTGTGATGATTTAAGTGTTTCGCTTTGACGGAAACGTAAAATACCTTTACATACGAGAACTATTTTAACCGCACGTATGAGTTTCTGCAAATAGAAGCCCTTGTAAAAATCGTATCAGAATCAAATCGTTATGAGGAAAACGATAATAAATGAGGAAAAGTTTCAGAAAATCCTTATTTCATTGTTACGTGGCTTACAGCGATAGCAGTCAAATTAAGATTAAGACCGAGGGTGAGGAAGATTTGGAGCAAATGGAAAAGTTCTCTTTTTCCATTTTCATTTCCATTTTAGGTTGAGGTCTGCACGCTACTGACGCCGAGTCGGAAAATCTTTAGCTACCTTCGCAAGAGATTTCGATAAGGGTAGAGTGAACCCGCCAGTTATCCCCTGGCTGAGAGCAAAGTGAATCCGCTGAAAATCCGTCTAGCACAAAAAGTCCAGACAAAAAGTTATTCAATCCTGACCCACCACGAAACAGTTGGCAAACTACTGGGCTTGTGGGCATTATAATAAACTTTAAAATGCCTTCCTCGAAACCAAAAGTAAAACTTATGGATCGGTTTTCGATACTAACCTTTGAACTGAACTAGATATTATTATCGACATCTGTTCATCAAGCTTTCCTAACATAAATTAAATTGTGTTTCAATTCCACACAATTAGTTTCGTCAGAGAAGTTAAACTATAGCTACATGATGCTTATTCGTAATCATCCAATGATGCGTCGTCAATGAATAAAGTATTTCTCGTCAATAAAGTGATCTTTTTTCTCAGTTGATTTATGCAACGCCACGCTACATCAGGACCTCATTTCCGAGGCGCATCCTAGATGCGCGAATTTCCTGATGAGGAAATGTCACTTGGAATCATCAAGATTTATTATCCTTTCCCGGCTGGAGATCTCACCCTGTTGAATCTTGGTAGGACCCTGTGGCGAAGCGTTGGCGGTTGGCGGAATGATGCCAGACGGCGGCTTAGGGGTGCAAAAATGCTTCCCAAAAGGATTACCGTTTCATTTCACAGCAAGCAACGAGCACAGAGACAGGCCAATGGAGTAGCACAAGTGAACAGCGGCAACCAAAGCCGAAGTAGTACGCCATTTTGTGCCACGAAGCTAGCGGGTTAGCTAGGGCTGAATGATGATGAACTGCTCCTAATCCAACCGTCAAACGCCGCCTTTAACCGGACGCCGCCAGAATCTGCCTTGTCACGATAATAGTTCGACAAACAATACCCTTTCACATTGAACGGGTGCGCCAAGCAGGAATCCATCAGAGCACTAAAAGCAACAACAATAAAGATCGATGGAAGATAGATTACAGCGGTATGTCGAGATGTACAGTGAAAGCTGGTGAAGTTCCCCAGTATGTGACGGTTGACGGTTTTACGTCAACGAACCGTGCCAGTTTGAAGCTGAGTTTCACAAGCCAAAAACGATGTTGCATTTATCTACAGCGATGCTAACACTGGACTGGAGACACAAAGAGCGAACGCATTAAACCTTATCTTTCATGGTTGGTGACGCTGGAAAATTCGTGCCACACGAGCATAAGCATCTAGACGATAAAAAAAGCCTGAAAACAACTTTTATGACGCCCATCGGTCACCTCACCGGCAGTGATAAATGATGACTACTCCTCCAATAAGCCCCGGAAGTTTTCGAAATTTTAGCACATTATGTTTATGTCTCTGGCTTCCATCACGAGACACATTAAAACTTTCAACAATGTTGTGCTCTGTTTACAAAACAATGTACACCTGCTATTCTGAAAGAAACGAAGATATCCTGCTGAAAACAAATCATCCGCAGTGGAGTTTTAAGTTCATTTTGGACTTCAGCAAAGTTTACGAGGATTGCAGTGCGAGTTACATGTAAAAAGATTTCTGAATAAAACGGCCATTTGTAGGATAGCAAACGGGCTTGCTGAATGTTTTTTCTTATGTTTTATTATTTACTGAGCACTCTGTTTTCATACTGTACATATGTTTCTATGCATGTGCGCCATACTTAACATGAAAAAAATACAACAAAAAGAAGCGAGAACTAATGGAACAATATTTACGTCGTTTAGATTTACATGTAACATTAAAATGAATGGCTTGTGAAATTCATGTATTGCCCCCCATGGTCGATTTATAAATTCCGACATTCAAACCGAGCCCAACTCTCGATGGCTTTTTAATATGAAATACGTAACGCAGGACCTTTCCGAAGTTGTAAAAGATGGTAGAGGCATAAATTCATCGCGGTCCATAAAAGGAGGCTTTTCCCAAATTTCATCTGGTTGCCAAACATGATGATTCACAAGGATCGTCGGTTCGAAAGCTATAAAAAAAACCATCCATATGGTACACACTCAAACAAATCTCTTGCTTCCTGATTCCATAAAATGAAGCGATGTTCATAAAACAAACCATATTAGAATCTTCTATCGGATCAATCGACGATATTTTTCTACATCACAATATATCGAAACGACGTTACGTACGCATTTGCCGTTTTGTTTCAAATACGTTTACTTATACATTTACTGTAACAATTATGTTATTATTATTTACCGTGTCGGTTGAAAAGCATCTCTTACGTAATCGACAAACAAATGTGGTAAATTTGTTTCTTACTAGAAACAACATTTACCAACATTCATAAAGTCTCTTTTAAAAGCCAATAACATAATATTTGTGTTTGATTGACGAACGCTTCTATTTTATCGTCTCGTTTGGCTGCTGAATGAAAATGCTCCCGGGCTTGTCAATGTTGGTTTTCTCAATAAACCGTCGATTGTTTACATCGCAGCCGATGGCAGCCAAAGCGTGACGAACAGCCATTGCCGTCGCGAGTGTAAACGCACTCACTCATCGCGCTGTGAGAGAAATGATAGTCATAAATAAAAATTTAAACAGGATCCTGCTCCCCATGAAGTCTCGCACTCAGACCCAACTCAGCGCATGACTTTAACCGTATGAACGATTAATTGCCATTCAGCAGCAAGCAATTCTTCAGAGAGTTTGCTTCAAGTCGGAGGATATCGTATTGAGACAACCCTCATCTCCGTAGTCTCGCAGATGTTTTATCATGATTGAAGAGATCGATTAGTTTCACTCAATATTATTGCAGAAATTTAATACAAGTACACGTCCGCCATAGAAGAAGATTACACCTGTCGAATGTCAGAAAGTGTATATCAATGATGAGTGATGTTTCACTTACCACGAAAAGTATCGCCCGTTAACAGACATAACATTTAGGTGATGTAGGAGTGGATGTAACTGAGGCACGGAATCCCTCCTACACTTTGTGAGCTGCACGTTCATATTAAAACGTGCACGAAGCCGATACGCATTGGGGACCATCATATGAGAACGATTCGACTTACACTTCGTCGTCAACCCATATTAAGACAGACCGATGTTTACAATCCGGTCATGCAAAGTGGAGGCGGCCACTGGATTTGTGAAGTCTCGATGAAGCTTATTTTTAGACCAGGTTGGAATTTGAAGCGTGTGACGTACTCTCGTGGCTGGTAAATGTAGACATTACAGAAGCGCATCCGCCAAAATATGGAAGTGTTGGATTTTTATGAAATTTCAATTCGCCGTGTGAATACAGGTACGCATCTCCATGACGCAAAATGATTAAATTCACGAAAACCACCACAAATTCCGAGCAGATATTTGTCAATCAGATGAGATTTATGTTGCGAACAATGTGCGCGTTTTTTCAACTTGCACTACGTGCCTTAAGCTGAAAATGCAGCAAATAATTATAGTTTTTATGGTCAAATGTTCGGTTTGAGCGGTATTTATTTCAATAGACCGTGTTTATTAAAATTGCCAATACTAAAAAATATGGTTTTTGGATAACAAGCCGCTATCCGGTATACTTTGGAATGGCCAATTAAACTTGTGGGATAATCAAACAAAAATACTAACCCCAATATTAGCTACTTTACTTAGGTCACAACAATTCTTCTTTGTTCTCGAAAACTGTGTAACGTAAAGAAGTTTTCATAAAATAAACATAATTGAAAGAGCCTGCATATGGTCAACAGTACTGTAAAGTTCTATTCATACAGCGTTTGATAATTCAAATATATTGTTATCTACTTATAAATCAATTCAATTTCGTCAATTACGGTCAATTTGTGTATCTATGAGAGCAAACGTTGACTAACCATATAACATGTAACAAAAAAGATATTCATTCACTAAAGTTATGTTTTTAACTGATATTTTCACTTTTTGAGACAAAATTGGTGGATGTTGTAGAGAACACCATTGTGTTGGTTTAAATTTTAATTGAGATCTCTTTTGTAACCCTTTTTAATTTTGGGTGTTTTTGTTGTCATTACTATCCGTTGAGTTTTTGTTTAAGTTGAAACAATGGTAAACTGGACTCATGCGCTTTTATTTAAAAAGTCTAACGATTAACGAAAGCTACGGCCAAGTCCGTTCTTCTAAGAAAAAAACGATTACCGTTTTTTTGTTTAACAACAGAGAAAAGCAGGGTAGAGCATTTAATGGATGTTTCTATTCCGCCTACACCCGTCACCGGCTGGAGTAATAATGAAACAACAGCAAAACGGGGTATCTTAATTCATTAGTTGTTAGCTCTTTCTTAGTCTTTTTTGTTCTCATTATTTATTTACCTTGCTAGTGGAATCACATTTCTCGAAAGCGAATGCGAATACGAATGCTCGAACTCTTTACAAGTAATGTTACTGCCGAGGACATCTCTTTCTCTTCTCATCTCATCTTCTCATCTCGTTTCCTAAGCATTCGTTTACGGTAAAAAGATGAAAATAAGAAACGCAATAAAAGATGCATCAAAGTAAAATGTATAAATATCATCATCAACCATCACGAGTGGTAGCTGTAGTTGAATTCAGCGTTGGAGGCGCTCTTTGTTTTTTCGCTTAAACTTTTTGTTTTGTTCCTATTTTGGCCAGATGCCCCATTTAGCAACAGAAAAACCTTGCATGTTGAAACCCTGTATTATAAGTCTGATTTCAGTTCACCAAAAGCAATACTGTAGCTCTACTTCATTGAGTTATAAACTGAAGTATGTTACAATCGTAGAATTAAGCTGATAGGTAGTGATTGTCATTTTCCAATGGTCAAGTCCAGGCTAGAACAACGATTTACTTAAGGAAAAAGCTCCGAACTCCTTGAAAATATGAATACGGTCTTATACGACCAGTTAATCAGTTAAGTACTATTTTCAGTAAATTTCTCAAACATAGGGACGAATAACCTGCACCAAAATACCCAGTGGCAGACCTTCGACAGACCAGCATCATTGAAATGTAGTCATGTCAGCGCGCTTTTAAGGCACCGTACAATAAACTCTGCCCCGTTTCTGAGAAATACTTTTGGCAAATCATTAAGGCTGACGCTAATCACGAAATCGTGTTAATGATGAAATGGAAGAAAGCAAACAATAAGTAAAGTACCGTGCCTGCCTACCTTGATAAGGATTATCTGCCAGCAGCCGCGAGTTTTTCGCCCCACTGTCTGCCGCGAAAAAAAACCTTATCTAGTTGGATAGAGCTTTTGAAAGCTCAACAAGCTAGAGATGTTATCCCATATTATGTTCTTTTGCTCTCATCCTGCACAAGTACGCACAGAGGGGAAACTTTCTGCTGAATCACCATGCGTCTCCATCGGGCCGGTAGTGTCGGGAATTGATCAATGGATCCATAGGGAGTCTGCTGTTCGAGGAGTGGCGAAGCAAAAGGTATTTTGAGCTTATCTTTCCTGCTGCTCGATGGTTTGCGTTGATTAATTATCCTTCGAGCGTGACCGCAGGTTGCCTCTCGGGTCAGGATCAAACATCGCTTCCGCTTGCGTTGATGGAATAAACTAATGAAAATATTCCTATGAATCCTGAGTGCCAAATGACACGTCCTCTAACGGTAGTACGCCCTTTAACCTACGGAGAACGTCTGAATAGTACAATGTTTAGCCATGTGCAAGCAGGAGGGTTAAATTGCACTTCTGCAAGATGCTGAAGGTTTTCTTTTTTGCCGTAAATGAAAGCTGCTCGAGGCTCGCAATAACAGCGTCAGCAAATGAAAGCAACGTCATTATAGTGCAATTATGAAAACACCTACCAGCTAGCCGTGCAAGCGGCAAGTGCAAATAACGGTTGAGATGTGGGACCGTCCCGTAGCGAACGTGTGGCTCACATGACGTTACTCGCGGCGCCCAGGATGTCGCTGGCAAACTTGCAAATCGTTCTCCACACGTACATGTTGGCCTACGTTCCGAGAATGCTAAAAGTTGACCACCCTGCAGATCAAATGTGGAGTACGTTTCTCTTGACGTCACTGGAAGTGTTAGTGATGGCAGTCAAATCTCGAAAAAGCGTTACTGAAACGCGAACGATAGTAATTGCTATTGTTTCCATACTACTGAAGTCATAATCATTCACGTCCGAGCACAATCTTCAATAACCCTCGTTTCGTATGTTGCTCTTTTTCTGTTTTTTGATTCCCAGTAAAGAAGCGGACTAAATACAAAGTTTAGAAAAAATAAGGTCAATTCCTTCCCTGTATCCTCGTCGTTTCTGGGAATGTTCGTACAATTTGAACATATCTTTTGTCAAAGATTTTTGTCTGACTGTCATAAAATTTAACTCCGGGCAATATTTAGAAAAGTCGAAATTCGATCGATCAATTCATCACAAATCCCCTTTGTTGAGACCAATCAATACATAAAGCAGCAGACAAGTTCTCCAATGTTAGAGCTTTATAATGATACAGATACAACATAATACCATAATACAGTCAGATCAAACCTAATAAACAATAACAAATCAGTGACATGTCCCTTGGTCATATAATATTAATTTTTGAATGAAATTCAATTTTGATTTACATACTAGTAAACGGAAAAGCTATGACTATCGTCCGACACTTGGGAGGAACCTAATGATAAGACAATACACACCAAGAGTGCATTCATAACCAGTTGAGCTACAATATTCCTACTTATCAACAACAAATACATTTTTTTCATATGAAGTGGATTGTTAGTAGTGCTTATGACTGACTTACTTACAAAATACACTTGTCTCAGTCCACATCTTTCGGCTTTTCTGTGATGTGTTTGATTTTAATTTTATGACCTCGGCGGGTTTCTTATAATTTCTTTCCGATCGTTCGAACATCAAGTGGCTTAGAGATTCTTGCAAAAGTAATTACATTTTGCGATATACTTTTATTGCTGCCCGGCTTTCCGCTCGAGACTTTCGATGCTCGTGTTCAAGATAAGACAGTCGCTCCAGACATCCAATAAAAATATTACTCACTCATCGAGGGACCGGACACGTACAACAAAGTGCCCGACACTTCTTGGTTTATATTGCTTCTGAACGACGTTAAACTGATTACGTGGTTATATAAAACTCATCCAATGTACGATGGGACATTGGTTCGCATGAAACGTTCGCAAATTGACAAATTGTGTGTTCCTGATGGTGGTGAAAAAAAGTCATACACGAATTACGGTTGAAACAGCGCTTTAACACTCCTGAAGGTCCTTTTGCGTGGCTTCCCAAGCAGAATGGTAGATCGTGATATGGCAGGAAGAAAATATGCTTCAGTTGCGCTCATCTGTTGTCGCGAAATACGTAGAATAGTTTCAGTGCTGCGCAAAGGGTTGCTAAATGGTCCATTTGTTAGGAATGGCTCTAGCCGTATTTGGTACACCTCAGCAACCATCCCATTCACAAGAACTTGGTGCACAATTCGCGTTGTCTGCATAGCTCCCGGCTTCCGCTGACTACCTAGTTCCATCAATAAAAGCAGGTCATTGTTCCCAGTAAACACCCAATGTCACATCAAACGTGAGCCGGTTTTTAGCACCAACAAACAGGTTTAGTCCCGTTACCAACGGGTGAGGTGCTAAACAGACGAAATATTGGTAAATCAGTCGGAAGCAGCAAAATAGGGCTTCAATTGCCCGGAATATCATGTCTGCCGTAACAAGACGATTGCTCTTTCCGATGATGCTCTGCAGTAAGCTTGCTCAGCAAGAAAATTTTAGCTCACTCCGTAGCAGCAGCGTTCGTTGTACATTTTGTTCATTTGGTACCCATGTTTGTTAAAAAAAACCTGGAACCATGGCTGCTTAAAAGCCATGGTTCCAGCCAACGATCGATCATGGAAAACTTGTTCCATCTCCAACCCGTGCGCCAGTTCTACTATCGCTCTACATACTACCGACCGATGACGATAATGTAATCGACACAATCCAATACTCGAAGTTCGTTTAATGATACTCGCCATCTGCCGACACGTCTGTCGCTGGTGTTGTGGTGGTTGCTAATATTATTTTCACCGCATTTGGGTGCGTTGGCAACTTAGGACGCAGGTATGACGTATGACCGACAGCCAGCTCAGGTGCCGCGTACCATGTACTGCTTCTTCGTACTAGGGTGCTACTACGAACGGTAAACAATCGATGGTCTTCGAAGGTCACGGAATCAGGGCCCGTATGTACCACCACTGTAACCCACGGACAGTGAGGAACTTTCATTCAAATGGTTTACCAAAAATATTATCAAGATTGTTCCATTCGATGTCGAAGACTTAATACAAAAGAAGTCCGGAATCTCACATTTTTAACGTGATTGCTGTACGAAAGGAAACAGTTGTAGGGGGTTCTATGATACCACTTTAATAAAGTGATAATTATTATCAATTATAAATTATAGATAAGGTTCAACAATATGATGTTATGTGGCGCAAAAATGGCAAATATTCCTCAGTTACTACTTTACTTCAGTTATGGTATACTATGCTGATAATTGCAAATGTTTCCGAAAAAAGTATGTAATGCTGACTATTTTCATTCGCTTCAAAAATCGAAACGACGGTTTTTTTTCATCGAAATTTTACTTTTAACTAATAATACCAGATAGTAAATAAATATAGTGTAGTAAATAAATTCACTATACACATTCACTACATTTTGAATGGTGTCAAATGAATCACATTTGTCTCAGCTATGTTACATAATACAAGTAATGTATAGAACTGAGTACAAAAAACATCTCCCTTTGCATGAAAATTAATCAAATCATCATCACATAAAGTAATGTTTTCGATTTTTGGAACACTGAGGGTTGATGTATCGTTTGGAACGTTACTACCTCCAGTTTTCTTTGTTGCGTTGTGCCAAAACTTCGTATGTGGCGCCGTGGATGCGAATAGAAAAAAGATTGGACCGAGCGTAGTTCGAGCCCAGGTGCAAGAAGAAATATATTGAAACAACTAAACTCTGAACTATGACGTTCAATCAATCGACTCGGTTATGGATCGTACGGCCTGTATACGTTCTTTGTAGCAATATATAACCCGGAGCCACTTGTCATTCACGAAGCAAGAAAAGGCGAACCAAAGCTTGTGTTTTATGTATGATGCTCAAACATTGTGGAAACATTGTGTCGATATTCATAGGACCAAACTGCATTTAAGTAAATAAGCTAATGTCCATGACCGATTTATTGATGATGACTTGTTTCTGAGCTAACGAACTTACACACTATACAGCACTCTACCAATTAGAACAAATGGAAACGAGCATGACATTAACTTCATTACCGCAGCATCGATCCCGGAAAGGTTCTATTCCGGTCGCTGCACAACGAAGTGTCATCTTTCCCACGCTTTGCAACACACTCAGCTTGCTATTTACCTGAGGCATTGAATCTGCTTCTTTGTCTTGTCTTTCACAGTGCTCAACGATGGCTCTATCACACAGTTCCTCCCATCAATATTGACCAGGCAAGAGAAAATCGATTCTACTACTAGCCCGAGAAGCTGTAGGTGTAGGTGTAGAAAAAGGCCAGCGATGGTTGTTAACTCTAACCAAGTAATATCGTTTGTTAAATCAAACAGCAAAAACGCTGTCGAAGGAGAACCCCACTGCAACGCACAAAAGCTGGATATCCATACCTTAACACTCACCGTACGGCTGGCAGCGAAATGATGCCAACGACGGGCGACGAGCACCGTTCCTTTACTTCAATGTCTGCCAACGTTTTATGGGCAGAGCAGCAGCGTCCTACGCACCGGTATCAGCAGCAACAGGAACCACTAAAGGATCAGCACCAGAAAGAACGGAAGCTGTGGAAGAGCCTTAGTTAATATCATATCACATCAGACGCCCGCGTTGCTCGTCACCCTTCTGGTCCTGCCCTGGTGCTCCTCGTGCATTTCGCCGGCGAAGCATTGATCTGCAGAGTTGTAAAACCAACAGACGACACCAGACCGTCACCGTTGCATCGTAGTCAAGCTGCATCAACCCCACAACCGGTAGCGAAGGATGTTGAAAGAAAGGGAAGACCAGGACCTGGAAATATGCAAAGCCCCATCGCCCTCTTCTGAGGATAGGTAAGACATTCGCCTCGGTCAGTTTCAGCGCCTACGCTTGGTAGATCGTCCAGTGTTACAAATGAAAAGCGATGCAGTGTCCTCGAGTGCCCAGGAATGCAATATGAGGTAATAGCGTAACGAGCACAATTCCAAGAGTCGGTGAAGAGTTTCTGAACCAGAAGATTGTTATGGTCTTTAAAATGACAGAACTTCGTTTGCAAACACCAACTGGTAATTCAGGATTTTCTTTTTGCAATAATGAGCAAATCAACTCATAACTGGATTGGATGGATTATACCGAAATTTTTGAGCCTATTTTTTACTGTAAAGAGTAGATACATAATTAAAGATTCATGTGATTTCCCGGAGATTCCTCTGTTCTGTTGCCTTGTTAAACGGCAGCCCACGATGGCAGGAGGTAAGATGAACGATGTATACCCGGAAGGAATAGCTGATTCAATTGCCAAACACGTACTTTGATTTAAAGCTTAGCCCCCATAAAGGATGTGCCCACTATCGTAAATTGCATCTCTCCAGCTGTAGAAATTCCCTCGGTGTCGGGCCTTTCTTTCAATTTTGCTTTCATCTTTCAACCTTCTTCAGTTCCATTGAAGTTATGCCATTCTGAATGGTAACAAAGGTCCGAAGGTACGAAGGTCCGAAGGAACAAAGTGTGGCATGTAAATTTAATACCCTGCACAGCATATGCGATCCTGTATCCTTCGAAGGACATCTCTTTCTCTTCTCATCTCATCTTCTCATCTCGTTTCCTAAGCATTCGTTTACGGTAAAAAGATGAAAATAAGAAACGCAATAAAAGATGCATCAAAGTAAAATGTATAAAAATATCATCATCAACCATCACGAGTGGTAGCTGTAGTTGAATTCACCGTGGGAGACGCTCTTTGTTTTTTCGCTTAAACTTTTTGTTTTGTTCCTATTTTGGCCAGATGCCCCATTTAGCACCAGAAAAACCTTCCATGTTGAAACCCTGTATTATAAGTCTGATTTCAGTTCACCAAAAGCATTACTGTAGCTCTAGTAACAAACCATCCTTAATTTGGCAATGGGATTTTTTATTTCTTTAAGAACGGATTATACTTCATTGAGTTATAAACTGGAGTATGTTACAATCGTGGAATTAAGCTGATAGGTAGTGATTGTTATTTTCCAATGGTCAAGTCCAGACTAGAACAACGATTTACTTAAGGAAAAAGCTCCGAACTCCTTGATAATATGAATACGGTCTTGCACGACCAGTTAATCAGTTAAGTACTATTTTCAGTAAATTTCTCAAACTTAGGGACGAATAACCTGCACCAAAATACCCACTGGCAGACCTTCGACAGACCAGCATCATTGAAATGTAGTCATGTCAGCGCGCTTTTAAGGCACCACACAATAAACTCTGCCCCGTTTCTGAGAAATAATTTTGGCAAATCATTAAGGCTGACGCTAATCACGAAATCGTGTTAATGATGGAATGGAAGAAGGCAAACAATGAGTAAAGTACCGTGCCTGCCTACCTTGATAAGGATTATCTGCCAGCAGCCGCGCGTTTTTCGCCCCACTGTCTGCCGCAAAAAAAAACTTTATCTAGTTGGATAGAGCTTTCGAAAGCTCAACAAGCTAGAGATGTTATCCCATATTATGTTCTTTTGCTCTCATCCTGCACAAGTACGCACAGAGGGGAAACTTTCTGCTGAATCACCATGCGTCTCCATCGGGCCGGTAGTGTCGGGAATTGATCAATGGATCCATAGGGAGTATGCTGTTCGAGGAGTGGCGAAGCAAAAGGTATTTTGAGCTTATCTTTCCTGCTGCTCGATGGTTTGCGTTGATTAATTATCCTTCGAGCGTGACCGCAGGTTGCCTCTCGGGTCAGGATCAAACATCGCTTCCGCTTGCGTTGATGGAATAAACTAATGAAAATATTCCTATGAATCCTGAGTGCCAAATGACACGTCCTCTAACGGTAGTACGCCCTTTAACCTACGGAGAACGTCTGAATAGTACAATGTTTAGCCATGTGCAAGCAGGAGGGTTAAATTGCACTTCTGCAAGATGCTGAAGGTTTTCTTTTTTGCCGTAAATGAAAGCTGCTCGAGGCTCGCAATAACAGCGTCAGCAAATGAAAGCAACGTCATTATAGTGCAATTATGAAAACACCTACCAGCTAGCCGTGCAAGCGGCAAGTGCAAATAACGGTTGAGATGTGGGACCGTCCCGTAGCGAACGTGTGGCTCACATGACGTTACTCGCGGCGCCCAGGATGTCGCTGGCAAACTTGCAAATCGTTCTCCACACGTACATGTGGCCTACGTTCCGAGAATGCTAAAAGTTGACCACCCTGCAGATCAAATGTGGAGTACGTTTCTCTTGACGTCACTGGAAGTGTTAGTGATGGCAGTCAAATCTCGAAAAAGCGTTACTGAAACGCGAACGATAGTAATTGCTATTGTTTCCATACTACTGAAGTCATAATCATTCACGTCCGAGCACAATCTTCAATAACCCTCGTTTCGTATGTTGCTCTTTTTCTGTTTTTTGATTCCCAGTAAAGAAGCGGACTAAATACAAAGTTTAGAAAAAATAAGGTCAATTCCTTCCCTGTATCCTCGTCGTTTCTGGGAATGTTCGTACAATTTGAACATATCTTTTGTCAAAGATTTTTGTCTGACTGTCATAAAATTTAACTCCGGGCAATATTTAGAAAAGTCGAAATTCGATCGATCAATTCATCACAAATCCCCTTTGTTGAGACCAATCAATACATAAAGCAGCAGACAAGTTCTCCAATGTTAGAGCTTTATAATGATACAGATACAACATAATACCATAATACAGTCAGATCAAACCTAATAAACAATAACAAATCAGTGACATGTCCCTTGGTCATATAATATTAATTTTTGAATGAAATTCAATTTTGATTTACATACTAGTAAACGGAAAAGCTATGACTATCGTCCGACACTTGGGAGGAACCTAATGATAAGACAATACACACCAAGAGTGCATTCATAACCAGTTGAGCTACAATATTCCTACTTATCAACAACAAATACATTTTTTTCATATGAAGTGGATTGTTAGTAGTGCTTATGACTGACTTACTTACAAAATACACTTGTCTCAGTCCACATCTTTCGGCTTTTCTGTGATGTGTTTGATTTTAATTTTATGACCTCGGCGGGTTTCTTATAATTTCTTTCCGATCGTTCGAACATCAAGTGGCTTAGAGATTCTTGCAAAAGTAATTACATTTTGCGATATACTTTTATTGCTGCCCGGCTTTCCGCTCGAGACTTTCGATGCTCGTGTTCAAGATAAGACAGTCGCTCCAGACATCCAATAAAAATATTACTCACTCATCGAGGGACCGGACACGTACAACAAAGTGCCCGACACTTCTTGGTTTATATTGCTTCTGAACGACGTTAAACTGATTACGTGGTTATATAAAACTCATCCAATGTACGATGGGACATTGGTTCGCATGAAACGTTCGCAAATTGACAAATTGTGTGTTCCTGATGGTGGTGAAAAAAAGTCATACACGAATTACGGTTGAAACAGCGCTTTAACACTCCTGAAGGTCCTTTTGCGTGGCTTCCCAAGCAGAATGGTAGATCGTGATATGGCAGGAAGAAAATATGCTTCAGTTGCGCTCATCTGTTGTCGCGAAATACGTAGAATAGTTTCAGTGCTGCGCAAAGGGTTGCTAAATGGTCCATTTGTTAGGAATGGCTCTAGCCGTATTTGGTACACCTCAGCAACCATCCCATTCACAAGAACTTGGTGCACAATTCGCGTTGTCTGCATAGCTCCCGGCTTCCGCTGACTACCTAGTTCCATCAATAAAAGCAGGTCATTGTTCCCAGTAAACACCCAATGTCACATCAAACGTGAGCCGGTTTTTAGCACCAACAAACAGGTTTAGTCCCGTTACCAACGGGTGAGGTGCTAAACAGACGAAATATTGGTAAATCAGTCGGAAGCAGCAAAATAGGGCTTCAATTGCCCGGAATATCATGTCTGCCGTAACAAGACGATTGCTCTTTCCGATGATGCTCTGCAGTAAGCTTGCTCAGCAAGAAAATTTTAGCTCACTCCGTAGCAGCAGCGTTCGTTGTACATTTTGTTCATTTGGTACCCATGTTTGTTAAAAAAAACCTGGAACCATGGCTGCTTAAAAGCCATGGTTCCAGCCAACGATCGATCATGGAAAACTTGTTCCATCTCCAACCCGTGCGCCAGTTCTACTATCGCTCTACATACTACCGACCGATGACGATAATGTAATCGACACAATCCAATACTCGAAGTTCGTTTAATGATACTCGCCATCTGCCGACACGTCTGTCGCTGGTGTTGTGGTGGTTGCTAATATTATTTTCACCGCATTTGGGTGCGTTGGCAACTTAGGACGCAGGTATGACGTATGACCGACAGCCAGCTCAGGTGCCGCGTACCATGTACTGCTTCTTCGTACTAGGGTGCTACTACGAACGGTAAACAATCGATGGTCTTCGAAGGTCACGGAATCAGGGCCCGTATGTACCACCACTGTAACCCACGGACAGTGAGGAACTTTCATTCAAATGGTTTACCAAAAATATTATCAAGATTGTTCCATTCGATGTCGAAGACTTAATACAAAAGAAGTCCGGAATCTCACATTTTTAACGTGATTGCTGTACGAAAGGAAACAGTTGTAGGGGGTTCTATGATACCACTTTAATAAAGTGATAATTATTATCAATTATAAATTATAGATAAGGTTCAACAATATGATGTTATGTGGCGCAAAAATGGCAAATATTCCTCAGTTACTACTTTACTTCAGTTATGGTATACTATGCTGATAATTGCAAATGTTTCCGAAAAAAGTATGTAATGCTGACTATTTTCATTCGCTTCAAAAATCGAAACGACGGTTTTTTTTCATCGAAATTTTTACTTTTAACTAATAATACCAGATAGTAAATAAATATAGTGTAGTAAATAAATTCACTATACACATTCACTACATTTTGAATGGTGTCAAATGAATCACATTTGTCTCAGCTATGTTACATAATACAAGTAATGTATAGAACTGAGTACAAAAAACATCTCCCTTTGCATGAAAATTAATCAAATCATCATCACATAAAGTAATGTTTTCGATTTTTGGAACACTGAGGGTTGATGTATCGTTTGGAACGTTACTACCTCCAGTTTTCTTTGTTGCGTTGTGCCAAAACTTCGTATGTGGCGCCGTGGATGCGAATAGAAAAAAGATTGGACCGAGCGTAGTTCGAGCCCAGGTGCAAGAAGAAATATATTGAAACAACTAAACTCTGAACTATGACGTTCAATCAATCGACTCGGTTATGGATCGTACGGCCTGTATACGTTCTTTGTAGCAATATATAACCCGGAGCCACTTGTCATTCACGAAGCAAGAAAAGGCGAACCAAAGCTTGTGTTTTATGTATGATGCTCAAACATTGTGGAAACATTGTGTCGATATTCATAGGACCAAACTGCATTTAAGTAAATAAGCTAATGTCCATGACCGATTTATTGATGATGACTTGTTTCTGAGCTAACGAACTTACACACTATACAGCACTCTACCAATTAGAACAAATGGAAACGAGCATGACATTAACTTCATTACCGCAGCATCGATCCCGGAAAGGTTCTATTCCGGTCGCTGCACAACGAAGTGTCATCTTTCCTCACGCTTTGCAACACACTCAGCTTGCTATTTACCTGAGGCATTGAATCTGCTTCTTTGTCTTGTCTTTCACAGTGCTCAACGATGGCTCTATCACACAGTTCCTCCCATCAATATTGACCAGGCAAGAGAAAATCGATTCTACTACTAGCCCGAGAATCTGCTGAAAGGTGTAGAAAAAGGCCAGCGATGGTTGTTAACTCTAACCAAGTAATATCGTTTGTTAAATCAAACAGCAAAAACGCTGTCGAAGGAGAACCACACTGCAACGCACAAAAGCTGGATATCCATACTTTAACACTCACCGTACGGCTGGCAGCGAAATGATGCCAACGACGGGCGACGAGCACCGTTCCTTTACTTCAATGTCTGCCAACGTTTTATGGGCAGAGCAGCAGCGTCCTACGCACCGGTATCAGCAGCAACAGGAACCAGTAAAGGATCAGCACCAGAAAGAACGGAAGCTGTGGAAGAGCCTTAGTTAATATCATATCACATCAGACGCCCGCGTTGCTCGTCAGCCTTCTGGCCCTGCCCTGGTGCTCCTCGTGCATTTTGCCGGTGAAGCATTGATCTGCAGAGTTGTAAAACCAACAGACGACACCAGACCGTCACCGTTGCATCGTAGTCAAGCTGCATCAACCCCACACCCGGTAGCGAAGGATGTTGAAAGAAAGGGAAGACCAGGACCTGGAAATATGCAAAGCCCCATCGCCCTCTTCTGAGGATAGGTAAGACATTCGCCTCGGTCAGTTTCAGCCGCCTACGCTTGGTAGATCGTCCAGTGTTACAAATGAAAAGCGATGCAGTGTCCTCGAGTGCCCAGGAATGCAATATGAGGTAATAGCGTAACGAGCACAATTCCAAGAGTCGGTGAAGAGTTTCTGAACCAGAAGATTGTTATGGTCTTTAAAATGACAGAACTTCGTTTGCAAACACCAACTGGTAATCAGGATTTTCTGTTTACAATAATGAACAAATCAACTCATAACTGGATTTGGATGGATTATACCGAAATTTTTGAGCCTATTTTTTACTGTAAAGAGTAGATACATAATTAAAGATTCATGTGATTTCCCGGAGATTCCTCTGTTCTGTTGCCTTGTTAAACGGCAGCCCACGATGGCAGGAGGTAAGATGAACGATGTATACCCGGAAGGAATAGCTGATTCAATTGCCAAACACGTACTTTGATTTAAAGCTTAGCCCCCATAAAGGATGTGCCCGACTATCGTAAATTGCATCTCTCCAGCTGTAGAAATTCCCTCGGTGTCGGGCCTTTCTTTCAATTTTGCTTTCATCTTTCAACCTTCTTCAGTTCCATTGAAGTTATGCCATTCTGAATGGTAACAAAGGTCCGAAGGTACGAAGGTCCGAAGGAACAAAGTGTGGCATGTAAATTTAATACCCTTCACAGCATATGCGATCCTGTATCCTTCGAGGCTAACCCAACGGTGAGCATAATTCTTCGAATTGAGGACATTCGATTTATGCTTCTATTCCCAGTCCAGCCTCCTCCGGTTGTTCGAACTGGCGTGGCGTTAGGGGTTGGTGTCCTTTCCATTTCATCTTGTGGGAGCGTTGTTGTTTTCGTTGATGCTACTAATGTGGTCCCTCGTAGAGGGAAACGGCTGGTCGGTGCCAGGAAATTTTGCCGGCATTACTACGGACACCAAACGGGTTGTAGCATAACTCAATCTTCAAACGAATCGGTATGAATATTTCTTCACCAAACGAACCAAAATTGAAAACCTCTCACTAATGTAGAAATGTATGTGTGAGTGATGGCCATCCCACTGGTGCCAAAGAACTGCTTCGGAGGCCGGATCGAACTGAACACTTTCACCAATACCCTTTCCTTTGTCAATAGACCTCTTCTTTAGCTGCTTTGAAGTTACCTTTAGCAAGTAAACCGCAAGCTCGGGTGTTGAAGGAACTGAAACTTTACAAGTTTAACCCAAATCTTGCCACGTTGTTGACTCTTCCGATAGCACGGAGCGTTCAGAAGCACCAATTAAATTACCAGATGTTTCCATTATTGCATACTTCGTTCAAGGAAAGCTTCGTTCTCCGATTTGTTGAGTGATATTTTTAGAATTTTGTATAGTAATATCGAGCAGAAGAAAACTGCAGTAAAGGGAGAAAGAAACTGATTTAATCTAATGGCAATATAAGCTGTAACAGGGTATATTTGGAAATCGCTTTTGGGTTGCTTGGATAGACTGGAATTATTTGCCGCCTCTCAGTCTTGTATGTGCCAGAAAGTAAGTAGCGCTTTTTACAACATAGCCGAAGCCACCCAAATGTAACGTATAAAGTATTAAAAGTAATGTTAAATATGCCTCTGTGTTTAAGCATTGGATTCACCAATCGCTTTGCTTGAAGAATTTATTCACAAATGGTTGTTGTGGATAAATTCACATTAAGTTGCACAAATGAGATTTGTAAGACTTCAATTGGCAACTGGCTTGGCTTATCTTATGTATTATCTTATGGTTGCTGAATCATGTTCATCATCGTTGCTGAAATGACTTTTCATATCGTGATCGTGAATACTTTTTCAATTTTTTATTTTTACTTTGCAAATTAAATATTACTCAATATTCAATGTGCCATGTGTTTCAAAAGCATCTGAATAGTTATTCGTCCCCCGACCTCACCGCAAGACCGATATTTAAATTGTGATTGTCGAGATAGGACCACAGACAGTCGAAAATGTACTCAAAAATACGTCGATCGAATGGCCAGCCGTGATGGACATTTGAGCGAAATTGTTTTTCATAAAACAAAATTCATGAATCAACCTTTCGAATAAATGTTCAACCATCGAACAATTATTAAGCGGTTTTTATTTTAAAACCAAATGAAAAAGAAAATCTCAAATGGCTCATCCTGTACGGACAGAGCCGTGTTGGCTGCAATTTAAAGTTTGCCACTCGACTCAGGTTTCACTGTCAGGGTGCAAAGTAACGAATTTCGTTTGGAAACGGATGGATCGGTGCAACGTAGACGGATGATCCTCGGACGAACCGCCCCATATTTAATTTTTTTTAATTTGTCTTTGCAGAAAGCTACACGATTCGGATATTGATCCTGTTGGATCGCAACGGTAAGTTACTCACATAATATTTTTTCCTTAGTACTTTATTGACTGTACGTAAACTGAAAATCCACCATCGAGTATCGAAACATACCTGTGTTTGACTTTTTGCCTATTTAGTCGGCCATTGTCATTCTACAATAGCTTGAAGTACCTTCGTGCAAGTGGAGACAGGCAGTTTATGTTGTACCATATAAAATTGGCATTCATAGTCATTACACAAAGCAAGAAGCGCAACGAAATGCAAACACGGTAACGATTGTTTAATCGAATCACCGAACAGCAAACACCCAAGGAAACCCTAACTCATCATTCAATTGATACGCACAGAGCCACTGAAAGGCACGCAACGCTTGCTGCTAGGTAATTGTTTGTTGTACGGAACCTACCTACAAGGAAGCAAACTTTGGGGAGGAAAACATCCCCATGGGATATGTTACAATCATCCCGGTCAGCAGAAATTCTCGTTTGATTCAACGAATTCTTCAAACCACGCCATGTTCTGTGCGCAGACTCGCACCAAGCTGTAGTGTATAGTGAACACAGATTTACGAAACATAGCAGAAATATTTTTACAATTAAATCCTGAGTTGAGTTATTATTATTTACAGGAGTTGCATTCATTCAAAACAACACACTTTGCCTAGTTGACCATTTAGTAATGTTCCCATCGCGGCGGCACAAATTTATGAAAGCGGGTGGGTAATTTCGCTGGGTCGCGCTCCCCAAATTATCACAATCCCAAAAGACCCTTAAATTATGCTTAAACGTGAAATGTACACTCTCCTCGAGGATCGATCAAAATTATGAAAACTTTCTATAATATGCGACCGTTCCTGACAGGCAGGCAAGTTGTTCCCTTTAAAATAAGCTCCACTTCCCAACGGTCTGCCGTAATTTCGGGAGTTGTTGTATTGAAGCTTTGCCTGATTGGTTTTAAAATGTATGCAAAAATACACCGCCCTTTGCTCTATGTCCCACAGCAGGGAAAATTGCTTTAAAATAATGGCGTTTGCCCTTACTCACGTTCATCCACAGTGTTTACAAGAAAACATCCTCCAACCAGCTGCTAACGTTGTACCTTGGGAGTCGGGAACTGGTTGCTCGGAAAGGAGTTATCGAACCACTCAAGGGCGTGCTCTACATCGATTCGAAAATAGTCAACGAGTCTAAAATTTACGGACAGCTCACATTAACTTTTCGGTAAGTATTATTGCTCCTCAGAGCGTAAGGTCACAGTGCTGTGATTTAATGCTAAATCTTGATTGGTTTGTTCTTATCAATGAAGTAGCAGCAGCAAATAAATATAGGCTTGACAAACATAATCCCAAGTTTTGTTTTGCGGTAGAATGTAATTTTTCTCGCACTAAACATTGGTCTACTGGGGCTACTTCTTAACAGGTTTACTATATTTGTTATGTTAAATCTTGCAAAAGTGGGACCAAACTCGACAATTAATTTTTCCTTCTAGTCTTTCGTTTTCCAATGAAAATAATAAAAAGGTTCACTGTATTTTTTTTTCTCTTGCTTTCTATCTTCCTGTCTCCGAACTTGATCCAAATTACCTTCGGTCGGCATAATTATTACCACCGCACGTCGTGACACAATAACGAATCCTGCGGTGGTTCTGCGAACGACAGCTATGGGCGTGAGGACGAAGAAGTTATGGGACTTAAGTTCTGCAATGAAGCCGTTATTGCTTTGCAACAGTTTTGGCCACGACCGGCAGGCTGCGAAGTGGAGTCGCTTACACCGTTGCAGGTATGTATGGTGCGGTCGATAAGTACAAATTTTATGTGTTGCAGCCATGTTTAAAATATCCCTATTTTTTTTAATTTATTTCGATATTGTTAGCAAGCTTCTTATTAATTGAAATTTCTACCACTAATCGCACTCTGGGCCAAACAAATAATGGGAATCAATTGTTAAAAGAGAAAAACTTAAAAAGCAAAAAATTCAAAACAATATTTCTACTGATTTCGGTTTCCCGAAACCTTACCTTTTTTATACGCATTGTGCAACTGCTTCGTGAATATAGACGGTTTCGAGGAAATTGATGTTTTGCCCTTCAACGTCCTTCAGCCAACCGTTTCCATGGGTTCGACAGCTCCTATGGGACTGCATTGAATTTTGTACAAAAGTATAAAAAATAGACATTTATGATGAAAGAAAGTAGGAATTCCAAACGCGACAAACTGCATACCGCCAACATATCAATGTTCGCTGCAGGTATATCGCCCACAGCATTCCGATGGCTTTAACGCTCATAGACCTCGTTACCAGCGTTACGGACAGGAACACAAAAAGTTTATAAATAATTGTGGCATTGTTTGGGAAGGATTTTGGAGTGTGGTTCCACGAATACAGCCTGCGCACCAGGTTTCCTCGGCAATCGGAAATCTAATAACACAGCGGAGGTGGTTCAATGATGCAGCCAAGCCCACCTTTCATAATTAAATCGGCCATTCCCTTCCATGCTCATACCTGTACCAGAAATTACTGCCACAGGATGTCCCAGTAACGAAGCCAATAAGCGAACGGATGATTTTTGCCATTACGCTGCCCTCTTGTAACGTTCGTGAAGCGAATAATCGAGCCGCGCTCTCTTTTTGTTTTTTCGCACGCACTATGATAGGAAGCACTATTGGAAAGGCTAGGAAAAAATGCGGTTCCCTTTACGCTGGAAATTGGAACGCTGGCACCACCGAGTGTGCAGCTGCTACCGGCAAAACGTTACACCGGAGCTCCGATCGGTACCAGCTACGACGTAAGGGTTTACACGGGTAAGTGCACTATTTCCGGTCAGTTTGCCCACTAAAGTAAAGTGCGAGAAAAAAACGCGATACAGTTCCACGTTTTTTTCGGTTTGGCCACGGTGGCTGGAACTCCACTGGACGATCCGTAGCTGTGCGCGTTCGAAGCAATCGAACGCGTCATTGGCATCATCCGGTGGCTCCCGCCGATGGCTAATTGATTTACGATGCTTCTTCCGGTGTTGTTGATTGTACCTTTTTCTCTCTATCACTTCACTAACTCGCATCCATCCTTTGTTATGTTGCTGGCCGGCCACGTCCTGCAGCAGAAACGTCGGGAGACGAACGTGTCCAGCGTCGATCGACTGTGAGATTAGGTATAAGATTAATCCATAAGATCTGCCTTGATAGTACCAAAGCGCCGGCCGCTCTCGAGACGGCCACAGTAAATAATTCTTCCTTCAACGATGGTAGCAGCCTCAGTGCGGCTTCCTCCGGAACTGGCCCTGGACCGAAAACCCCTCCAGCCCTGGCTCCTCAAGCCTCGATCGCCTGCGGGCCGGACAGCAACGCTAGCAGCACCGTGCCTCGAGCTCTACGGTTGCGCCTTTCGCCAAAATCCCTGAAGCTATCATCGCTCCACCGGCACAGCAGCAGCGTTGACAGTACAAACGGAGGCATCAAGTCCTACGGCGATCATGCCATCATCGAGCTGACAGAAACGAATAAGGTAAGCTTCTGCTGTCCATAGGTAACACAAAATTTATTGACCTCAGGCCACCCGGAGATTTGGTCGTGTGAGACATAAATTGAATTCGATACATCACGACATGACGGACTACGCACAGCGGAGGAAGAAAAATACTCAAAAAATATTGCTTTATCGTCAACGTAGAAAAAATGATCAAACAATTTAGGAAGAACCTATTCCTATCCTGACATTAATCACTAGTGACACAACTTGGAGCAATTTATCAAAACTAGAGATATGTTACTGCTATACCAAATACTGGTTATGCTCCAAAACTATGTGCTCTCACGCCACGTTAGCAATACATTATCATAGCTTTTCGTTATGTTATCGTGTTTTCATCAACTAACACTGCAAATTGCACTTATAATCCGTTAATTGAGCAGTGCTCAAAAGGAGCACTAAAGTAAAAATGGTAAACATATCACCAAGATTTCTCTCACACGAAGATTTCGTCTCGTGAACTTTTCTTGATAGGAAGTTTTGTATTGTGGTGGCGCCTTGATCTTTATCAACACCAGGCGCCTCCATTAACACAAAATGTAGCAATGAAAGGACTCGCAGCTAAGCCCGATGTGTATATACCTTTTCGACAAAATAGATAAAGAATCAATTTCGTAGTTTCGACAACAAACTTAAAAATGAACAAAAAAAAAGAAAAATGTGCCCCGTCGCTGAAGCTTATTTTGTTCGAAAAATTATCGTTTTCGCATCCTCACTTTTGCAATAAGTTTTAATAATTTTAACACGTCGTTAAGCGATTCATTTTCTATTCATCTAAAGCTTTGACACTTGGGTTTTCAGATATATTCGAAAACCATAAAATGCCAGCCCTGTGATTTCGAAACTACGAAATGGATGACCCTGTATGATCTACATATATTGACCTCAACGAAGTAGAACGAAGTATTCTGCATAGATGCAGAATCTACTGGCAAAGTTTGCCTTGATTAACAAAGACGACACCGAAAAGTTGTGGCAGCTATTTTTTTTCCATCAGTACTATGTAATGTATAGAGGTCGAAAGATTTGCATCTAGTACTAATAATGCGTATAAAGTTAGTTTTAATAATGCAAAATCAATAAAAATAGCGTAAGCCACGAGCAGCAGAAGCTGCCCGCTTCGTGAGTCAGGTACTCACCATAGGCCTATCGGTGCCTATTGTCCCCCTTAACAAGCATTGTTGAAGAGTGAACAAGAGATTGTCAAACCAATAAGAGACACATTAACAGCATATGCTATGCGGCAAGCTGCGGCCCGTGCCATACCGCTCAGCGAAGAATGTTTCTTTTATTTATTGAACAACCTTTTCCTTTTTCTCCGGCTCTGTCTTGACTTTGCAAACAGACGAACCCTATCCAATTACGACGGTCATTATTTGCTTTTATGATGAGGGATCATGTCCGTCGCCGAGATCGTCGTCATATCTTATCGTACAACCAAAACCAAACAACAGCCTCTTCAGTAGCAGCAGCAGTAACAGAACAGGCTTCATGCTTATCAGAACCTATTTCCGGTCACCTCCACTCGTCAACAAAGAAAACTCCGCACATTCGAAGGTTTTGTCGCTGAGTACGGTTAACGGAGAAGGTAAATAATTGATCACGATCTTGGTCTCGGTCGAAACCCAATTTTACGCCACCTGGAACGGTAATATGCTTAAAATTTGTCTTGCGAGAACCTTACGAACGGCGGAATTCTGTAAACGTAAGAAACTGTTAAGTTTTAACGTTAGAGACTGTAAGAGATTAACTGTGGAAACTCAACAGCAAATCGTTAAGAAAACCGATCCACATAATTCAATATTTCCTTGAAAGCAAATTGCTTTTCCCATATTCCTTCTATCGTAAAAGTTCATTTGCAGTAAATTCATTTGCGTGGCAACGTTGAGGTCAAATTAGAGGTTTTAGTATACTTTTTGAGTGGCTTAATGTTCTCCGTAGAATTCTGGTTTATGCAGCAAACAATCAGCGCAACTCTTGTTCACTCAAATCGGATTTCCCACACGAAATATGTGCATACGATCGTGCACCAAGTTTCTTTGAACTATATCATCCTATTAACTTCTCACTCACTTACTGATGGCTGTGTAATATGTGATTTACAATTGAATTTGGGAAACCCTAAAGCCTCGCCATAAGCATGAATGATAAAATTGAAGAAACCATTAAGCTTCGAGACACGACATCGCGTGCCGCAATCGACAACAAAACAGCTTCAGTGAAACACACAAAATACTAAGCTTCCCTCATATCGACATTTCGCAACTAGGCCATCGAAAGGAAGTACGGCTATGATGGTGTTTCGAGATGCTGCAGTAAAAAGACGCACACAACACAAGCACCAATCACTAATATACTCTAGGGCTTAGCAGCATTCATTCCAATAGGGATTTGTCACAAACTATCCATTAGATCGTGCGTAAATGCTATATTTCGACGAAACAGGCAGAATTTACCCAATACCTCTCGCTGCAATGTTTCTTGCTATAGCACGCCAACTGTCTAATCAACAATTTGTAACAAAGACACAAATTCAATTCTCGCAAAAAATAACTATATGTTTTGCTCTTGAAAAAAGAGTGTCCCGCTAGTCAGACAATAAAAAAGATCTCAAACTCACATAATATCGTTGCGAACAGTGTTAACTAAACTTGTTACAGAATTTTAATATCCCTTCTGAAGTCAAATAAAAACATTTGCAAAACGGTAGTCCGTCGCTACTTGTTGCTACCTCTTCAAGTCGCAACATTCGGTGAAGTTTTCTAAGGGGATGTGAGGCTACATTTAATCGTCTTGTTAACCTTTTGCTTTCTGTCACAGCATGATGAAGGGGTAGCCAAAAGCGCAACTGAAGAATAAGCAAACAAACTACAATTGCTGTCCGGTTTTTTCGGTTTTTCAGGGACCGCAGCTATCTGTCGACAAACCATTCTTGTGGGCTGACGGCCGTGTCAACCTGAAGGCATCCCTCAACAAGGCGGCCTATGTGCATGGCGAAAACGTAACGGTTACCCTTGACATCAAGAATGACAGTCGGAAAATTGTCCGGAAAATTCGGGTAAGCGTTGCAGCTACTGGAGGAAACTTTCTGGGCCGGGCGGTTGGCTCTGGCCATGATTTTCCACGTGCTAAATAACAACGGTGGTTTGTGATCAGCAAAGAAAAGGGCACCACTACGTATCAGCATCAGCGTTTCTTCAGCTTATTAGCTTATTTTGCACAAATAAGAAATACAAAGCCTCAGTACCTGTTTAACATTAGATTTGGTCATGTCAGCTACCGTTGTCGTATGAAATCGCTTAAGGACGCCATGAATGAAGGGCTTTTTGTCGAGTTTCCACATTTTGGTACAACGGTGCTACTCAACTAATAGATAAAGAATGTTTATCTTGTCAAGGCGCCGTTCTAGGTGATAGCTATGCTTAGAGTAATAGCCATCACCTACACATCCTTCAGACGTACCACGTTCCCCAATCAACGGAGATTTTGCCTGAGCATGGAAAAATTAGAGATCCATTGCTGGTTGGAAAATTTGGTGACCAGAGAATTTTGAGAGGCTTGCTGGACGATCGAAAAGCTGGGCATGCCAGTCGAAGCATAGTTATCATAAGCAAATCCTCAAATATATCATATTTAATATCAAAAGAATAACGGGCGCTTCTAAAGGTGAATCCTGGTGTAACATGAAACACGTAGGTTAATCCTCAACAGCACAGGTGTAGTTCTGCTTATGGTGTAACCTAAAGTTTCTACCAGCTACACCTTAGAGCATCACGGTAGAGGATTGCTTGTTGCTGTTTGTAGCTGTCGAATTTTAAATAGAATTTGTAGAATTTAGTTTGAAGAAAGAAACCAAAGAAAAACTGACTGACTGAAAACTTAAGACTGTTAGTTTTCGTATACTTTAGAAAATGTTGTATACTTTAGATATTTCGAAAGTGTTAATTTCGTATAAACGAGGATCTATATTATTATTATTCTTTTTATTTGGCGCTACAACCGCTGGATATTTATTGGAACGATTTTTGATCAATTTTGAACCATTCCGGTTACAAGTTTCTAAATCACGCAATTTGTAAGGTACGGACACTATTTATAACTTTTCGTAAGACATTTGGTTGACACTTTTCATTGATCTTTAAAACCAAAATATTGAATGTAGACAATTTGGCAGTGCAAATGCAACAAAACTTGTTATTGATTACTTGATTATATAAAAAACTTGAGAACGCTAGATGAAAATACAGACTGTATGTGTAAGTCTTGCATCGTATATCTATCTTCTATATATATAAAAGAGTACCGCGTTATTGGCTGTTTACTTATAACTCAAGAACGGCTGAACCGATTTGGCTGAAAATTGGTGTGGAGGTAGCTTAGATCCAAGGGCCCCAGATAGGATACTTTTTATAATCCGATCGCGTCACAATGAAGCCACAATACGCACAATGTGTTTTTTTTCATATACTGACAACGGGACAAACAGAGCGCGCAACAGCAAACAATTGTTGGCTTCTTTTTCTCGCTAATGAAGTGTTTGGGTTCGAATGTTTGGATTTTTGTTTGTTTGGGAAAAGTAATGAAGGGTTAAATTCGTGTCAATTCCAGAAATCCTGATCTTGAGATAAATGAGGAGATACCAGCTTACAGTTAAGAATGCCAGCGCCAAAACGTGAAATGAATGACGCATATAATCGAGATGTTTGGTGCATGTTGCGAGAAGTTTTGGAGGCGCAATGATTTTACTGTCCTGAAATTTACGCCAAACACTGCCAGTAATTCCAAGATCAGCTGACGAAATGAAGTTCTTCTCTTCTTATTGGACAATAACCGTTGAGCGGTCTTAGCCTGCACCAGAGACAATGTTAATCTCTGATGCTTTCTGTAAGTGTTTGTTTTTACGGGCGGGATTGTTGGTCCCGAACCAACCACCTTCCTGTCACGCCGTTATCGGGAATCGAACCCAATCCAGCTGCGTGACAACGACGAGCGTTACCAACTGCTCTGTCAGCGGGGGCAACGAAGGCCGACGGGCCGACGAAATGAACGCTTGCCTCAAACCATAGAATCTATGGCCTTATTTGAAGAAACTCCAAACATGATAGTTGCATTGCTTAACGATACATGTGATGATGATTTGTCTGAGCAATTGCTGACTATTTGTAACGGTCGAGTACCTGTCGATGAATCAAGCGGATTGATTTAATTTCCTCCGAATTTCTGTCTCAGTGAAAGAAGAACTTATCAACAAAGTATTTCCAAAAATCATTTCCAACTTCAAAAAAAGTAAATGATTGAGTGAACGAGCAATTTTGGCGGCACAGAATACAGATTTATAAGTGACCCAAGCTATATACCAGGGGTGTGCGTTGAGATTGGGACTGTTTGTAACACACAAAAAATGTTTATAAAATTTTAATGCGATTTTCTGTTTTATTCAAAGTATGTGCCATCGCTAGCTATACATTTCTCCTATCGCTCCGCTAAATCATGGATTCCCAGACGAAAGAATTCTTCGACTTTTCAAGTAAACTAATTAGTCATCACATTTCGAGTTCTTCGTAGAAAAACGAAGGGCTGCTCAGCCAATACGTGTCCCATCGATGAAAATGAATGATATTCGGAAAGAACCAAGTCTGGTGAAAAAGGCGGGGAGGGATAGCAGCTCCCATCCAAGTGATTTGATAGTATCCTGAAACATTTTTGTTTTTTGGAGCGCCTGGTGCTTGATTCCACGGCCTACTAGGCGCCTCCATTGTAAAAAACTGGAACGGCTTTTTGGTCGTTTTCGATCAATGCATGTTTCAAAATGATCATTTGTTGTCAGTAGCGATCGGAATTAACGTTTCCATCAGGTTTTAGGAGCTTGTGAAACAACACACCTTTCTGTCCCATCAGAAAGTCCGTTTTTTGGAGTCCTTGGACACTTTTTTTTGTAAAGTCAAAATCGCAATTTTGAAACTTTTTAAACCACTTAAAGCACTGCGATTTTCCAAACACAAGTCCCGACAAGCATTTGGTGCGATTCCGAAGCAGTTTTCTTCAACAGGAGCAGAAAAATTATAATCCCCGCAAAACATCATTTTCAGGCACAAAAGTTGACATAGTTTAACCCTTTCAATGGTGGTTTGCAAACCGAAATAATTTATTTTGCCACCTGAAATCATTTACCTGATGTCAAAACAAGGTAATGATGAATGAACCGCTAAACTGGGAAGTCCCAATCGACAGGTACAGCCATCTTTTTAACAGTCCCAATCTCAACGCACACCCCTGGTAATTCAGAATAAGATCATAGGAACAACACATTCATGTACATCTATTGACTGTGTAACAAATGAAGATGAAGCCACCAACTATCCAATTGAATTTCTAAACTGCTTGGATGTGTCACGCACGCACAATTTACGCCTAAAGGTTGGCTCCGTAGTAATCATGTTTCGAAACATAATCCAGCCAAAACTGTGGTAAGGTGGTAAGAAAATTGATGAATATTGTGATTTACGTGACGATTGGAGGAAAATTTGAAGGTGAGGTAGTTCGCATTTCGAGCATCCCGATGATCCCAACCGATACGCCGTTTGATTTTAAAAGAATTCAATTTCCGATCCGTCTGGCATTCGCTATGACCATTAACAAATTAAAAGGCCAACCCTTGAAAAATTGTGGTTTGAATTTGGAAAATCAATGTTTTTCCCATGGTCAATGGCATGGCATGGTCACGGGTAGGAAGACCATCTGCGTTGTTTGTTTTTCCACCTGATAAAAAAACAAAAAATTTAGTTTATCACAAGGTGCTTAACTGAAGAAAAAAGAAAACATAAAAGAGCCTACTAAAAAATCGTTAAAATAGTAGATTTTTAAATTTATCCTAATCCTAATTTAAAAAAATTAACTAGATAAAATCCACAATCTGTTTACCCCTGTTTGCCTTTGGGGCGGAACAAAGTTCGCCGGGTCTGCTAGTTTAGATCTAAATTAGCTAAATGTATTGCATACTTTGTGGATTTTACGCGGTTTTAACTTACACTACAGTTGATGGGTGATAAGATCAGTAATTTTGCTCGAATTCAAAATAATACAGCTGAGTTACTTTGCAGACCTATTGATGTGCTTATTAAGATTTGCCAAAGCGTTCGACAATTGTCTCCGGCTACAATTACCACCATGTTAAACAATCTCTGGTATTGTTTTGAGTCACCATTTGAGGCCTGTGAAAGTAACAAAAGCAAAACTATGCTCGACAGGAACGGTGTCACAACATTTTCGCTCTACCGTTTTTGGAGAATGGCACATATTTTCCCTGAACCTTTTTCTGAGTGGTCTTTTAGTGGCACCAGCGTCAGCCATCGACCTCGACGTCGGTATGAATATTCATGAGAAGCTTCGTCAAACCCAACATCAGATTTTAGCATATCTTGAAGCAACGTCTAAAGGGTTAAGGGTTTGAGGCTACAGTTACAGCTCCCGCATTGATCGCACGGAAGAAGGGGTCACAGACTTTCCGAGGAGCGCTAGAAGTGTTGACTATGTTGGGTTGGGAGTGGAGTTTTCTTCGGTAAGCATTCACCGTTTTACACAAAAGCTGTGAGAGCGTAACTGAGGTTAACCTGTCTTAGCATTGCCAGCCCTACCTATAGTATGTGATATATGCATTACAATAAACGATACAAGGAGCTATCCTATGGGCACCCTTAGGTAGAAAAGTGATCACTGTGAAAGTTAAGAAACTTCATCTTTGCATAACCTAACTTTCTAGAACAGCAATTCGCGATTGTTTGTTTTATTTTTTACTCTTAACTCATTTTTTCTCTTTCTCTTCGTCGTGTGCATATGCAAATATGCATCCTACCGCAACATAGTTGGTCGCAGTGCAGCATGTGGACGTGTGCATGTTCAGTAATGGAAAATTTAAAAACATCGTCGCCGAGGTGGACGTCAGCAAACATATCGGACCGGGAGACACGCTTCACGCATCCTACTCTCTGCTTCCGGTCAGAGGTAAGTGATATTTATGGTCTGGTCCGCGGCGGATATGATGTGATGTATTGCTGTATGCGGCTCGCTGTTTCAGAAGAGCAGAGCTATCGAGCTTGAAGGAAATTCTATCAAATGGCACGCTGTTTATACTTGCTCCGAGGTGGCCATACGAGGCAACAGCACAACTTCTCGTGGAACTTTAGTACACCTCATTCTTTCCCATTGATTATGGCCGGCTCTAAAAAGCGTTGTTGGTGAATTTAAAAAATCAATTACAATAGCTTATTTGCAGAATCTGTGGCAAAGTATTGATAACAAAAGGATTTACGTTCCGTGTAAGGAGTATCACTCTAGTAATTTACTTCTAATCATTGTTTTCCTGGAATCTAATATTCTAATAGTGTTCTAAAATGCTCATTAAATCGAATCGTTGAATCAAACGAAAGTTCTCCAGCGGCCTACACAATACATGAGAACAACATTATCACTCGATATGCACAAGTTGCGTTATTGCACAATGACTAATAACTGAACTAATCGTTTCAGGAACCACAAAAAATTGGATCGCCGTAGAAGGTGCCTTAGTCAGCAGTAACAGCGCTGATCCGAGCTCGTCGGCCTACAATTCTAAGCTGGCCACCAGCGCCCCGCGTGGCATGCTGTCCGCCTCCGTAAGCTCGACAGAGGAGAAGAATGTGTTCGCCATCTACGTATCATACTACGTCAAAGTAAAATTAATACTCAGCAGCATGGGTGGCGAAGTATCGCTGAAGCTACCATTCGTGCTCGGCAACGTGGAGCTTAGCAACAACCCAGACGGCTCCAAGCCGCCGGATACGTTGAGCGGGCTCAAGAAGATGCGAGAGATGCGACGAAAGTCTTCGGCCATCACCACCAACGGTGGAGTCGGTGGAAGTCTCGACTTTACGCCCTGCCGATCACCACTGTCCAAAGAACTTAGCGTGCGTGATACCGACGAGCCTGAGGACGAAACTATAGAAAGCGCCTCGCGTGTAAAAACCGTTAACCAGCACAATCAGATCTCCGCAACGGAAGTAGCAAGCGTCCGATCCAGCCGTCGGATACTGACAGATGTGTCTCCCTCGGACAGCAGCGGGCCGCGGGAAGAACAGATAACAATCAACAGCCGTCGGGAGCTGTTCAAGAACTCCAAGTTCAATGACAACCTTAGCAGTACAATCG
The DNA here is from genome assembly GCF_943734635.1 of Anopheles cruzii. Classification (NCBI taxonomy): domain Eukaryota; kingdom Metazoa; phylum Arthropoda; class Insecta; order Diptera; family Culicidae; genus Anopheles; species Anopheles cruzii. The sequence continues at coordinate 48,100,882 of NC_069145.1, forward strand.
ACATAATAACGGAAGACTTCCAGACGATCACGGCCAACATTTCCAACCTGATTAAGTCGGACTCGAGCAAATCGAATTTGAACGAGGCCGGCACCTGCAACCAGGAGATTAGTGTCGAAGCTCAGATCCACTGTCCCCAGATGGGCACCACAATGGACGACAGAATCAGCAATCAGCCGTCACCGCAACGCTCCCCCCAGAGATCCCCACAGCGGTCACCATTGCGACGGCCAGAACATTGATAGTGTCGATAGGCTTACTATGAAAGGTTTCGAGTACCAGTGGCATCAATGGGTGACCGATTATTGAATAGTACTCTGAATTTGGCCGTTTGTGTGTGTACATGCATGCGTGTAGTTCGTGAGTTTGAATGTTTCAATGTGCAGTGAAGGATTTGATTTTCATGGTCTTTTGCCGTGGTACAAGGGTAATTCACCATTGTTACTGTCTAAATAGAATAAGGGAAGGAAAACTACGAGCGTTAGATGAATTTTACTTCCTCAAAGTATTGGAACATCTAGGAAATGAGTGTCTGAAACTAGGAACCTAAGCATTTGAGTAGCCCTGGAGTAGCTAGTGGCGCGTTTTTCACTGACACCTGCAGGGACTATCGCTCTCCAGCTAGCTAGCAGTAGCAGCTTTAACTTTTACACGCCCTGTTCTGAAAAGTTTTGACGAATATACTACACTTGTAGCAAAGGTTTAGCAAATATTCAATCTGTAGTGTAGTGTGTGGGCGCTACGAGAAATCGTCTTTCTTCTGTGCTGCATATGTTCCTTGAATGTGGCAAGTACAAAACATGCGGCAATTACCAATATAAGTCCTGGTTTGCTCAACATGCTGAAGCAACGGACCCACGATTTAGAATATTATCTGCAGGTCCGTTTGGTTTGATTGTTCAAACAACACTCCTACAATCATTTCCGGTAACATTTCCGTTCAACCTCTTACTAATCGTTCCTAACATAGAGAACGGAACCAATTTGCCAAAATGTTATCCAGCTGATTTTAGCTTAACTTTTGGCCATCTCTTAAACATATCGAAAAAGTTAGAGCCCGAGACAAAACTTTAAAGAAGAAGAAGCTGTTATTTGCCAATTAGTATAATCGCTCCTAAATTGTTGTTGCAGAGCCGGAAGAAATTTGCTAGCGTACAATCGAGGAGCAGTTATTAGTGTTAGAGTAGCGGAGTAAGCCGTTTGTAAAATGGAATCGTATAAACTTGTATTATTTCCAAACGTACTTGAATTCAATTATGAAAGTATTTAAAACTGATATGCCATCACAGCGAAAGGAAAACTGAAGACTAACCATTTTTTTACTTTTTATGCTGCTTCTGGTTTCTTAAGTTACTTGCGAAGATGCAAAGCGTGCAATTTCATGTTGAAAGAGAATGTCGCCTTATAAAATCTGTTTTATTTCACATGTAGCTCATGATACTAAAATACTTATCCTCCACTAAAATACCTACACGGTTATTACGTTCCAAGTGGAATAGTTGAAGCTAAAAGAGCTAATTAGCATCGGTCGCCAAACAATGAAGACCGACAATTATGAAGACATGAGCATTAGCATTAACGAGAAAATAAGAAAAACTGTTATTTTCGTCAACTTTTACCTTATTGTGAAACTCAAATGTTCTCATCTCCACACGTTACTTTGATACACTAGCACTAGAATCGTGCTTTTTTGAACATATAACGATCAAAGTTGGATAAGCGGGCTAATCTTCGTCGTAGTGAACCGTTGAAGTGGTGGAAAGGACCATTGCAGAAGTTGTGTGTCATATGTACCAGGCGGTCTACTTCCGGTTTACTACTGTGAGACTTATACTTAGCTGTAGCGCTATTAAAGATATCGAAACCTGAAAGAATACATTCAAGCAAAAATCTAGAAAGACGCAACTTCGACGTACTGGTGAGACGCCGTAAGTTATATTTTATCCCGATATATATTTGACGGTGAGTTCTATCTGTGGAATCCCTAAGTGTGCAGTGATACCGATAGATATATAGATGGATGAGTAAATAAATTGATGTTTTGTAAAAATAATAAAAATTTCTTTCATTTCCTTGTAGAGGAAGGATAAAATACAGGTAGCCTTAGTTCTCTTTGAACCTAAGAACAACTTATTGCATTTTTTCTTTTAACTGATACGATAATTGTAATAAATAGTGCAAAATCATCCACAAAATGCATTACAGTGTCCAATCTTTAAATAATTTATTTTTTACCATTCGATGTCAGCCTTTTTTCCCTCAGTATCCTTCATCGGAGCAGTTGATTTGGAAATTCTTGAACTTTGTTAAAAGCAGACGACGTGTCTCAAGATGATCTGCCTTTCCGTAGCCCTGAGAATACCCGTATACCTTGATCTGCTTTAAATCCGGGCGATTTTCAATGCGACCACCACCTAGACACTCCGTTTCTAGTCCCAATCCCATCAGGGACGAGCTCACCTCATCGTAAATGTCCGAGTGCCACTGGGCGCGATTGAATCCACGGACAATCAGTTTACTTGGCTCTGTGCCATCCGCTTGCTCCTTAGCGTAAACTTTGATTAACACGTACTTGAAGATTCCTTCGTCGATATCAACTAACGATACTGCTTCAAGTTTGGCGTCAACCATTTTGCTGAACGTTCTCTTCCAAGCTGCAATAATGTGAGAAATATGAATATGAAATATGTTTACCAGGGCACATTTTTCACTCACCTGTTCTTAGCAACATAAATAAATAAATTAAGCCTTGAACACGAAACCGGCTCGCTGTCACATCAGAATGTGCCTAGTGGTCGAAGAGCAATAAGAAAGACGCGGAAACAAAACATGACCTTGCTTGCTTTTTCTCGTAAGGTCATTCTGTCGTGATGTAAAGTGGTTGGACATTAATATAAATTAACTGATGTTTGCAGGATGGAGTGATCGGGTGTAATAATCTTTTATTCTAAAGTTTAATAATGGTGTTTTTCTCCTTACACACCGTGTTAAGTTTTGGATATGCACTTTAAACGTTTTCGTCGGTTGTCATTTTTTGCGCCATTTGACAACAAGATCGTATGAAACAAAACCAAAAAATACAATACTTGTAACCTGAATAATTTCCGCCTGATAATAATTTCAAACATTGATTACTACAGAGTAAAGCTGGCCAATCCTTTCGTTATCCGATGGCTTTGAAATTGGTCAAAGACGCCCCAACAGTGTGGAACTTTTTACATGGTGTTATCAATCTCTACAAGCCGGCAGGAGTGACGACCCACCAAGTCCGGAACACTGTTATTAACAACCTATGTCGAGGTAGAAAAACATCGTGAATGTCCCGATGTACTAATAACACAGTATTAATACTTTTTCTCCTTTCAGAACTGAATCAACTTGACGTGCGTCCTGCTCTTCAGCGAATAGCTATTGAAGACGGTTTCAAATCTCAATTGGTGGTCCGAAAAGTGGAAGATCTTTCGGACAACGTTCTTGTGGCTGGACCCCGATATCACCCAGAGGATTTAAAGTGTAGATTTTGCGCAAACCATGGCAAATTCACGAGTGGTGTGACAAGTATGTAGCGTATTTTGTTTGTCTTTCAACGATCGACACGATCTTTTAATAGACTTTTTTTGATTTTCCAGTCCTTGGGATCAACAAAGGCACGAACCTTGCTTTCCAGTTACAGCAAAATCGTGCCTTACGTGTGTACTTGGTGACTGGATTTTTGGGGAAAGCAACTGAAACGCACTTTGACGAATCGAGGGTTACCGCACGTGCCACTGTGAAGCATATAGGATCGGAAAAAATCGGTCGTTTACTGGCATCAATACAAGCATCTCATCAGAGAAAGATGTTTGAACTAAGCGGAATCGACATACAATCACAAGCCGCATACGAACTGGCATGTAAAGGTACCATTCGACCGGCCGATAACAGACAACCCATGATCTACGGCATTCGGTTAACGGAGTACAGGAAGCCTTTCTTCACAATGGGTAAGTTCTTTCCCGGAATCCAACGCCCCTCTGCCATGGGCGACGACAACGTAGTTATCTAACAAAATCTTTGCTGCAGAAATTCATGCGATCAACGAAACGGAAGCTTATATTGGCGAACTGGTACACGAAATCGGAATCAATTTGAAATCATGTGCGCATTGTGTTAGTATACGATGTATACGGCACGGGCATTTCTTGCTAGAAAATTCGTTGTTGAGAAAAGACTGGAACCTGCAAACTATTCTCAGCGGAATGGCGCACACGAACAAGCTCGTCAGACAATATCCAGAAATGCTGGCGCAGGAAAGTTCGGCTCTACAAGGTATCGACATGGAGGAGGAATAACCCATCTAGTAATATCAATAAATCAAGCGCCAGGCACTTTCCTTGGACTTAAGGCGACGCAAAATGATCATGAATCGAGAAAATTAAGTTGTTGACAAGACTGTAACAAGAAGCAAGACTAGTGGGCGAAGGCTAGCTTTTATTGCTTGCTTTGTTGTCTGAAGGTAGGTCACACAGAATGCCTTTCTGTGAGGGTAATAAATTAAAATAACACATACGAAACTGTGTTTTGTTTTCACGGTCTTCGCTATATTCGTTTCGCAATCGCGATGTGCATATTCTGGAACCTGCTGAGAACAATTGAAATTGTTCCACAACCAGATGTAGCAATCGATGCAGACGGCAGCTGACTTTGAACGCCCCACAATAGCGAAAGTAATAAATCGCTCCTTCGCTTCGAAGATAATCGTTTAGTTATCAATAGCAAATTATGTAAATTCTTTTTCTATAATTTCTATAGAATTTGCGGCGCTTTGTAAGAACAACAAATACACATCATTTGATGAACTAATTAGTTATTCGACAACTGTAGCCGCGGAGCGGATATTGATCGCCAATTAAGAGATAAAAGGCTCCATGTGCATATTCATTTTAAATTTTAATACTATAAATAATGTAACATGGAAAACAAATCAGCAAATGGGTATGCAGAAAAGCCGTGAATGTGTTTATTAGTGGCCGTCCTCGTGTTCGTCCTTCCGTCTGAGATACAAACAACGAAGACGAATATTAAAACCGTAAGGTCAAGGCTCTTGGCTTCCCGCCCTCTTCTCATTGGCCGTGACTTTCCATGTACCATGCACCATGTAAATTTCCCCCCTTTATGTAGAATAAAAAACAATGGTATTCTGTTTTCTAATTGGCCCAGTGGGATGTTGTTTTGTTGATGGCCTTTTGCTTTTATTTTCTCGTTCAAAACTTGTGTTAACCGAGAGATTGTTTCGTAGTATTTTTTCGCAATGGAAGTGGAGAACTTTGTATATTGAAATAATGAACATTCAACAATAAATTAAAAACGGTCTCAAGCGGACAAGCGCGAAAATTGCTGGGTTCAGAGAATCGAAGGCATTCTCATCATTTAATTTCGTCGGTTTTGTAGATACTAGCAGCGATGCTGAATATGGCGCTGTGCTGGTTGTAGCAGAAAAGAATTTGAGGATGATTCAAACTAGTGTTTGTTGTCTGGTGTCAAGTGATGGATCGGAATGTTGCACTGTTTAATCGACTTCCTCAATGGTAGGTCCAGAGCCGGAACCGGCACCGGGAGCGGCACCGCCAGCTCCGCCAGCAGCGCCCGGAGCACCACCCGGGAATCCAGGCATGCCTCCCGGAGCGCCACCAGCACCCTGGTAGAGCTTGCTGATGATTGGATTGCACACCGATTCAAGCTCCTTCTGGCGATGTTCGTACTCCTCCTTATCGGCCAACTGATTAGCATCGAGCCACTTGATCGTATCATTGCATTTGTCCAAAATCAGCGTCTTGTCGCTGTCGCTGATCTTGTCCTTCAGCTTGTCGTCCTCCATAGTGGCTTTCATGTTGAAGCAATACGATTCGAGGGCATTCTTGGCAGAAATTGTCTCCTTCTGCTTCTCATCCTCAGTACGGTACTTTTCCGCTTCGTTTACCATGCGTTCAATGTCCTCCTTGCTCAGTCGACCCTTATCGTTGGTGATCGTGATCTTGTTCTCCTTGTTGGTCGACTTCTCGAGAGCGGTAACGTTCAGAATGCCGTTCGCATCGATGTCGAATGTAACCTCAATCTGGGGCACACCGCGTGGGGCCGGCGGAATGCCGCTCAACTCGAATTTACCCAACAGATTGTTGTCCTTCGTCATCGCCCGCTCACCCTCGAACACTTGAATAAGCACACCCGGTTGGTTATCGGAGTAGGTGGTGAAGGTTTGCGTCTGCTTCGTCGGAATGGTGGTGTTGCGCTTGATCAGAACCGACATCACACCTCCCGCGGTTTCAATGCCCAACGACAGGGGTGTCACGTCGAGCAACAGCAAATCCTGCACCTCCTCCGACTTGTCGCCATGCAAGATAGCGGCCTGGACGGCGGCACCGTACGCAACAGCCTCATCCGGATTGATCGACTTGTTCAGCTCTTTGCCGTTGAAGAAGTCTTGCAGCAGCTTCTGCACCTTCGGAATACGGGTCGATCCACCGACCAGCACTATGTCGTGAATGCTCGCCTTGTCCATCTTCGCGTCACGCAGCGCCTTCTCGACCGGTTCCATGGTGGAGCGGAAGAGATCGGCGTTCAGCTCCTCGAAACGAGCACGAGTGATCGAGGTGTAGAAGTCGGTTCCCTCGAACAGCGAATCGATTTCGATGCTGGCCTGGGTCGACGACGACAGCGTACGCTTCGCACGCTCGCACGCCGTACGCAGACGACGCAGAGCGCGCTTGTTGGTGGACAGATCCTTCTTGTGTTTGCGTTTGAATTCCTGAGCGAAGTGATTCACCAGCCGATTGTCGAAATCTTCGCCACCCAGATGGGTGTCGCCAGCGGTGGACTTAACCTCGAAGATACCGTCATCGATCGAGAGAATCGACACATCGAAGGTACCGCCTCCCAGATCGAAGATCAGGACGTTCCGCTCACCAGCGGTCTTTTTGTCCAGACCGTATGCGATGGCGGCCGCAGTCGGCTCGTTGATGATACGAAGAACGTTCAGTCCGGAAATTGTTCCGGCATCCTTCGTAGCCTGTCGTTGCGAATCGTTGAAGTACGCTGGCACGGTAATGACAGCGTTGGTTACCGTCTTGCCCAGGTAGGCTTCGGCGGTTTCCTTCATCTTGGTCAGCACCATCGAGCTGACTTCCTCCGGGAAAAATGATTTCGTTTCGCCTTTGTACTCGACCTTGATCTTTGGCTTTCCCTCGATTGACTCCACATCGAACGGCCAGTGCTTCATGTCGGCCTGGATGGCGGGATCGTCGAACTTGCGACCGATGAGCCGCTTGGCATCAAAGATTGTGTTGGTCGGGTTCATTGCAACCTGGTTCTTGGCAGCATCGCCAATGAGACGCTCGGTGTCAGTAAAGGCCACATAGGACGGCGTCGTACGGTTACCCTGGTCGTTGGCAATAATTTCGACCTTGCCATGCTGGAAAACTCCGACGCAGCTGTAGGTCGTGCCGAGATCAATACCGACTGCTGGTGCTTTGGCTGCCATCTATTATAAAAAGCATCGCAAAGGCGAAAATAAAAATTTAAATTTCGGAGTACCGGTGAACGATTTAATTTATTCAAGACCCGAAAAAAGGAGTGCCTCTTAGCCAAAGTGAAGGGCTGAATAGGTTCAACTAAAATATAGAATAAAAGACATGGAAAGAGTATCGAGCGTGTCTCTCGAGCTTGAAAATGAGGTTGGCCCTGTACAAATATGGTGCCGTGATAACCTAACCTTCTATGGGCATGACGCATGCAACGAGCGCTGGATGCTACGACGAAGAACACGGAAAATAAAATCGGATCTGACATTGAATGTGCATGTAGCAAAATGTGCACACAAAAATTAACCATGGGTTCTGCAGTGCTTCACCTTGACATCAATTAAAATGCTGGTAATGAAGAATCATCGAATTGCGTAAGACTCCATTTTGTTTCCTCTCCGAACATTTCTTTTTCTTCCTCTTCCGTAGGGCTGAAACTACTTTGAAAGAGTGAAACAGCAATACACGCCGCACAGTGTCGGAACTTTCCAGAGGTTTCCGGAACACGTGCTTTTGCAAATGGCTCGAGCAATGATTCAATAATTGTCCAAATTTCGAGCATCATGAAAAAAAACTGCTCCTTTACTCCACTAAATTATTCTTCCATTGCCTTTTTCCTTCTTTCTTTGGCACATTTTGTCCCTGACAACCGCCTCGGGGTGGGTGAGTCATTAGACTTTGGAAAAAAAAAAATCCTCCCACACCGGCACGCGATTCTTTGTTCTCCAACCCTGCAAAAACTCACCTTAACGAAATAGTTTCTCTCCGATGTATATTAACTGCAACAAGATTCTTTTTAGTGCTGGTCACAACGATTTCCTCACTTCTTGATCTTGCAGGAATTCTTCACGCACGCACTGTGCACTTCACGGCTGCTGGAAAAATGAATGAGCGCTCCGGCCACTCACGCTTTGCTTTTTATGAAAACCGGCAATTCTAGATGTTTCTAGAAGGCGCTCTTTGAACTGGAAGCGTTAGGCGCATCCCCACTGCATATAAGCCTTGATGAAGAGATCGTTTACTGGAGGGTGAAAACTAAAAAAAATCCACGCATTGCGAACAGCGTTCTTTTGCGATGAATAATTACTGACGTTTATTTTTACAATCTCTGAATATTTTCAAAAAACGTTTTCGCGTGTTTTTTACTTTGGGCCTGTGGTTCTGCGTCCGTGGTCTCAATCGCGGTGCTGTCAAAATTCAGCGAATCAGCGTTTCCGTTAGCTATTTCCAATGAGTGCCCCTTCCAAGCGCGAGTTGTCCGTTCCTTTTCGCTTGACGTTTTTCGTGCTCACGCACACATCTCTCTTCGCGCTATTCGAAAAACCGCATGGCTTTCGTTGCCGTTTCGTTGCTGTGCCACCCTGTAGATGTTTCTAGACTTTTCGAGCCATTTTACAACAAAATTCACTTTTAATATTCATTTATTTTTTATCCTTTATCTTTAAAGCTCAATTATTTTCTGTTTCCTTTTATTCTCAAAGCTTGGTCAAAGATTCAAAAATCGCAATCGAATAAAAAAAATTGAAATCATCAGTAGAGGAAAGATAAAGGGTGTGCCTGTCAAAAATTGGTCAAACAAAAAGAAATTGTAAATCAGTCAAACATGTTATTAAACAATCAAGTAATATTTCTTTTGAAAGCCAGCCAAAACAGAAAAGAACCTTTGTACTTTTTAAGGAATGGCAAAAGACGTTTATTTGGACACTCTCGGACATAAATTTCTTGGTTGATGTTCCCGATCGCGATGTAAATGCCACTTTTTTAACCATAGGAACAGAAAGCCCGCATACGAGATATTTCTTTGCGAATTTCGACAGCTTTATGTTCTTGCAAATCTTTCCTATCTTTCCTCTCTCAATTGCAGTATAGTACTCCTATCACTACTTTCTTCTAGAATGCTAGACTAGCTCGTATTTTAGTTCATAGCACGGTTGAAGACGATACTTCCAGCTTGCTTGCGACATCTCGGACGGAGAAGTTAGTATTCCGCTTGAAACAACCGATCACTCTTTTCGTCGTTTTTGCGGTCTCCTGGTTCCGACTTCCACCTGATCCAGTCTTTCTGACTGTCGTCAAACGTTCTCCGAATACTTTTAATACATTGGTGACCGTTGATTTGGCCACATTCAACAATTTCACCAACTTGGCGCGCGAGTAATTCAGATTTTTCGTGCAAAGTTTTGAGAAGATGCTCCTCTGGTTTCGACGCCATTTCCACAAATGACGGGCGAATGTAAAAATCGAATAATTTGTATGTTGTTGTAATGTTGTAATGATGTAAACGAAGAGTTGTAATGATCTGATTTATTATCATTTCTCTGCCCAATGCGTTGAAAGACAAATATGATTCGGCACATCATTTTTTTATTGGAATAACCATATCATACGGATAGTCCAAGAGTTCCGCTGTGGAAGCCCTTGACTTGGCATCATAACGAAGACATCGTTTCAGGATATCAAGCAACATTGGTGGGTAGTAACTGGCTAGGGGCGGATATTCGATGACGGTATTTGGATTCGTGATGACGTTCACCTTGGTGTAGATATTTTTGATGTGCGCGAACGGTGTACGTTTATAAAGTAGTAGATAAAGAATGCATCCTAGCGACCAAATGTCCGACTTTTTCGACATTTTTATTCGTGGTTGCGACCCATTTGGACTCATCTCACCCGAGGTATCAATCAGCGCTTCCGGGCTGATATAGTTGAATGTTCCGGCCTGCGAGAATTTCATAATGCTGGTTGAGTCGAATGCTATGTTGCTCGCTATGCCAAAATCAATCAACTTGAGCCGTCCACGGATCATAAGAAAGTTGGCCGGTTTCAAGTCCAGATGTATTACTCCATGATCGTGGATATAGTGCACGCACTGCACCATTTGATACCAGATGCTCATCAACGAATAAAGCGGAATGTCTTTCGAGTATCCTTGTAAAATACGATGCAAATCACATTCTCCTTTTTCCATTACCAGAAACAATTGGCCAGCCTCAGGTATATGGGCGCTACAATACAGATTGAATATATTAGTGAGATGCCTTCCTGCGAAGATGTTTGATTAGATACTTACTAATCGTAGAGAGCAATCACATTCTCGTTTGTTTGTAGCTTCGCTAGCAGCTTTGTCTCGTTTAGATATCCCTCAACCAAATTAGCGTCGCCGTTGAGGTTGACGAGCTGAATACATTTTTGAATGTTAGTGGGTTATTCTTATACACCTTTAAAACTACATACCTTAACGGCGCATTCCAAGCCGGACGCTACCTGTTTTGCGAGAAATACTGAACTCGAGCCGCCTGAACCAAGTTTACTTATTACGGAGTATTGTTTTCCATTGATTGTGATGGGGCGTTCTTTGAGGGGTTGGGTTGAGTCTGTACTTGATTTACATCTGTTTTCCTCAGTATTGATTGCCGCTTTCGCTTGCCCTTCGGGTTTCGAAGATGCTGCATCTGGTTTTTCCATGTGCCCAAACAATTGATTCGTGGATCGTTTCGAAGACAATTGTTGGGGTTGTTCGTCGATGGGTGATAAATATTTCGTCTCTCTTATCTTGATTGGTGTATCACTGAGCGTAAGACTCTCGTTGACCATTGACATTCCTGGTGTCCGAGCGATTGCTAGCGGTGTTGCGAAGAGTATCTTTTGGGACTTAAATTCATTCTCTAGGGTATTACGTGAACCTCGTAAAGCCGTCGAGGTCAGCATCCTAGCACCAGTTCCACGAACTTGTCCCATCGGAAGCTTTTCTCTGGGAGTGTAAAACTCATGGCGACTTTTATCAACATCGTTTTTCTCGGCGATTGATACAGGCCAAGAAGGATTGTTCGAAGCGTTGCCTGCGGCATTTGATTGTTTATCTTCAATACCGCCGGGGTCAACTGCGTTGATATAGCTGCTAGGCGCTGTGACCGACGATCCAATAATACTAGTGTTGGTTTCCTGTTGCGATCGTTCGACAAGCGGTGGACGCTTAGTTTTTTTCTCCGCGGGATGGATGTCCGATACGGAGGATATTTTATCTACCAGGTTCAACCGCGATTTCGGGTTTGTAGAACTGTCGCGTCTGGGAATAGTAGATTTTTCACCCGATTGTTTCTGCCCATTTTCAACGTCCTCAGCACATTTTGAAGGCGTCAAAAGAAAGGAATCGTTCAGGATCGCACAGTTCAAGCTGAAATGAAAAAAAAAAACAAATTAGCAACAATTCAATATAAAGATTGGAAAAAAGGATGCGTTGTCTTACTTTCCATCTCCATCAGATTCAGAATCTGATTCAAGGGGCGGTAGTTCCGAAACACGCTTGGGATGAAAACTAAAAAGACGACAAAATTCATAACGAATTGTGAACAACAACTCGTACAACGAAAACAGCTCACCTTCTTGTCGTTCGAAACCCTTTTGGCGAGTGTTCTTCGGAGGATTCTTTTTCTCTAAAAGACATCGTTCAGTGAGTAGGAAATAAATACAGTTCTGTTTCATCATAAATGTTCCTTTTAAAGTGCTACACTTTCGATCGACAGAATAAGTTACCTGGCGTTTTGATCACTTTCATTACCATGGCCGTCTTTCCCGCCATCGCCGATCAGCTCGGTAGTTATTTTAGAATCCATTTGAAGCGGCCTAGAAAATACGCCAAGTCTATGCCGTATCAAAGCCGTATTTTCACAAAGCCTCCGTTGATGACTGAACCTGAACTGTTATGTTTTGCAAAAAACTGTTGTTTTGTTCAATTCAAGTAAAATTTGACAGTCGGACTTTCCCTTTGAAATGTCGGACTTTGTCGGACTTTGCGGTGAAATCAGCCCAAGATGTACAGGGTGGTCGAAAACGCGTGCACTTTTTCATTTGGTTATAAAACAAAAACGGCTCAATATTTTTCGATGCTTGAACTTTTATTTGAAAGGTTCATCACATTTATTCGGGAAAAATAGTTTCCATGGACACACCACTACTGGTTTCGCAGTAGCCAATTCGCTCCCCGCAGCCCCCAATTTTTGAACACATTTTCGACTGTCTGTGGTCCTATCTCGTCAATAGCAACATGAATCACTCGTAGGGGGTGCATTGGCTTCTCTTGCAGGACGTGTGGGGCTTCCGAACCCCAAAAACGACCATTCTGCCCTACTTTACATAAGCATCGAAGTGGGAATAAGCTTAAATGAAATGTGCTTTTCAAATATCGTACCGTGGGTACCAAATAATGGGTAGTTCAAAAAGTGCACGCATATTTGACCACCCTGTATATCTGGAGGGCCATACGAAGCAAAAATAAACGATTTGACATTGATCTTTAACGTCAAATCGTTTATGAATGTGCGGATTCATATACGATTTGACATAAGCGGGATCGATTTGATATTTTTACGCTCGGATTTACGGTTCGTCTGGCCGTTTACCACCCTGTGCCCGAGCCAACCCTGTGTCGGACTGCAAAGTCTTTCGGAGTACGTTTGACAGTCCGCACTGAGCGAAAAAAAATCAGTCCATTCTCCGTTTTTTTTGCCATTCCAGTCGTCGCCATCTACATTCGCCATCGACGTTGCATGGTGTGTCAAAACCCCATTTCGATTCAATTGTGCCCAAGTAGGGAGAAGTTTCAGATTGATAAGTCGTTTGATATCGGTAATCATCACTAAAGAGAGCTACAAAATTACAATCTGCACCGGGTCGAAAGGCTTTGTAAGGCGTGTTTCATCGGCACCTTCGGTGCACAGCATTTGCTCTACAACTTGCTGCTGTGGCCCGTAGGAATTCGAGAGACGAGAACTCCGTGCCAGTCACACGGCTGGCTGAAGGAGTTCCTTCTACGGTGTTACGCGGTACTTACCGATACAGTTTTTCGTTAGTTTAACCCTTTTCACGATTCCCGTGTTCTTGAATATTGAGATAGTAAATGGCTAAAAGTATATTCAGCCATTGAAAAGCTGTGTGCGCGTGTGTGTGTGTGCGTGAAGGGAAGTGGCAAGTGAAGGTGAGGACTTTTTTTTCACTATTCCTTCCCTTTTTAGTCTATAATGTTATGGCTGAAAAAAGGGTTTTTTCTTTCTATTGTGATAGTTATAAAACTTGCTATGTTCTGATAACGTGGCAATGTAACTCATACGTGTTTTTCCGTAGCAAAACATGCAATGTTTTAAAGTGCTGCCCAAGGAAGATGCCGGAGTATTGCGTAGAGTAAAAGCAGGAAACGCATTGGAACATTGAAGATTATAGCAACGCGGAAAAAGTGGGGTCGGTTGCTATGTGTCAAATTTAAATCAGTTCATTCCGGCAACAGCCAATGGCGGTGGAAGTCGGTGTGTAAAAATGATGCATTTTTGTTCTTTTTCGTTTCGTTCTGGCGATCTTCTCTGTTGAATGTTGTAGTGTTGAATGCCCCGAGCGCCTACTTGTCGCAAAAAGAAACACTTGGTTAACAAGTGGTGCAATAAGAAGTAGAAAGGTATTTGTTGAAAGATCGAACAGATCATGAGCAGGTGGGGCCGAGAAACGTACGCGGTTCTAACACGCGTGCCATATGGTTGCGAGACAGAGAAAATGAAAATGGACGAGAGAGAGAGAGATCGAAAGTAAGAAAGGTAAAATGAGAAGTGTGTATCATGTTCAACGGAAACTTGTGACGGTCAAAAGTAATGTTGCCGTAGAAATATTTTTTTGAGAAAGTTCGATGGTCAAAGTATTCGCCAAGAGAATTGGCCCTGCTACACATTTAAATGGCCAGGCTTTACCAAGCAGAATCTTAAGATTGTAAGATAGTACACTTTTACATTGTTGCTGTGTCCAACCATACCTATCATTCAATTCAGAAACGTTAAACAAATTCGTACAAAATAGATTAGTTGAATGAAAATAGTCATTTTTTCTCTTTCTTTTCCAGATACTGGTTCACTGATTCTCGCATCACCGGTTCTCGGACTACTGGGATTATGGTGTGTTGGAAACTCACCCACCGACCGGGATCGTAGAAGTGGAAGCACAACGACAATGAAAATATCACTGTGTCAGGTGGCGGCGGATCGATCTTGAGTGGTTTGCTCGTCAGACGACCCTGAGGCTCACGCGAGCTGATCGGGTGCACGTTGCTAGTGGACAACTTTTCAATTTGCGTTTCAAGAAAAAAGCCAAACTAGTGGCCAGAATTCCTCTTGCTGATCGGACGTAAAGAATTCCTCTTTCACTGTCCTTTTTGAGATTTGATCTCGTAGAAAGCCTGCATCGTTGCTTTGACATTGAATATCGCTCGGCTGCAACATTCGGAAACTTGCTAGGGAAAGTGATATAGCCACCCTTGTGAGAGTTGTGCTGTGGAAGAACCAAACCGAAAGGCTGTTGGTCACGTTTTACTTAAGGGGCCTAAGGGGTTGCTGTGTGTCGCAAAATTATCAGTGGCTGAAGTATTCAGCGGAATTGTAGGATTAGCGTTGCGATCGGTACGGTTTCTTGTGCGAGTGTCGCGTAATTGTTAAGTGATAAAAAGCGGTTGTCGGCTAGCATAAGTTGAATAGTGATTTGACCTCCGGAATTTAGAGAAACATTCTCATTTTAGTGCTGTGCTTCTTGATTCTTGATACCGTGCCCAATTATCATTTTTTGTGATTTGGTTTATGCAGAATTTTGGATGCATACGGGTCGAGCGAACTGCGGTATAGTTAGTACAAGAGTAAGTTCGTGACGCAACTGGTGCTTGCCCGAAATTTCCCGGCCCAGCGTTCGTGATCTTTAGTTTGATCTTACCACAATTTGATCAAAAACGGAGAAGTTCCTGATACAATCCTACCACGATGGATCCAGCAGTGGCATGGTATCAGGATGAACAGGATGGTCCTTCAAAAGCAGTGTGGATGCGAATCTGGGAAACGAACTCCGACATTTGTGGTCCGCTGTATCCTAACTACGGTCCTGGCTCGAACGGCCAAGACAATTTGAAGGCCTCTCGCGGCACAGGTGCTGTTGAACATCAGCAATTGCCTGGCCACCACTGCGATGGTGGAACTAATGCTACCAATGGCAATAATGTCAACAATCATGGACTGGAAGGATTCGGAAAACTCGATCCATCGAACGGGGTGAATAACGTGACTGGCAATGGGACCATCATTCACACCACTAGCAACAGTGTTAGTAACAATTGCAACAATGGCAACAACACTGGAAGCAACAACTCAAGTCACAACATCAACTGCGGTGTCACGAACGGTGGAGAGCTGCAATCGACGGCTGGTGGAAATGGAGGCAATGGTTGCAGCGGGAATGTTGGTCCTATGGCGAAAGGCGGAGGTCTAGTCAGTAGCGAGAAGAACTACAACCCAGTGCGTAAGAAACTGGGCAGCATGACAGATAACAAGGCTAGCACTTTTAACATGAACAAGCAACAGCAACGACTGATTGGTGTGCACGGTGGATGCCCGTGGCGTCCGCCAAACTGCAAGTACGGTCGAGGAATTATTGGGTAAGTGACATCCAGGACATTCATTTTGCTGTCCTGTGGTATAGATTCGCAAAAGGTTTGATACAACATCCATTCAATCAGTTCAACATCCAGACACTTTGTAAAGTCTTAACACATGCTGGCCAATGGGGTTTGCTGGATTACTTTGGTTTTTTTTGCTAGGTCTATGCTGAGCAACAATTTAATGCGCAGTTTCACTGGCTTTGTTGAATGGCGCACACACCACACCTATAATTATCGGTAACCACATGCATCTCCCCGGTCCGTTCTTCTAAGATTAAAAAAACGTTCATCTCAGGGAAAACAGTTTTGGTATTGTTCTGATAATCAGGGATAACTGCTGTAGCGGAGTAAGGGGAGAAAATCACAAACGGCGTTGGTGCATATACTTGATACGGTTCGGGAGATTATGACGGAGTAAACGTTACATTGTGCGCAGCTTGAGACTTGATGCGGGTCAAACGATAACTCTATTTTGTTTCAGTAATTGGCGAAACAAGTCTGCTGTTTTTGTAACGCTTGTATTTAGAAAAATATGCCAAAAAATGTAAAAACCCTAAACGACTAAGATGCGTCTTGGATATCGATCCTCAACCTCAGCTGACAAACATGCAGTTTGTGAAGCAGAGATAAGGACTGTTTGGCAGGAAAGCTAAACTTTCCACAGGGGGCAGAGAGTAAATCATGTACTGATAAGGCTGATTGTTATTATACAATAACCTGAGTTTGGTAGTATGTGTGCACAGCAGCATTCCATCACTACCTACGCACTTGTTGATATGAGAATCGAGCTTTGCATGTGACCAGGAACACTGCGTTTTGGTGGTTACAGTCGTGTACCGAATATTTTGATAATGCTGGAGCAAGATTCCCTTTTTACTGTGTGTTAATTTAGTTTACCGTAAAAGCAAACCCATATGTAAGCCATAATCGCTTCAGTTTATCTAAATTATCAGCATTTATGACAACTATTTTATTTTTAGTGTTCCATGGCATTGAAAACAAAGGTTGCATTATATTGATTTTGAGCGAGAAACCGAATGACCCATTACGCTTATTTTACTACTACTATTGTATTGCTTGTTTATTCGTTCTATATACTTGTTTCGAGTGCTCTCGCAGAAGCCGTAGAACATGTTCTAAAAGTTTTACCATTTCATTTCAACCAAAGTCGATAAAGTCAAAGTTTCTGCTGCTTTAGTCAATCATAGGTTTCGAATACATGCTTCCGTCATCAAACCGCAAGCGCGCGGCTCTGTAAAATGTTTACACCCAAATCTATTTCCTGATGCTCGGGGTTCTCGGACTTGCAGATGCTATGGACAACACGATTGTTGATGATGTTGGTACTGATGCTGCCTGGTCTGGTGTGTTCGAAAATGGAACGACCTTTATGAATATTGATCATTAGCGTGTCACGGCTAATGTTGAGTATAGCTTTGCGCAAATATACCATATATTTCTTCTTTCCTCTATTTCTTCACTTATGGATCGCTTACTTGAACTAGCAATGGCACACATGGTAATCGAATTCCTTTTTCCATGAAAATATCTTAATATCGTGTTGATAACGAACAATGTAAAACAGTGCAGTACTGTGCTGATACTGATATCCTTCAAATGCTCCATTTTGTGCGGCTTTCGTGCATTATATATTTGATACTATTCCTACCAGCGCCGACACCGGAGAAACAGATCGTAGTTTGAATATTCTTATGTGTTACATGGATGATCTATCCGGAAAATCATCTTTGGTTTCCAGTATAGCCAATATACATGGTTAGAGGCAGAAATTTATTGTCAAGTAGTATGATGAATGTTCTTCCATTTGGAGTTTCTGCCGAAAAAATCTCTCGAAAGATTTTTTACGCTAATGGTTTTGTCTCGACGAATTAGAGGATTAAAAAAAATATAATTACACGATCTTGTGTACGAAGATGCGAAGATTGAAATCCTAATTTAACGGTTGACCCATTTCCGCTACAAATAGCTCTGCTCTTCAAGTGCAAAAGAAAAGTACTTATCAGAGACACGCAAGTGTGTGGCAAAACTAAATTTATGTTTCGTCCTCTAAACGTCAGCTCTCAGGCATGGCGACAAGACAGGGCCGAACAGAGCGATGCGATGTATTGGCAGTGCGAAATGCTCCTTGCAACTAGCAACTTTCTTGAGTGGCCACACGAAAGATCGTCTTTCTAAAGTACCTCCACGGTGGGATGCTGCTTGCGCGATTGATTTGGAAAAAAGGCAGCGCAGCGGATGGAGAGAATTGGGGTACATTATAAATTATGCCATGCAGTGGTGAGACGTCTAGCGCTGATATTATGTACATTACCACCTGGTGTGAGGCATTAAACCCTTGATCGATGCGATGGTATTACAGTTGTAGGCACATCAGGAGTGGTTTTGTAGTAGGGTATAATCTCGACGTAGCCCAAACGTGTTTACCGTTCACTGTGGTCGGCCTTGTCCTTTTGATGAACCGGAAACTATACACCCCACCACGCGTCTCATCACACCGCGTGTTACCAAGTGTCGAGTTTGTGACATTATGTGGATGCAGCGCCACGTTTGCCGTTTACTGATGTTGAACTCGTTCGTGTTAAACGTTTCGCGTTTCGTGTTCAAACAGGAAAACTGATTAGTTATGGACGTACGAAGGGGAAAGCTATGTTGGCGCATTATACTCGAATGATGATCGTTTGATGATCATCTACCCTCTTCGATTAGAAATTTTTTTTCGGAAGCATTTGCTTCATTTGTGAATGGAATAGTTAATATTTAACACTTTTGGTAAAGCATGTGATTGTGATGGTTTGATGATCAACCGTCCTATTCTTATCTGTGGCGCTTTCTCAACAAAAAGCAAACAGCCGTAGGTCTTGTGTAGTAAACCACCGAAATCATAAAACATAATAGGGCAACTTTCGGGATCCTACGAGACAAGCCGTACCGGCGAATAAATCTAATTAACTGAAATCTTTAGCCACTTGTGGGGTTCCGATTTTGGAAAAATGGCATTAGCAGCATCTCTATTTTTTCCGTAGCGTGTGGTGGAATCAATGAAAGTGGCTGGCAAATAAAAGGTTGTACATTCACCGTGGTTGGCGAAAGAAAGTTGCGTGATAACGAGAGAAGTGCTAGTCTAGCACTTGCCGGCAACAAGTGGTTGCATTCAGAAGCGTGCAGCCAGGTCCGAGAAGCGTTTTAACGGAGGTCGCTCTTGGACAACGCACGTCAGAGAGAAGCCATGTTGAAGTCTGCCACAGAACACAGAGCAAACGGAAGTTTATTGTGAAATTAGACGCCGCTGTGCCTTACAGGCGGCGTAATGCGAAGCAA
Organism: Anopheles cruzii; assembly: GCF_943734635.1. NCBI lineage: Eukaryota > Metazoa > Arthropoda > Insecta > Diptera > Culicidae > Anopheles > Anopheles cruzii. The sequence goes on from NC_069145.1 coordinate 48,120,232, forward strand.
TGCGCAGTCACAAATACCCACACGGCTTTGCGTATTGTTGTTTATCCAGTTGTGTCTCGCACATGCACGATGACGCTTGTAGTTGCATTTTACTATGAGACATGTACGTTCAACGATAGGAATCATCGTCATGATCCTGTTATGTTTGTGTACCAATGTTCTTTGAAAGGGGTTGTGCCGTCATACAGGTTGGTGATTTGTTTCTTAACCTTTCCACAATAATGAAATCGAGGTTTGTTTTTTCTTTACAAGAATACGGACACCGCAAAAGTTTCCACCTAGTGTAATGTATTATCAAGATTGTACTGTGTGAACATTTGTTGCATTCACAATAAATATTTTTTTTTAACATGGCAAAGTCATGTGAATTCATTCACGTAGAAATTCATGTGAATTAGTGCATAATGCAGTCTCTCTTAACACGTGCACACACCGAAGTCGCACGCGAATGCACAAAACTGCATTAATTGGAAATGCGTATACGTTCCATTGCAACTCCGGGTTTAGCGATACATTTCTTCATAGACCGGAAACCCCTTTTTTAATGGAACCTTTCCAGTGTTGCCCCTCCGACCATGGATACTATTTATGGTGCTCTTTTGGATTTTCTACCAATTTTTAGTTTCTTTTGTGGGCCACATATGATATAGGTTTCTTCGGGGCATTCGATCTGACCGAACCGAAGCAGGCAGCATATCCCATCTTTTTTTGGCCGTAGCCACGTGCGGCGATTTATTTTGCTTCCACTTTAACTTTCTATACGTTTTCTTCTGTAATTCGATCGTGTTCCGCACTCGTTCCCAGTAGTGGCAGTCGATTTTCGTTTCGTGTCCAGCTCTTTTTGTTCACGCACAGTCCTCCATAAATAACAAACATTTTACATTGACATTGCAAGTAGTCATTGAAGTACCGAATTTATCGTAATACTGGGACGGTTTACAATTATGAAACTGGAGTCGATACGCACACAATACTGATTTATCCCGTCCATTTTTATCTTACATTTTAATTTACTGAATAAAATACCCTCCAGAAATCATTAAACAAACTTGTGCTGTAAAACCGTAACGATTGATCATTAATATGCAACTCATTAAAACTAGTTTTACAGATATTTATTTGTTTATTTAAGCATTTGGATATTTATTAATTATAATATTTAGGGTCTGCCATTTTCACTTTTCATCTTTGTGGTACATGTATCTTGATCACTGATGCTGTACTGTTTGGTTTTTGATTGGGTTTTGCCAAATGTTCATGCAATGATGTAGATGCGTGTTCGTTAATAGGTGATTAGCCTCTACTCTGCGTCAAGATCAATCGAGCGCGAGTTTCGTGGTTGTAAACTTTCAAAAAAGCCTTATTTGGGTCATAGTGCCAGGTATACTGGGGTGTTCATTAAGTTTTGCGGTTCGATAACAGAGGGCTACAGGCCTAATTTTTTTGTTATGTTTTTATACTCGGGTACACTATGAACGTATGTGAAGTTTCATTTCAATGTGTCAATTCATTCTTTGTTTACAATCTTTTTAGTATCGACGAATTGGGGTTTTCTTATCGTTGTGGGGAGTCAGTAGTTTGATTAAAATGTTCTTCGTTTTTTTAGGTTACATCAAGAGATAGAACAGTTCTACGCCCACATGGTTCCGACGCCAACCGAGCATGCATTACGGGTGCTGGTAGTTGCTCGGATAGAACAAATTGTGCTGAGTCTTTGGCCCTCGGCTAGAGTCGAAATGTTTGGTTCTTTTCGCACCGGACTCTACTTGCCAACAAGTGACATAGGTATGTTGGTGAAGTTCGTGAATTGTTGTGCACTTTTTGGACACTCGTAGGAATAATATTTCTCCTCTTCTTTCTTCCTTACCTTAGACTTGGTTGTGATTGGACAGTGGGAGAAACTGCCACTTAGGACTCTTGAAATGGAGCTGGTCAATCGCTACATTGCAGAACCAAATTCCGTCCGTGTGCTTGACAAAGCTTCCGTGCCGATCGTGAAGCTGACGGACAGAGAAACGCAGGTGAAGGTGGATATTTCATTTAACATGGAATCGGGCGTTCAGTCTGCCAAGCTGATTAAAGGCTACAAACGTGGCTACCCTGTACTGGAAAAATTGGTGCTGGTGCTCAAGCAGTTTCTACTGCAACGTGATCTAAACGAGGTGTTTACTGGAGGCATATCGTCTTATTCGCTGATACTGATGTGCATCAGCTTCCTACAGCAGCATCACCGAAAGCCGAATGCCTCCTCCAACCTCGGTGTGCTGCTGATAGAGTTCTTTGAGTTGTATGGGCGGAAATTTAATTATATGAAAATCGGTGAGCATCTAGGATTGCTTGTGTGATTCTTGAGCACATTAATGAGTATGGTTTGCATTAAACAACAGGAATTAGTGTTAAAACTGGTCGGTATATACCAAAGGAAGAATTGCAGCGTGAAATGATTGATGGTCATCGGCCCAGCTTGTTGTGCATAGAGGATCCACTTACTCCTGGTAACGATATTGGTCGATCGTCGTACGGTAAGCAGGACATCTTATCTACAACTAACTTTCACAGTCTCAGCAACTAATTTTTCGCCTTTTTGTTCATAAAGGAGCTCTGCACGTGAAACAAGCCTTCGAGTATGCATACATAGTACTAATGCAAGCCGTTTTGCCATTGGACAAGAATTTGACCGACTGCAACCGGCAAAGCATACTTGGCCGGATAATACGCGTTACAGACGAAGTAATCGAGTATCGTAAGTGGATTAAGGACACATTTGAGGCAAGACTGATTCGGCATGCTGGTGTACCGCAAACGGGAACAATGACGTTGCTAAGCGACCAACACTATTTGTCGCTACAGCAACAGGGACTTTCTTTGACTCAGCACCAACAGCAGCAGCAACCGGTGCAGGTACAGGTTTTACACCACCAACAGCAGCAATCTGCACAGCAACCATCGCCGTATGCGAGGATTGTGTATCGACGACGGCCCAGCTCGTCTAGCGTTGAAATGTCGGAAGAAAGTATGGACAGCGATGGGGGCGGAGACTTTAATTGTGTAGCCCGTGATGTGTCACCGACCGGCGTCAACCGCTCACCAATCGAAGTGCACGAATTACAGCAAAGTGTCGGTACAGCAGGCCAGCAAGCGGTTGTTATGGTACCCGCACACATGGCATCATCTCTTCCGCACGATCTGTCGATAGAAGAAAATAACATGATTAACATGGCTCACCAGCAGCAACAGCAACTGGCCGACACAAATGTCGGTGATGGCCCGGTAATCAACTACAACACCAACGTAAGTAGTATGCTAGCGATTTGGCACAGTGCTATGATGTAGACCCTGTAGAAAATGCACGTTCCTATTGTGCCGGTTTGTTTTACCTCTCGGTAGATAAACACTCGTCGCATTATACCGTCGTCTAATCAGCAGCAACAGCAGCACCAACAGCATCACCAGCATCATCAGCATCACCACCAGCAAATTGTGAGTGGAAAGAATTTGTACAATCGTGGCAGTTCTGAACGTTCGATTATCACAAATTCTGTCCATGCTGCGAGTGGGAATTGTAGCAGTAGTGGTACTAATGCCGCCGGTGGTGCCAACAACAGTAACGGTCCTAGTATACAACAGCAGCCAATTAACCAAAGCAATGGTTTAGTTCGTCACAACAGCAAACATAGACGTTCGACAGTTAACGTCCTAGGAAGTTACCAACCGCCCGTCTCCGTTCTCAGTACTGTGAATAACAATAACAACAGCAACTCCAGTAATAATAACAACAATCTAGTCACCGGTATGGTTGTAAATGATGAAAATATGCTTCAGTATGACCCGAGCTGCAAGGCACATCCAGCAGGTTCGATTCCATCTCTTCTATCAGGTGTTCCTGGTGCTGTGGCATTAAACAGTACTGGCAGTTGCCTTAGTGCACCGAATTCCGTTAAACACTACAGCAATATAAGCAGCAGCAACAACAATAGTAGCAATAACTGTAACAGTAATGCCATCATCAGCATTAGTAGTATCAGCAACAGTAGTACCAGCAGCAATAGCAGCAGTAGCAGTAGCAGTAATAGCACAGGAAACGGAAACAGTAAAAAGCACAGTTCAAACTCTTCCAAACGCAAAAAGACCACCTCTCCGGGGGAAAAGAAAGTAGCCGGTGGCTCCTTGCTCGGTGGGCAAGGAACGGCGGCAATTAGCTACGGTATGGTACTGGGGGCTAGTGCATCCTCCGGTAGCGGAAGTACGGCTGCCGGGCTGGACAGTCGATGATAGCCACCAGTGGTGGGAGGGTTCCTTGCAAGGGTTCACTACTATCACTATTAAAACAACAAAAACATACAAATAGGAAAAAAAAACGTGAAAACAAACATGCAAAGAAGCCGTGACGGACGCATCTAATGAATTTGCCAATTGTAGTTATGACCACAACAGAATAAGGGAGATAGCAGAAGTGGATACACAGTACGGAATGGCTGGTCACGAATCGAGCGTCACAAAGACAAAGTGTTAACACAGAAAAGAAGCTTGAAGGTATGTTCAATATTGGCGAGGGTTGCATAAATCGTGCATTACCACTCTAAACCATTAGTTCTACAGTCGATATACATTACCTTACTGATTAAGATTGTATTGTTTTCTACGATTATCAATATCATGCCGCCTGATACCGATTTTTTTCTAAGAGTTGTTGCTATTGCTAACGACAGTGTTAACACAGCCGGGATTTCTTTTTATCCGTGTTTATTTTGTCGAGTTCGGCGGTGTCTCTTTATGGACCAAGTAACTATAACTCTATATTGTTCAACATGACGGAGCATACAGTTCTATAAATTCGCCGAACCTTCTAAAAATCAGGAAAGAATTTTCCGTTTTCCGTGTAAGCACAAAGTGTTTCCAATGGTCGAGGTTTCCTTTCGAACCTAGGTAACCATAACATACAAACTTTAATGTCGGGAACACATTCGGGACTCAACCGTATGATAAATTTGCTTCACTTTGCTTAATTATATTCGTGCAGTCATCATCAGCTTTTACCTGTTTATATCTATTTTCATTGATGTGGTACTCAAAACAAAATCTTTGCGTTAGTTGGACCATTTGGCTTCTTTGAGTGATTTTAGCTTTTTCGAAACTAGTACCACCGAGAAATTAGTGGCTATTTAAAACAAAAAATTGAAGAAAAATGAGTTATTGATCCACATTGTAGCGGTATATGAGGTATGCCTTAGGAATACAGAAGGTTTAGCGGATAGCATCCATCCAGTGAATGAATCAGTATGCTGATAAAAAGATCGCAATGATGTTAGTTTGGATTTTTTCTCAGTGCTCGACACCAGCGAAACAAACTTATACGTAATAATACGGCAAAACCAGCTGAAAACATCTGAACTCCTGAAAATTAGGGTAATAGTTTATAGTATAATGTTATTCAAAGCGAAAAAAAAAACATAAAATGAACAAAAATTATTTCAAGCACGGTGCATAGTGTCACCATGCTCCGGAAGATAAATCGTTAAACAGAGTGGCAGCTTCTTTGTCAAGAGAGGATAAAATGGACGCCGTGATATGTATCAAATCTATTTTATTTATCTGCTGCAATATCCCCTTCAGTGATCGTGTTGCGATACGTGGAACATTTTCTGAGGACAAGATGATGTAAGCGCATACTTTTTTCAAAACGCCGCTATGTATGTGGTTGTAAATACAATATAAAGTTTCGAAACAGTTTCTTGTAGGCTTTTCGCTATAGTTGTAATGTTAGTAATGATTGCATGATGATTCTGCTCACCACTTGCTACTACCGTAAAAATACGACGAATACTACTATTAGTGCTACTACGAACTACAGCTGCTCTAACTTTTATCACAAGAACAACTATTGGAACTATGGCTAATAACACTATTGATATTTCAACTAATGCCAGCACTATTGTATCAGTTACAGTTGTTATTGTCTCGAGAATAATATCGTTAATATAGTTTCTCTCGGTTGATAAATAGTGTGCACATTTTCGACACATGCACATGCCGCAAACAAACACAGTGTTTCTTCATTTTAACTGCTCATTGTTTGTGCTTCGCAGTGCGTTTTGTGGATGAGTGATACGGTTTAGATAAAGGAAAGCAAAGAAAACCATTAAAGTAATGCAATTACGTTGAAACCATCAATGTAATGATAACATTCAACTCAGTAAATGAAATGAACCAATTATCCGAATGAACACATTCAACCAATAGGCGACAGACGCCAATGTAGGCGCAGCAACTCGTACATCAACAGAATTGCACTTCAGCTACTAGCAGCTTATAGTCTTAGGCTTGATGATGAAACAGTGACAGGACGATTTAGTTTCCTCTCCGGATACAAACGATCAACAGTGGACATTGTAAACTAAACAAAAGAATGTGTAAAGTTTTTTGTCACTGGTAAAAGATCACAAATCGAATTAAGATCATACTGCCAATGAATGATAATCTTCACAATGCATTTATCAGCCACAGTTTTTGAATCGCGAACTGATAATTTGACAAAGCTAAACTGGTTGTGAATGACTAGAAGAGTTAGTTCAAACCATTTTAAAGTGCATGCAGCAGTGACTATTGAGAAGCAGTTGTGCAATATTTCCAATGCTTTGCAATTTCTTATTTCTGTATAAAGACGTTTCAAATTGTTTTTACCATTAAACATCTTTCTTGTAACAAACATAAAAAGGATAGTGGAAGAACGTTTTCAAATTCGAATCCGTATTCTTTATTTATAACCTTTCGATTAAACAGGCAAAAGAATCGAATGTAAAAGAACAAGAAATAAATTCGTGAAATATTGGCGTTACGTAATGGACCATCGGTGAGGAGCTAGCTTATGCTTTTCTTGCTTGATAATTTTTCAATACTGCTTTTGTTTTCTAAACGAAACCGTCTGATGCGCCAGAAAAAATAATTATTCCTTTGTTAGCGCTTGTATAATACTAATTGACGAGATATGTATTTCATCATTAAACCTAAGACTTGGCCAAAAGATAATCAAAATAATGGTACTAGGACGATCCGATGGCTGATCGAAAACCAGGTTAAAGAGAGTGCAGTGAAAGGGATGAACAAATAACATAAACCAGTCATTTTGAGTACAAAGAAGCACCTGTATAATTTATGTGTAAAATAATACCTAGGCAATAAGATGTAAATAACGTCAGGAACCAGAAATTAACGAAAATGAAATAAAAAATTACTGCTAATGATACCCCGTTATGGCGAATGCCAGATGGAAAAGAAATGTTTTCTCCCTTGCGCCCTCTTTTTTGGTACTGTTAAGGTTTCAACTGTATATTATGCTTTGCTGAACTAAGGGATACAGCATGTGGAATTTTGGATAAGCGTTGGTATCTGATAATTGTAAGTAAGCGAACGCGGACTCTGACCCTAACCTTGACGTAATGAAGTGAGTCGGACACGACTCCGGCGCACACCCCTTAATGAACTGCCTTTTGCCTGATTACGATTTTGCCTTGTTTTATCGCTAACCCAACGAGTGATTTTATGTGCGGTTCTATGTAATGGTCCCTTTGCCGGGATTAAGTGTATAGGAAAATGTAAGTCTATGAGGGGTATGCTTTGATTGGTAGTCTCTGTTTCAGTTTAGTCAAAAGTGGTTGTCCATTCGAATTGGTTCTATTTAATTTCGTTTCGTAGGTGCGTTTGAACGAAGCAACAGTGTGATAGGATGCATGGTTGACGGTGCAACCAAGTGGGAGGGTTTGGTTTCCATATGTAAATGTTTACACCGGCAGCAGAGAGTATCACGCAAACATTTGCCTTTCAAACTGCACTGTACTTTAACCCCTGTGCTTCGAAACGGTCGTATCGAATTCGGAAGTTTAAATGATACGTCCGTAGACTCGCTATCTTATCGTGTGGTTTCAAAAGTTTTACAGTTTTTACTCCTTAAAAGATGATCAACGAGGCCTTTGGCGCAGATTAGGTCTTTTATGGAAGCCCGTTCACGGGGGGATTTACAAGTGTCACTGCTACAACTTTGAAAATAAGGTGTAAAGCCAAAAATAAAAGCTCAGTTGCAATCATGTTGGCGATACAGACGTAACCTACTGTGATGGGCCGGAACGCTGTTACGATTGGCCCGAATTAACGGGAGGCTCGTCTTCTACGGCAACGTACAAAAAAGGTCATTAGAACACACTTCTTCAATTTGGCTAGCAACCGCGTGGCAGCGAGCTTCATGTGAAACGATGACGTTATAGCTTTCAAACTCGCCGCACATGCGTGTTGTCGCCGTGATGACGTCAGAATAAATTACCGCCAAATGTGTTGGAATTAACTGTGAATCGTTCTAAGAAATTTGCAGAAAAGGACCGCTTGGCGGTTATTGTTGCCGGATGATTAATGTGCTAAGAAAATAGATTTTTTTTCGATGCATACTTAAACCATTTTCCTATGCATTTGTGGTACTGATTTAGTAAATCCGAAATACGCAATGAAGACAAAAGTATTGTTTCAAAATAGCTTCATTGAATGCGAAACAAGTGAATGAGGGACACGTTGAACGTTCGCTGTTACGCGAGAGTCCTTTTATCTCAAATTGGTTGATCTTTTATTTGGATTTACGATAGTTGATAGTGCTCGTAGCCAGTTTGTTTATTTACTAATATCAATGAACACTTAAGTAGGTAAACAGAAGCAGCAGAATATTGTGGAGCGTGATATTTCTTATCACTCGTCCATATTTATTCAACTGCTAACAGTGACAAAGTGTTGCGGCGTGTAAATGTCGAGATCAGCCATTCGAAGCTTGTTCGGCACAATAATTTACAAAACTAAGAAAATAAAGAGTCAGAATAAACGGAGATAACTGAAACCACTCGATTTTGAGAACCACTTCAACACGCGGTCTTTACCCACGTGAGTGTTGTGAGTGACGGACGGGATTTTCTTGCCACAGCGCTCGAAACGTCAACGTGGGAAGTTATCTTACCCGAGCGCAGTGATGACGACCACAATACCGATAATACCGGTAGACGGTTTTGCAAACAGGATTCGATCGTAGAAGACGACGCCGGCGGCGGTTTCGGTTTGGTATTTACACTGTCTGTCCGGTTTGGTTGCGCCATGTAGTGAGTTCACGATGTTTATTGGTGAGCGTTGGCTTCACGCGCCGCTGTCTGGTTCCTGTTTACGGCGTCTAGATAAGAGCCGCGAGGGGGTGCGAGAGACTCGTCCTCGTCATCGCGGAAACATCGTTGCCAGCATGACGAATATAGTCAGTTTCTGGTTTGCTGTTGAACCGCGCTGGTGATCGCCACCCGCGCGGCTTCTGTTTGGGCGATCGTACTTACTCGATGCCGTCGCGTGTGCGATAACGCGCCGCAGAGCGAGGAATGCTGCTGAGTCAGCCTTTTGCTAATGGGCATACCTGGATTGCAAAGTCTCGTGTATAAAGCAACCAATCAACTGCTCATTCTTTAACCGACACGTGCATAATTTGATCGACATTATGCAACGTGTGCAAAACACAGAAAAACGGTAATGCGGTCAAGCGTCTCTCTTGAGAAAACCACGGACAGACGGGCGTAAGTAATAAAAGCGGCCAATCAATAGGATAGTGAAGTGAGAGAGAAAGCAAAGTGATATTCAACGAATGATCATCAGTTTTTTACGTACGTACGTAAAAGACCAGTCCCTCAACGGTGGGCGCATTTCGGTTTTTTGTCAAACACTCCAAAACCTTGAACGCACGGCCTAGCTACCAACCTTAACTTCACCACACGACCCGGTATGGCTTCGTCACAGCGTAGCAAATTGATTGGCGTCATTCACGAAGCCACCAACAGCGCCCGTTTTGTGGTAAGACAGCAGAAGCTAAAGGAAAAAAACTTTTCGAATTGGGTTGATTTTGGAACTACCTTTACTTTCCTCACAGATCTATAAGTTACCCTTGTTCGAGGAGTTGTTCTCGCATCAGGTACGTATCACGCAAATTGTACCCCGCGATGGCTGGAGCGAACAGGATCCAACGGAGCTTCTGGCCGCAGTGCGCCTCTGTATTGTCGAGGCGTGCTACACAATGGAACGAGCAGGATACGTAGTGAAGGACATTGCGGCCATCGGCATCACGAACCAGCGTGAAACGACGGTTGTGTGGGATAAAAACACCGGTGAACCGTTGTACAATGCGATCGGTGAGTCATCAAAACTATACCGTAAAACAATGACTCATTAACACATGTTTTGACTATGATTGCAGTTTGGAACGACATACGAACAGCTGAAATGATGGACAGCGTGCTGGCGCACCAACCTGATCACAGTCCCAGCAACTTTCGCATGATTTCGGGCCTTCCAGTTTCGCCTTACTTTTCGGCCCTTAAGCTCAAGTGGCTAAAGGAGAAAGTAGTCGCTGTGCGAAAAGCATGTCGGGAAAAGCGATGTTATGCTGGGACGATCGACACTTGGCTGCTGTGGAATCTAACTGGTGGCCCTCAGGGTGGAGCCTTTAAGACTGACGTCACGAACGCTTCTAGGACGCTGCTGATGAACATTGAGACGCTTCACTGGGATCCACAATTGACGAAATCGTTTTCCGTGCATCCAGACATGCTACCAGAGATCCGAAGCTCATCGGAGATTTACGGTTATATTAAGGACAACTGTGTACTTGATGGAATTCCTATCAGCGCTATTCTCGGCAATCAGCAGGCCAGCCTGGTTGGTCAGCGCTGTCTGAAGGAAGGTCAGGCCAAGAATACTTATCGAAAAGGATGTTTTCTGCTGTACAATACGGGAACTAGGGTACGTTGACATCGGAAGTTTACATTCTTTCTTTCCAATATTTTCTAATTTCCTTTGCTGCGATATTCATTGTGTTTTAGTGTGTTCAATCATCGCACGGGTTAGTAACGACTGTGGCCTACAAGATGGGAAAAAACGAACCGGCGGTGTATGCTTTGGAAGGTTCGGTAGCTGTTGCCGGCGTAGCTATGAACTGGCTACGTGACAATCTCGAGATGATCAAGGACATTCCAGTTGACTCTGAAAAGGTACGTTTGCGGTGTATGAGCTTTGAAGTATATGAATGCAGTAGACGGTTTATGGTTTTATGAACCATCACTGTGCACACATCGCCTGTGAAAAGTGCGAATTTCGCTGTTTAATGAAAAGAGATAACGAGTATCTAGTGCAATGACCATAATAATAAGCAGTAAGCAGTAAATAATAAGCTTTTCATCACTGAACCTAATTTATTCTTGTTTAAGATATTGTTGTTAAACCTTCTGTTGAAATCCGTATTATCGCTAACTTATGCAATTAAGACGATGCATGACGACGACGATGCTAATTGAATCATTGATCCTCCATCGCCTTTAATTCAACGGAAAATTGAAAAAGGAAACATATTGTCAGAAAAGTTGCTTACTCATTTCTATCGTGTTTCACCGGAATGAAATAAAATTGATAATAACACATAATTCATTTTATTTCTTTTCATTTTATACGGCGAAGGAACTCATTACGCACATACATTTATTTCTTGTTTCAGATTGCTGGCAGTGTGTCGTCGACGGGCGATGTGTACTTTGTACCTGCATTCACTGGGCTGTACGCTCCCTACTGGCGAAAGGATGCCCGCGGGTAAGCAACGTACTTTTTAACTCTCTCGTTTTTGTATGGCACCATCCTTATCTCGGGTTTAATATTAACTTTTTAACAAAGAATGTAGCACAAATTTGATCGCCGACCAACCTATCTTGAACCCATCAATTTTGCCTCATAGCCCTGTACTATGCTCGGCCATAAAACTGGCACACAATTAAGATAGAGCCAGAGAGATAGCAGTCGGTGGGGATTTTTGCCCCCCGTTCGAAATCACTGTGCTTGACATCATCTTTGTCTGAGCCGCAGTATTATCGTTGGTAGTAGAACCCGAAACTTTCCGATCAGCGTTGAACGTTGTCACAGTGCCGATCGTGATTGACTATTTTTATTTTGATTTTTTTAAGTCAGTGTTAGTAGCAGTGGCTAAGATGAAGGTTATGTTGCTTTTAGACAAGTTTGTTACGTTAGGCTTCCGTAAAATAAACGGCGATCGTTCCGCGATCATCACAATCCACCGTTGACTGAGTAGGGTCTTGGTCGTTTTAAATATTTTTTTTTCGTTACGCACGAGTGCATAGTTGCTTACGTCGCGTCGCGTGCGTTTTAGCTTTCGTGCGAAGATCGATTATGGTGGCCGTGCGCCCATAATTAATGCTTGGTTGTTTCTTCCATTTGCAGCATTATTTGTGGTTTGACCAGTTTTACCACTAAGCCTCACATCGTTCGGGCCGCTTTGGAAGCGGTCTGCTACCAGACGCGGGATATTATTGAGGCTATGAAAAAAGATTGCGGGTAAGTGCGGGCCATGCTTGTTCTCCTACATACGCTAGTGGTTGCAGCATGTTTATCGTTCTTGTGTGGTCGTATATTTTCACAGCATAAATCTTAACAAACTGCACGCTGACGGTATCATGTCCAATAACGGGCTGCTAATGCAACTGCAGGCGGATCTAAGTGGTATTCCTGTGTGTAAGTAAACGAAGGGCTCTAGTGTTGACGATGGCGCAACACTCACGAACGTAGTGGTCGGAACGGGTTTATTTTACATTGATTACCGCTTTAATGGGTGTGCTAGTATGGAACGTGTTCAGTGTGCTAAGTGCATAGGGAAAGTTTAACTTTACTACTTTGTCTTTTCAGTGAAAACGGAGGTGCACGATCCGGCAGCTCTCGGTACGGCGATGGCCGCCGCTCAAGCGGAAGGTGTAGACTTGTTCAAATTCGATGCAGATAATCGGTAAGTGTGCTGGTCTTTGGTACGTGACGTTATTCTTTAATCCGTAAATTATTTCATATTGAGACTCTCGAGTGATATTATGAGTGCTAGTGAACGGTTACGAGTAGTGTTAAGCAATACTAGAGTTCGTTGTCTAGGTGAAACTAAATAAAGTCCACGTCAAAGTTAACATAGTTCATTTGGCCCGTATCGATTTTTGTGATAACCGTCACTAATAATTGCTGAGATATACTAATGTTGGCACGTTCGTTTTTCCAGTGGGTATGTGGGAATACATGCACACCACGAAACATTTCTTCCTACAACGACGGAAGAGGAACGAAACGCTCGATACACCAAGTGGAAAATGGCGGTTCAACGTAGTTTAGGTTGGGCGGTAACGAAAAAGAGCGATGCAATGACGGGTATGAACGATAGGGCAAATTGTCCGCCTATCTCGCGTTTCGAAATATCTCTATTAATTTGTTGTGTTTTTTTTTTCGTAGATGAGCGATACAGTTTGCTGGCATCGATACCAGCCGGACTCTTTCTGGCGGCAACGTTCATAATGTTGGTGCTGTCTGAACGACGATGATTGATCGGTGGACCAAATGATGGATCATGTATGACTTAGTAGACTATTGTAATTCTTTGAAGATTTCGAAATGAGTTTTCGTTCCTAATAAATTCTATAGCCAACCCGTTTTTACTCGTCGAGTAAAAAATCAGATGTTGTTCCAACTAAGTTTTAATTTAAAAAGCTTAATAGTACAGATCACCAAAATTTAATACTTCTGATAGACTTGAATACTGAACGAGTTAAGGAACTGAGCAAATCAGGCAACAAATATTCCAGGCAGTGTGCTTACTGCGATCGGAGGGTCGTAAAAACAGTAGTGGTTAAAAAAATGTTAAAGATCAACAGAGAAACGAAGTTAGTCACGCGCTATGGGCGAACTAATGCAGTATTGATTTGTTTGTTATAACATTAAGATGGACTGGAGTGTTTTTTATTAGAATTATAACTATCAATTGTTCATTATTGCGAACTTCTTAGATTTGTTGCTATACTCCTATGATAGAAGCTCATTGAAGACAAAATGTTAGATTTATTAGGAAGAAAAGAATAATTTTGACAACTGCTGCTAGGTATTCGCTTTGAAAACGATGATCAGTTGATCATTTATTCCGGTGAGTAATGGTTTCGTTAGGTTTGAATAAAAACGCAACAAAAATCCGTAAGCCTCCGGTTGATTTACAGTTGTTTTTTTAATCCCGTATTGTTGTTGATATTCCGGCGAGTGATGGTTTCGTTAGGTTTTAATAAAAACGCAACAAAAATCCGTAAGCCTCCGGTTGATTTACAGTTGTTTTTTAACCTACAATTTACGTCCAGGCTATCGTAAGTTCTACGTTAAAAAATGACTTATAATTTTTAGCTTTGTAATAATCCGAATTAGGGAAGAAATTGGAAAAATTTCGCTGAGAATTTGCAAGGCGTCACACGGTGTGTGGTGGTCGGTTTGACAGCTAGTGGGCGGGAGGACTGATGCCCGGGTGTCCGGGTGCCCGGGTGAGTGAACAACAGTGAGTGTCGTTTCTGTGGTTGCTAGGTAGCGATGGAGACGCATGGTTGTCGCTAGTGGCAGTAGAATCACTCAGTGAAACTCAAGCGAACTGGGAGATTTTTATACCATTTTGATGTTGTTTCGATGACATACTGTGGCAGTCACATGATACCAAATTGAAACAACTACATGCGCACCAGTGCTCCGAACCGGATGTGTGTTTCTTGGTCAGAATTTCGTGCTATCCGGAGACAGGTGATAACATAACAGGCCAGTGTACATAGCAGACAGCCGATGGTTGAGCTCTAGAGCAGTCATTAATGCTTTCCTGAAAAGGTAGTAAACTGAAAGAAGGAATGCTTTTAGAAGCCAAGCCAACAAAGTGTGACTCACAGAGAGTGTGCGTAATGTTTTCGGATAAAAGTTAAACGTGTTATAACGAGTGAAACTTATGCAATATAAGTTAGTCGCAGTATACTGAATTATCGATTGTGCACATGAGTTTTCTTTACAAGACGGCAATTCGTACAAACAAAAATCAAGCAATAGAATACGTTTGTTGCTAGTCTTCCATTAGTAGTAGAAGTTTGGTGTTAGTTGATTGATTGAAATGCGCTACTTAGAGTGGTAACCGTGCGAAAAGTTTGTGAATGTTGTGATGGCTAACGATAAAGTCCATTGAACTGTTGCTGCTGCGACACTTTCTTTGACGCTAAGGTTTTACGCACGTTACGGGTGTCACTATGCTTCCACCATGGGTTGTATTTCATCTGCTGTTTATGGTGCAGTTTTCTCCTAGACTACGTGAGTATCAAACTAATTGGCGCACTGGTATGCCGCAGCAGAAGGCATCGAAATGTTGGTGTCTTGATTTAATTTGCATGCATAAATAACTAGTAGCTTACACCTCGTTCGAGGTTAGACAGGTTAGTAGGTTCTTGTAGGTGGACAGGTTAGTAGGTAGGCCGCAGTTGTCATCACCCTATTTAATCGCGATTATAATCTCCTTTCATGGCCTCACGCATTCTGATTACGCTAGGCAAACGCTTTTTAACCATGGCTTACGGGTTGCCAGTGTTATGAGTATGAGTTGAGAAGAGTAAGCGGAGTCGAAAAATCGATTTCCTTATACGAAGCGACATAAACAAACGAATTGTACATGGCGAGTGGCACCGTGTGGCATCAATACTATCAGTTTGATCAATTTTTCCAACCTTGAGTTTCTTTATGCTTCTGTGGTGTCTTTGGTTTGTTTTCTGTAACGTGTTTCAAGCAGATCATTTAAAACTGACTCTTTTTAATGCTTTATGGGGTTTTACTGAAAAGTCAAAAGTCATTCGATGACAAAACTATGAAAAGCATCCCGAGTTTAATTCTAATGTTCAGCTAAACGAGTGATGTGGCTTAAACGTTCTTTTGCAGTAGACCAGTACGTGACAAATGCTACTTGTTAAGAAAGTGTTAGCAAGTGCAACTGAAGCGCACTTGAAGCGTGCTCCGTTGCAGACGTTAGTTGGCAGTGAAAGACACCCTACAAGAACTGGATTGCCATTCTTTCTTTATTCTCAAGAGCAGTTCTCTTACGCTGTTCTTTTGGCTAGCTTTGCGATGCTTTGAAGTGTCCATTGCCCATGGAGTTCTGAAGTACTGCAATTTTTCGCTAGCATATTTGGAATGTATTTTCTTAATCAATGATTGATCTAAAAAATCGAATTCAAACCCAAAATGCCTTTGGAACTCATACCACAGGTTGGAAGAAATGAAGTTTGAAGTACCCTTATCTACCATTTTTTGGAACCCACTCCACTCTAATATAGCCTGCACTCAATCGTATTGCATGATTCAATAAGTTTAATAGAAAGTAGTGTGGTAAATAAGACGAGGATGATGACGAAGAGTCGAGCTCATAGCCTTACACCGTGGCAATGGATTTCTATTAGAATAGAAAATAATGTCTTAATATAAAGATTATCAGACAGGCAGTCATAGAAAAGATTACTGGATATTTATGGTTTGCATGTTAATCCCATACTCATGTAAATCCATTTTTTGTACAGAATGTGAAGCCATCCGGTCGAAGTTTAACAACTACGAAACAAAATTTATCAATGATTTCATCAACTTTACTCGGCCGGCTGGAGATATTATGGAACCAATTTACTACGACTACGACAGTGGATCGAAAATGCGACCTGGTTACGGGCAAGACTATGAAACAGGTATGACGCTAGGCGGACTGCCAATACCGGAGGAGGGTGTAGGCCGCTCATTACCAGCAGCCGACGAGGGAACCCGACCCCCGGACATCTTTCCCGATCCGGATAAAATCTATGCATCATTCGTCAACAAGAGCGCCATGAAACACAATCGCTATAAGGGCGAAGAAAATGTGATAAAAGTTTGTAAGTACGGGAACATGCCGTAAGTACTTCCCAAGGCGCTCACTAATCTCTTGATTGATTAACAGATTCCTCAAAATCGCTGCGTAAATTGCCTCAAGTACACACGACGGATGATGAAAGTTCATTCGATAATTTAAACAATGATATGAAGGGACATGATTTTATTGACAACATTATGTACATCTATTACGGCACCAACGGAAGCTTGCGCAAGGATCTTGGTGGCAATGTGATCGTCATTGGAGCAGTTTTTGCGCTTGCTCCACAAATTCTGACCAGTATGATACTGTTCCTAAGGAATCGACGCCTGCGCCATTTCAACGCTTTCTATCCCATCTGTTTGAACCTATTGCTGGCACTGATCGCATCCAATTTGTCGTTCATTCTCGGCGTTCAAGCGACACGCAATGCGATAAGATGTCAACTAATTGCCATTCTGCTGCACTATCTCCACCTGAGTACAAGCATTTGGTGCTTCATCTACATCTACGTCATCTATGATTTAATCGTTAACGAATGCGCCCCGAAACTAAAATATCATTATTTGATGGGTTACGGTGTTCCAGCTGTCTATGTTTTGGTAAGAATTTCTAAATTAAACTAATGATGCTTGATTTGCGATGCCTCCGATAAATTGCTGCCGCTAAAATATGACTAATTGTTTCGTTTTCTCTTTTCAAGTTTTCCTACGCCTCGTCGATAGATCAATTCGAAACGCATCGTTACTGTTGGATGTCGATTCAGAAGGGTATGATCGTAAGCTTCATGATCCCGGTATCGCTTCTCATAATTCTAACGACCGTCCTTGGCACACTCAGCTTGAAGCGCATCTCAACGAAGCAGACTGAGCTACTGTGCGAAAGCATTGAGAGCATGATTGAGACAACTTCCAAATGTAACGATGTAATCTACCCTCAACTGCCTTCGTTTGTCGGAATGAACATGTCGATGGTTTGTCGCAGCAATAGCTATCCGCAACTAGAGCAGATAAAAGATCGTTGCTGCCAAGAATTTGGCGACTGCGGAACGCGTCACTCCGTAGTGACATTACCCCAGCAGACGACGATCGGCATGACCACGAGTGTATCTGGCCTGACGACAGCGAGCCAGAATGCGATGAATGTTATCAAACGATCTTTCGATTGTTATGACACTCGGATCGATCTTGGCCAATTGTCGCTAGCCGAGTTGGCAACTCCCAGCATGACATCGGATGTGCAGGATTTTGATGATTTTAAAAAGGCGATCAAGTTCGGTCTGTTCTTCCAGCCCATCTACTCAATTTGTTGGTTTTTGGAGGTGATCGCACTTGAGAACATTCACTCTTGTGTGATGCCGGTAATATTTGCCATAACTTTCAATATCCTGGTAAGTTTCTATCCCGAGTATGTCGAGTTCACTGTCTAATAATGGTTTTTATTGATTAGAATTGGTGCATGTTGGTGCGCTCATCAAACGTGTGCCCCTACGTCAGTGCTACGGTAGAAAAAACGTCCGACAATCCTGTCGGTTCGTATGGAGAATCCATAAATGGCACTTTAGTTGGCCCGGGAGTAGATAACGATGCGACGCAGACCAGTATCTGTACGGACACGATTCCACTTCTTTGCGCTTCCAATGGATCTACACTAAATGGAAATTCCACCGCATGTCCTTCGATGCAGGGATCTGGGGGTGCGCTTACAACTGTGCCAAGAAAGTTTTCGACCGCGTCGGAGCACGATCCACAACAGCAGCAATCTCTGTTGTACAGCAACTACATCGGTGGAAGCAACATGCCCATTTCGTGGGAGTCAAGCATTGATGTCGGTGCGTACCATTTGCACGAAACAAAATATGCGGATTGTATCAGTACGATCAGCAACTAATTGAGTAATGGTAATGGTACCAGTACCAATGGTATTAGTTTGGATTTGGTAAGACATAGCGCAACGCAACGCCATTATTGATGGTACACCGGTCAACAGGATGCATATCAATATGATGTTAGATTATCTGGATACTTTCCACAACGCGAATTATCATTGTGGCTGCCGTCCCCACGACCGGATGTGAGTGAAGGGTCTTAGATCCTAGGAAAGCAGCGTTTGTTGTGATAAAGCTGTAGCGATTTATTGCTTACAAGTTCCTCTGAGCGTCATCATTATAAGTAGCGGAAAATATAAATAATCCTATCCTAAGCCAGTCTATGTATCGTTCAATTAATGGTTGAAATATCCCAAAGCTATACAGAAAAAGTCAGGTATTGATTTCATAATAACACTGAAGCTCACTTAGGCGATTTTTATGATTTATTAGTTCTATATTGCTCCACAGACGAGAGTATTTTAAAGTTCTCTCACGATCTGCAGCATAATTGTGTTTCGGTGATTGTTGTAACATGCATTAAAAATGCTATTAGCCACAATATTGTGAGTAGCTTCCTCTTAATATAAGTTCGATGCATTACGCAGCAAACTATTGTGGAGTGCGGTGGTATTGTATGTTAAAAACAAATACCATATATGTTTGAATTATGCTACAAGCAATATTGTATAAAAATTATACAATACGTATGAGTTGATCGTTTAAAAACAACAGCAACATCTGTTTTTGAGGTTGAAAATTACACTGAATTCAAGTCGATAAAGCAGACGTAATGAAACGCATCTTTGAACGAAATAATTGATTCGTGATACAGTGTTCAGATAGATCCCTGCGTAAAACAATGAATATCTTATACAAAAGTATTGACTGCGTCCACTTTTATTATGTGCAGAAACATGTCCTCCAGCTTTTCGATCCCAGCATTACTTTCGGAATAAAGGAACAGCATTGTCGTTACTTTTTATTGGTGTTTTACACTAACAGTACAAACAATATTCTAACAATCACATACCGAAGCGTATCGATAAAATGAAACTATATCGAATTGGTGAAGTCGCGGCGTATTGTTTCGAAATCTTAAATCATCACAAATAGCTGTAATGGTCATAAATCCTGAATCTTATATTGTTAGCCAAGGCAGTTTGGATTGTGTGGGGTCTTCTGAAACTTTTTAATAGTTGCTAGCAAAAGCAGCCTACGTACAAACCTACCACCAGAATTTCACATAATCTTTTTAAAATATTAGCTCACGATATCCAGCAAATTAATAGCACCTTTTGGGAAGGCATACTCTTTTTTACTCCCATAACTTATGTATCCAAGTCATTTTATGTATGTACTCAAACTTCATTGAACTTCACGAATCCACTAGAGAAGACCTCTGACAACGACATCTGAGAGAGTTGTGCGTTGAATTTATTATTAAACGCGTTTCATAGGCACCAAAATAGTGATACGACATCTATTTAGCGAATTTCTACTAGTAAATTTTCTTCTCCTAGGATCATCCTGTTATATGGTGATCAACACTAGTGATGAAATATAATAATGAGGAAAATGAAAACATGTTTTAGTGATAATATTTACATTCAAATAAAGATTTTAGAACAGAACATAGTATCGCCGTAAATTTTGTTTTTGAAATGAGAATGCATGTGATTTGATGATGCAATGATTTGGAACGTACGAAAACCGATTGACAGTCATCACACGCTAGCAGGACAGGTGAATTTGTGCGGGAGTTAACGTTAAAAATGTAAACCTAGTTAATCAGATGGTATTTTTCCTATACCTTATAAGACTATTTACTTTCGACTTCCAAATCAGATTTATTTCGGCAATTATTAATTGCGTGTTTAAATAATCGTGCTTTCTGCCGGCAGTCGATATAATTGTAGGGTGGTGAATTATTATTATTATTTTTTTATTATTATTATATTATTATTTATTATTATTGTGGTGGTGTATTGTGGGATGGTTGCTGTTTTGCTCGCTTAAAAGGAAAGACGTCCCTTAGTTTTAGATTAGCCTTTTCATGGGCTTATGATGTCTTTAATAGGTTAGATATCTCATCGCATTTTCACTTTACGATAAGCAATATTTTTTATTGATTGTTTTGTATTTTGTAGAGAAACTTTTTCATTTGCAATATTATTAGCAATAAACAACATACAACGAAACCATTTTTTACTATTACTAGTTGAGAGACCCCCTGTCAATTTTACGAGGCGGTACACACGGCAAACGTTCTACTTCTTTAGCTGGTAACAATGGTGCCCCCATGAAAGATTTTAATCGTCTATATTTATTTGAAAGTTTTTTTTGCAAAGTACTTTTACACACAGCCATAAGACGTAAAAGAATGTAAGAACTACAATGCGCCGTTAAATGCGCCAGTTAGATATCGCCAAAGCTTGTAAAGCTAATGGTTGTTAGCTTTACAAGGTCTCGGTCAATAGGGCTTTCCGTCGATTCAACTGGCGCCCACTGCGGTTCAGACAGTCTTTCTCTGTTAAATTCAATAAAAGTTGGGTTGCGTATTTACATTACACAAAGTAAAGCCACAAGGCAAGGCCAAAGCGGTAAAATATCTGTTTCCAATGCTTTTTAGATTAGTCCAATATTGTTACATGCATTTTTGATTAGGCTAATATCCAGCCTGATAAAATTGTTTGCGTTTTGTCTATTGTCATTTTTCAGTTGATCCCATGTGCTTTTTACCCCAGTGTGCTCTTTCGCGTAATTGAGAACGATAAATTAAAGGATTGGCTTTACACGCTGACACACCGTAAGAAAACGCTGTAATTTTCAGGTAAGTGTAAATTGGATGAATTTTAGTCCTCAGCACGGTTAGCGTAAAATAATACTGATAATTAAAATACTGTAAAGCAGATAATCGTTTAGGAATAGCAACAGAACACTGAACTTTAGACATATGCAACAGGAGTAGTTTTCTGACGCATACGTGACAGAATAATTTGTTCGCGATTACTCTTTGGTTGGATTATTTTTTTACAGTAAATTCTACAAGTCCAACCTATGAGATCCCAAGTCACCCGACATGGAATATGTAGAGTACCGTAGATTAAGGTAGATGATTTTTTATGAAAATTTGTTTGAATTAATTTGCATAATTTTGCATTCACGCAACGTTTTTCATGATGGTGATTTCAGGATTCAATGAAGCCTGAAATCGATAAAATTTCATTTTCCACCTGCTCAGCAATGATAAAAATAACAACAATAATTTTATTGGTTCAATTAGGTGACACGCATGTCAACCGATAGTTAAATTATCTTTGATCATTCTTTTTCATACCTTACTTCGATAGTTTCATTTTATCGTTACAGCATCTTGAATGTTACAAATACAGATACGGAGAGTTGGATGATAAAATTAATTTTAATTGGTTCAGACAGCCTTCGCCAGCATGTCCTTTGATAAACGATAATTTGGAGCACGGGGATGCTCGAATCCAACTGGTTGGAAAAAGGATAAAGATCGTTAGAAAGGTCGGATGATGAAAACGAACTTGGTATTTTTTTATTTACATGCATGTAACGTTTATGGTGTGCGGTGCACCTACTCATTGCCCTCTGAAGTCACGTCATTCATATTTACTAGGAAGTGCCCAGAAGACATTCTGCTTCTCTTATGGAGAGACATCAGCAGGTAATACGGGAAAAAATATTTGAAGGCGGCATTAAAACAATGGCGGCGCCAATATCAATATTGGAGTTATCAATCAATATTTCTAGCTAATATTAGCTATCAACATTCACCGACAACTGGGTTGTTAAACAGGTGGAGCATCACAGTTCGAATTACAATCAATTTAGGAACTAAAAGAAGGAATATTTGCGCAGCAGCACATTACTTAAGACAATAGTTGGTTGCTCGATGTTCCATACTTGGCGAAAATAATTAATTTGGTTCCGATTGGGGTAATTGGTTATTTGAAAACACAACACCAACCAACTGGATAGCAGTAACGTGCAGATGCAGTTCAAAGTGTCGATCGCTCTATATAAGGAAGATTGTTCTGGTTCCGATATCAGCAGCACTTCCACACAGGAAAAGACATACACTTCGTGGGCGAAGTCCACGTTCGAGGGGCATATCACGTGAGACGGATAGTTGTGCCCGTTTCTTGAATCTTTGATTACCCTAGGTGGTTGATCCATTTAAGCTGGTGATTAGCTTCCAATCAAAGTTTAAGTACTTTCAAAGCACCGGAAATTTTCCAGCCATGATGATCCGGTGGTGAACCGGGATCATGGTAAAAGATATTATCACTTACGGCAGGTAGGATAAAAAGGGAAAAGGTAGGTAGGTAGGGAAAAGTTCGCATCGCTATTGATGTGGAATTTGTGCAAAAGCCAGGCTGGACTTCGCCTCCCTCCTTGGGAGTGAATAAACGAACTGTGTCTGAATGCGAACTGGGAAGAATGTGAGGATTTTCGCTAAGCAGCATGAGTGTGTGAGACTGGAGAAAACGAAATTTCTGTTGCCAGACACCGTATTCGCGTTTGTGGTTCAGTGACCACGTGGAGGGTGGAGGAAAATCTTATCAAACTTGTGGCACGAGAAATCGGAAAAAAGAGCAGATGAAAACACCTGAAGTCGGATGGTTTTGTCACGGTGTCAAGATAAGTTTTGTGCGGTGTTAGCAACACTTATGGGTCCGGGAAAACCTGAAAAACATCGCACTGCCGCCTAAAAAAAGCTAGAAAATGAAGAAATAATCAAAGCATGATCAAGGGTACCGGTATGAAGGGCTTCACAAAGTTGATGGTGTTGCCAGCCATTGAGGTTAGATGACTTATTTGGTGGTTAGATGATAAAGTGCATCTTGGAAGTAGTGTAAAACTACGCACTGCATCAGCTAAACAACTGCTAGATATCTGTTAACAAAAGAAGACAGCTAAATCATAAAACTAATTATGTCAAACAAAACAACTGCTAACTTCGCTTGCGATTTTGTTTAACGTCTTTCAACTTTAGTTTATAACTCCATAAATCTGCGCAGTTTTATTCTAGTGTTTTCTTTTTTTTATAATAAACAAGGCATTGACATTCTCTGAATTAATTACAGCACAGACCACATGCCTTTGAATAGACGAATATCATAGAATTGAAGTCAAGCCTTTGAATCAATTCATATAATGCACCTATTTTTTATTTTTAAACTACGAACTAGGTCGTATTTATCCACTCTGTTTCTTGAATCTATAGGCTTAATTATTTAGAAAACTTTACACCATGGAAGAAGCCAGAATACACTTACAATGTATGAGATTTGAATGTCCTTACATTAGTTAATACAAGTATAAGTATAGTATTAGTTTAGTATAAACGACATACCTTTAACATTGTAGTTTAATTCGTGTTGGCGCACTCGGTTGTCTGTATGATGTCTGTATCTATCTTGCTGGCTTGGGTTTTTCCTTTTATTTCGAACTGTTGTCAACACTTTCGTTAAGCTTCATCTTGATCCAGTATAGAATTGTCCAAAGCAGATAGAGTTGTGGGAAATTAGCTAACCCCCAATATTCGATAATTAGTGTAGAGAATTCGACAAATACCTCCACAAAGGGTGAATATGAATTTGTAATTCTACGTGCTCGAAACATCATCGATTTCGCTAATCCAGTTTCGTGGCATTGATTTATTATTGATTCTGGTAGCCTGTGCCCAGTGTTGCGTTCCTCCTCGGACTGGTGGTTCATTTTCCTTCGGGTCACTTGTCATAAGCTGATCGGATTAGAGAGAGTAATTGATCCAAAATTGAGTAATCTTAGCTTCCCGTGCATGTTGATCCCGGCTGTCCTTCTTCTCTTTCGTCCAAGGACCACGCTGGCTTAGTGGGGAAGTTTATAATTCACTTATATCCTTTCGATGGTTGCTGTGCGACGCTTGGTTACCGTGAGTTAAATTACAAGAGTCAAAGATAGTTCTTTATAACATTAAAACCTGTCGCGAAGGCGCACTTTGACGTGCTGGCAGATGCATAAGAAGTGTAAGAGTCAGTACGTCAGCTCTAAGAAGGATTTACCGCTTAAGTTTGTTTTAAGATGACTAAACCAAACCAAACCAACCAACCAAACTTTTTTCTGACAAAGCACTGCTTCGGTTGAGATTGTCGCTGGGCTTCGAAAAAGGGATAGCTCGGCAAACTGTGGCTCGCATCAGCTTTAACGCATTTATGGACAGTAATGGTAATTCCGTTCCATTTCGTCTACTCAATGGACGAAGTGCGTTTTTATGAATGTGCAATTGAGTGTGCAGCAGTCGGTTTCAGTTCAAGCTGGACCCTGCTGTCCCAAATTGTGAAGGCCGAATCGTTCGAAGCGGGCTGCTGGTCATCGCCGGAAAACTGTCCGTGCACATTCCAATTTAAATGTTCCAGCACACTCGTTTCCAGAAGAAAAAATGGAACAGATCCGACGGGTCAATTGGTGTTCGACATAAAAGCTGTGGGAAGTGACTTTGAGTTTAATGGAAAAAGCAGTGTGTCCCACGTGGGGCGTTGCGTTGAAAAATTGATACCTCCGGACGATTCCTCAGACTGGTAATGCACTGTGCGTGTGATATGTAGCTTTCGGATATTTTCACTAAGCGCTTCGAGGGTTCGGGTGAATTGAGAACAGACGCGAAACAAATACCCACCGGAGGTTGGATTGAATGGGATTTTCCGTCAAACGTAGTTAAATCGGAAAAGTGAGAACACCGAGCCATGATGGATTTGGAAGTAAGTGAATTAATGCATGCATAATATAACGACCCGAGCCCGATGGAAGGATAAAGCATTGCATTTTACTCTGCCGATATACCGTGCAATTGTAGTCGGGGTTTCGTTTGCGAAAGGCAAAGGAGACAAAAAACGAACAGCTCTACACGAAAATCGTGCTAAATCCCTTTCAGCAGGTGGAGGTGTGGTGCTTATCAGCAATTAATACATTTACCATACCGCACTTTATTATCGGAGGTCATTTCAGAAGTTTACAGAGCTTTCAGTGCGTTAACTGAGCGTCGTTAAAACATAAATACTTTAGTAGCTTGGCAATGAATAACAAACATTCTACAAATTAACACCAAAATAAACCTTAACATTATACAGGGTGGTCAAAAACGCGTGCACATTTTGAGTTGGTTATAAAACAAAAACGGCTGAATATTTTTCGATGCTTAAACATTTATTTGAAAGGTTGATCATCAAATTTATGTGTGAAAAACAATTTAGCTCAAATGTCCACCACGACTGGCTTCGCAGTACCCTATTCGGTCTACCCAATTTTTGAGCACATTTTCGACTGTCTGTTGTCCTATCTCGGCAATAGCAACTTTAATTTGGGTCTTGAGGTCTTCAATAGTTGCTGGTTTGTTCGCATTACATTTATCTTTCACCGATCCCCAAAGATAATAATCCAAATGCGTCCAATCGCAGCTTCTTTGAGACCAATTCACATCACCATTTCCGCTGAACGTTCGATTTTCGAAGATGCGGTGCAAACAATCAAGCGTGGCTGTCGTTGTAGGGCACGTAGCGCCATCCTGTTGAAGCCAAATGTTGGCTAAGTTCTCAGCATCAATTTCGCCAAAGAAACAATTAACCAACATTTCTCGGTGGCGTTCGCCATCGACGGTTACGACGGCTCTTTTTTCATTCTTTCATACGGCGGCCGATGATGCCGCAAGACGAAAATCTGCACCAAACAGTCACTCGTAGGGGGTGCATTGGCTTCTCTTGCACGACGTGTGGGTTTTCCGAACCACAAAAACGACAAATCCGCTTGTTAACATAACCACCGAGGTGGGAATAAGCTTAAACGAAATGTTCTTTTCAAATATCGTACCGTTTGAGATTAGACCTACCACTTTGGAAGTAAGTTTTTAATATTTCCCAGCTTTCTTCGAGCGTAAAGTGACCCATTTCGTAAATTTGGAAGTGTCTATTAAATGTTTACATTTTCCAGAATCAAGTTTGACGTTTTAAACGTCAAATAATGAGTAGTTCAAAATGTGCACGCGTTTTTGACCACCCTGTATTTATAAGTAAACTAAATAAGTAAAAAGTTCATTCACGTAAACACGTTAAAATGTTTAATCTAATGGCAGCAAATTATACAACGAACCGGTTTTGAAATTCACGTGAAAATAATGGTTTTGTTTTTTTCCAACTTAATGTTTTCTAAAGCGGGTTTCCTCCATTTCCTCCATTTTTCCTGTACTTCTGGCGGGGCTTTTGTTTGTTTATTGCTATCCTTTGGTGGTTGTAGCAGGATGTGTCTCTTATCGTTTTGTGCTAGAAACGGTTGCTACATGAGCTGTTGATGTGTTCGCTATTTTGTGTGTTTTATGCTATGGTTATAGATGACGGGTAGCATCTATTGAAGAACATGGTTGCCTGTTCCGTCCTTACACAATACAATAAACAATCGCGTAAGCTATGAAGCGCCGTGATGGGATGAACTTCTATTGATATAAAGCTCCTGGACAGCTACGTCCTGTTCAGAGACCAATTGGCTTCTAACTTTTGTAATTTAATTTTGGATATTTTCGTTATACAGAATTTGGAGCTGTTGGAATTTAAAACATTCCTTTTGGTAATGCTTTGATCTCGGTGGTGAGAATTAAAATCGATCACAGTTTCTGGGGAGCTTTGGTCTAGCTTAATTTTTCCGTAAACTGGTTCACAGCTCATTGCCATGCACAGAAGATAACGATTTTATGGTGCATTTTAAATTCATCGTCAGTTGCTCCACACACCAGAGTTCTCATCAGCAATGTGTTCAGCGGACGGCGAAAGAATTTCTCTTCTCGAACCCGATTGCAAGATTTGCAATCAAGAGAATAATGCTAATGACGTTTTATCACTAGAACATCCCCCAATCGTAACCGCTCGTTACAAATTGCGGGTGGCGCTTTGAAGAAATAAAATGGTCGAATAGATGCGAAAATGAAACCTTCCCCCGATATCGTTTGTCGCAGTTTCATTTCTTCTGCCATCAATGGCGTTCAAATTGGCGTATCGAACAGTGATGCTAGGTTGATGTGCCATCCTGTAATGTTCACCTCATGCCGCTCGTGGCGGTTTGAGCGAAAGATTTTCTGATGCTTCTTATGTTCTGCCGGTGCTTGTAAGATTTTTTTTATTCTAGTTTTTTGTGCTGTACAACCAGCCCATCATCGTCACGAGCGTGTATTCGCTACATTTGAGGGAGTGTGCGGTTATCGTGCCCGTTCGAGGTATGAAACCAATCATTCGCTAGATTTACAATTCAAATAGCCAAATTCCACATCTTGGTTCGTAGATCAGATACGAACGAACGATCAGATACGTTGCCAGTTACAGGGTACCGAGTAGCGAGGAACTTCTTGCATCACATTTCGAATCGTTCCAAATGAAAGCAACCATGTTCGGTGCCGGCGTTTGCTTCACAGTGCGGCGCCAACCCGTCGTGGTTTCCGACATCATCAGAAAATGCCAACAACTCTTTCTTTCCTGTGTTTTGTCCCCCTCAGCCCACCGGAACTGTCGGAAGGAGAAGAAAGAGTGGAAATGGACGCTATCTTCCGTTATCTACGATTCGATTCCTCTATCTGTTTGGACCCGCACACCCGGTTGAGGTAGATTTTATCTTTCTATTTACTTACTGAGGCTTGTTACTCACATTGTATGGTTGTGTCCTTGTTTTGGTGGGCGCAGGTTTTTCATTTTTGAGGTTTTTTTTTACATTTCGATTCGTTTCGTTCTCCATCGATGATGATGGTGGGTTATTTTACTCTGAACAAATAAATCTATATATATAGAAAACGGTGTACAGGAGTCGAGCCTCTCACTGGAGCCGTGTCTCTTGTTCATGGTGAAGAATAGTTGTAGAAAATAATGGTGATAACCAGTCCCCACTTTTTTAAGCTTGTTTTAATGAAAAAGAAAATATTATAAAAATTGTCTAGATAGCACGTACCGCTCCAACTTTTTTTGACGAGGAAGTCAGCCCATTATCTCCTTTATCATCATCATCGTCGACTTCATTCGCTTTCGTTTAACGGTTTCTTGTAAACTGTTTTAGTTATTTCCTTATTATCTGAGATGATTAAGATGAGATGAAAAGACCAAACTAACAAGTTTCCGATGGAAATCACACCAGTTTATGATCGGTTACATTATTTATTGTGGAAAAACACGCTCAATATTTGTTTTCCCCGCAACATCATTGTAACAACTATGTTCCATGCTTTCAATTATTCGGGAAGTCGAGAAATTGATGTCAGTATTTGCAATTCACGAAAAGATTTTCCAACTGGAAAAATTAGATGTCGTTCGCTAAAGTCCCTCTTCACGGTCCTCCACTATAATGAGCAATTGCTGGGTAACGAACTCATCTGAATCGAACCAACGAATCATCTGATCTCGAGTCACTATCCTACTTCTATGGAATGAGTAGCAAACGTTGGACTGGAGCAAGAGCGTTAAAAGCGACGGGCAAAAATAAAATATAAATATATCGTCGCTAGAAAAGCGATCAGTTACCGTTAGGTTGAAAAGTTGCACCAACATTTCACTTGTGGGTTTTCTCAACTACCACAGGATTGCTGCTACAAGGATTTAGGGCGCGCTATACGGCTGTCTGAGCTGCGGACGAAGCACTAACGGCACGGGTGGTTTGGCTGTATGTGATTAAGTATAAATGTGGTTTTTGGTGTAAGTGTCGGTACCGGAAGTACTGCACGTTGTGTCTTCTTCTTCTTCTTCTTCTTATTTGACTCTACAACCGCTGCGCGGTCTTGGCCTGCACCAGAGACAATGTTAATCTCTGGTGCTCTCTCTAACATTTCATTTTTACGGACGGGATTGTTAGCCCCGCGCCAACCCCCCTATCACGCCGGTATCGGGAATCGAAACCATGGCCGGTTGAGTGACAACCGATCCCGGGATTCGAAACCCAGGCCAGCTGCGTAACAGCGAAGAGCACTACCGACTGATCTATCAGCGGGGGCACGTTGTGTCTTAGGAATGGAATTTGTCTACTAAGATTGCAGAGACTCTAGAATTGAAGTGCGAGTCGCGAGGTGACGGTGCACTTTGGTGGAAAAAATATACTATTTTCTGACTCTCCTATAGCCGATGGCTTCATACTTGGCTACTCAATGCCGTATCTTGGCTGCGACATGCCGCGTGGTTGGTACGTGCATCCGGTGGCCTTGGTGTTAGTCCTAGCCAATAAGCTTCCCACGAAGCGTAGCAAAGCTACGCTAGCAGCGGAAGATCCGGCCCTTCGAACCACGCAGGATAATAAAGGTGGCGGATAGCGCATAGTTTTCAAAGCGGTTTCGCTTCACAAGATAGATGAGGTAATTTCCTTTTTATCCTTCGCCAAAAATCTCTTCCCTGTTTCGACCTGTTCGACGATGAAAATAGCTCCTTTAGGCTTGCTCCTTTTCTTTCACCGGTTCTCGGTTGCAATGGGTAACGAAGAAGAATTTTAGAGAAATATTTACAGAGCTGACATACTTAATGAAAGAGGCTCCTCCGTTAAAATTTCATGTTTTTACGTACTACTTTGTTTTGTTTGTGTATAAAACTTGCGTTCGTTGTTCTTTTTTATCAATTGTAAATTGTTATGATATTGTGTCGCGTTCTTAATTAAATAATTTGCCGTTGTTGTATAATTTGTTACTGTATTTTCAGTTACGGAACAAATTGTCACTAGCTCTTTCGCTTGTTTCTATGGATTTCGTGAATTCTAAATTCCTGTCATCTAAAAACGGGTATGTTGCTATACTGTGGAGAGCCGTTTCTTAGACACATATGCAGACCGAAACGAGGATCAAGTGAAGTACATGCAAATTAAGGAAAGCCAACGCAGAAGAAAAGAGGTCAACATACAGCCGTTAAAAGGTAAATGAAGCGGTGATTCCAGGAAAGTTTCTGAGGAAGGCGCTCGGAAGGGTTTTTTTTTTCAATGCGCAGTGTTTTCTGCAGTGCCCTGCCGAGGAATGCTTTCGATGTTACCGTGAACATCTTTATCTCATTTACATTGCATTCAGGCAGCCTCTCTAAATCATTGCGACCTGATTAGTTTTATGAGTAGTTTTTGATTCCAGAACTTGATCTCTTAGAATCTTGACATCAAAGTAGAGATGGGAAAGTTTCTTCTCTAGTGATAAATGGGATGGACGGAGGAATTTTTAGTAGAAAACGGGTTTTCTTCGTATCTGTCTTGTCCGATGTTTTATCCAGCCGACTGAACGATGAATGCTATTGCTATTGTGCTGGATGGGAGTTGTTTATATAAACTGGACAAAAAGTTGTTCTCTTAGAAGCTTTCATAGGGCGATGTTTCGCTTCGGTGAGAATAAATGTATGCAAAACGCCTCGGATCATTTATTATATTTGCGGAATGATTTTGGAAAGAAATTTTAAATTACGTGTCTACCAGGAAAAAGTCA
This sequence comes from Anopheles cruzii, assembly GCF_943734635.1. Classification (NCBI taxonomy): domain Eukaryota; kingdom Metazoa; phylum Arthropoda; class Insecta; order Diptera; family Culicidae; genus Anopheles; species Anopheles cruzii. Next base: position 48,151,348 of record NC_069145.1, read on the forward strand.
CGCCAGCAACGGAAGGAAGGTAGTTCTAGCTAAGGTCTTCTTCTGTGATTATATGCATCATCACGATCCTGCTTATCATCATTGTAATCCTCTTCGCCCAATGGTGTCAGTTTGACGCAATTACCGAAGACCGTTCGGAACCTCATGCATGGAATTTCGTTACCATTTTAAGGTAATGTCGTTATTTCCTGGTAGGTGCCGGTTAGCGGTTGGCTGAGTTTTCACTGTGGTCTGGTGGTTTTACCGTGATCCTTCGCATCTCGCCTGTCTGCTGCACCGGACTCTCTTACCTGCTCATTAAAGTGTGTCATTCAACAGTATAGTCATGATACATGATTGACATCGGATAATTTGATGGCGAAAGTTTTTAATTAAACATCCCTGCTGGAAGTGGCTGCAGAAGTGAGCACTTAGTCGGGTCAGCGATAGTGGGTAGCACTTGTATTACGCAGCATAATTAATGCACTCGTTCTGAAGTCCTGTGACTATTGTGTTTCAGTCGGCAGCGGAGTCCAGATTATAGATAAATCAGCATTGTATCCAGGGTGCGTGGACTGAAAGTTTTACATAAAAGGTTGTATGTACGATGCACGCATGATCCATGATGATCAGCAGCTTTGCACGATCAATAACTCCTGAGCGCAACTCACACCTTCGGAATTGTTTCACATTGATTTCCTGTCTGATCCTCGCAAGAGTTATAGGTACGGATTCTGGTTGGCTCTATCTGTGGAACACGCTAGGAAATATTGCAGGACATAAACTCAACCACGTGGAAAACATGGTTAGTTTGAATAGGAGTATTTACCTCATGGTGTCCAAATTTTTTTTGATGTGCCGTTTTGATGAAGATATTAAAACTTTTCGTGACACTGAAAAGTGGCGGGGCCATATTTCGAAGCATTCTATAATTGCTTTAACGGTTGGTTACGCTCGGTAACATTCGAGCTAATTTCATTAGGAACGTTTTATTGGCAAATGTGAGAGAAAGAGAGAGGAAGATACATAAAACGGCCGACACATAGCCGCACAATTTAAAATACACACACTTCAACAAATATAAACCGACATAAAGAACCCGTCAACCATTGTGACCCAATGCAAGGAAATGCTCAGATTAAATGACCCTAATGAAATGCCTTTGCCAGTAATCTATCGACGCCATTTCCCTTGATGAGGTCACGTTTTAAAATTAAACACAAATTCCAAACGGCCAACATTACTTCATCAGTATCGTGTTGTAAGCGAAATATCTCAACGATGTATTGAGCTATTATTTCACCAAAAGTATTTATTGTCGATTTATTTTGCTTTAAATATTCACGAATATTTTTTGCCAGATATTTCAAAAAGCGCATATTGTGTAGTAAAATTAATTCTTTTCGAGCAACACCCACATCTTAGAGCTAGCTCCCAAGAATTTTTTGAAAAGTATTTATCAGGTTTTACGCTTGCAATGCGGATTTCAAAGCATTTTGAGCACGTGTAAATTTAACTTTGTTTGCGAAGGATCGTATGCGTTGTCCTCTGTTCGGCTGATCGAAGAGGTTACTTGGGCCATTTACTGCAAAACCATCCTCAAAAATCCGCTCGAAACGCGGGGAAAACCCCCTCGAATGGATGTTTCCTTTTTTGTTTAACAATAGCTCGTTTGAAAGGATTCTTTGTTTGTGCCATCGCCATCAACGATGAACTGATGAATAATTTTCTGAACCCATCACCAGCAAACACGACCGGTTATTAAAAGCTCAGCAAGTGGCATCGACAAAGAACGCAATCTGTGGCTGCCGGCCGCGTGGCCATTTTGGTGCATTTTTTCGATCAACTACTATTTCGCGTGCGCTACATTCTTCTGACCGACCAATTGTAATAAATGTTGACAAATTCTAAATTTTAAAGCGTCTGTCTCAAACGGATTTTTTTAATAGGTACCAGCCCTGCTTGAATAAACCCTTGAGGAGAAAAAGGGAAACACACAAATTCTAGGCGTGATAGCGTGAAGTGCTTTAAGGAAAAGTTTTCAACCCAAACATACAATTAAATAGTAAGAGTGAAATAGCGAAAAAGAGAAGGAGTCCGAGAGAGCGAGAAAGCAAATTTGAATGAGAAAAACGGTGAGAAAAGAATAGAATACGCATAAAGACAGACCTTGAGAAAGATTAGTTGGAGAATGGTGCCACGAGGAAACTGGGAGCAAAATCTACCAAAGTTTGAGAAAACCCGGGGATGCCGACGAAGAAAAATAATGAAATGCTCATCATTCCAGAGCGAAATCTGAGTTGGGCACGTTCGGGTCGGATCGGAAAATATGCATCAGCTGGACAATTTCAAAACTTAATCTTTGAAACAGGGTACTGGCAAGACAGACAGCCTGAGCAAACTACGACAAACTTGCTTTCCTTTCGATGCCTGCGGAGAGTTCAGAGTTCCTTCTGCCAGCAAGCAAATTTGAAAAACACTTTAGTTTATTTTTAATCTAGGGTAGGGAAAGCAGAATGTTGATAATTCAATTGCCGAAGCTAGGACACGAGACCTGAGGTTTCGCGAATTGTCGTGCAATCATCCGCAGGATTGCGTAGGTTTTTTTGCACAGACATTTTGCAAGCCATCACAGGAATAATAATAACAACGGTGATATCTGGCTAATCTTTGGCTAAACCAAACGGAGGGTATTAATCGCGAATGCTGATTCTCTTAAAGGGCGCACTTAGCCTTTGAGTTGGTAGCTAAATACTTGACTCTGAGTTTCCTGCGAGCGAATATTAAATGTTCAACACAAACAGAACTGGTTACCAGCAGTTGATATGGATAGTCTGGGAAGCAAACAATATTCACATCCGCCATAGTGTGTCTTCCAACCTGAAACTCCTGAGCTGAAATGTACTGGACAAATCTTGGCCAAAGGTGGAAAATGAGAGATGGCTTGTATTTCATATTTAAAAAGCATATTTAACATATATTTTCTCACTAATTTTCAAACCCTTTAGGGATTTAATGTGGCACATCTTTTTTCACAATTTATTTCTTTGCTAACTAATCGAAACGGAAACATACCGCCAAGTGCTGCAAACTACTTCAGTAAATTTCTCTCGAAAAATATCTAAGAATAATAAACGAAATATTTTGAATTCATTTAAGTTTTGTGTTGCGAGCTTGATCTTCAGTCTTCGAAATCTTCGAAGTCAAAACGATCTTCGAAGAGCGAAAAGTGTTTGGCACAAAAGTTTATGCTTTTTGGGGCATTTTGAAACTCTTGGGGAATTGAACAACTTTTAGCGTTAAAGTGTTAGGTAAAACAATCAAGTTTCACTGTTGAAATTCGTTTTTTACACAATTTTGAATTTACCTTCCTTTTTCTTTACTTTCCTCAATAGCCGGCACTAGCACTGCATGCTATTGAATGAAATTGTAGGTGGGAGCCTCTTCCCCGGGTTGGAACGGGTGGTAGAGGTGAATACCTCTAGGGAAATCAATACAATTGTTACTATGCCGTAGGGCTAGAAACTATCCGATGGAGTTCCGTCTTGGCGTACATGAGAGCTGCAAACTCCACTTAGTATAATTATAAAAGAAAGAATTTCAATGTTTTTTCCTGCAGATGATCAAAATTGAAATTGATAAACATCAACATTGAATGCTTAGTTACACTTACACTACTTACAATATAATTCTTACAATACACATTGATAACAATAGGAACATGTTGCTAAAATACAATGTTCTTCAATATAGTCCAAATGACAAACTTTATAAAAATTGTTGGTGGAGCTTAAAGGTACGATATCCAATGCCTATACCAATCACTATCTTCATACTACTCTGAAAGCTGCAGTTTAGAACATGGAGTAGACGCAGGAAAAAGGCAATAACGAAATCCCTGTTCAACTTTCAAAATTTTCTCCAAGCGCTCTCAAACTCGCGTATTCAACATGGGTGTTTGAATTAGGCTCTGGAAAAAAAAGAAACCGATTATAAAAGAAATCGTTTTGAAAGATCGAACCAGGGGATGTGTGGTGCTTTAAAAGCTGAAATAAAGTTCAATTTGTTAAATTGGCCAGAAGTGCACACTGAAAACCCCCTTCTTTCATTGCATGCGGCACCTCAAATGGTGTGAATTCGTTTTCTTCACCAATTTTCTATACCTATTTTGCGCTGCTCAGCCGCCACCTTGGCTGAATGGCCATATTCTTTGTGCCATTAAAATTTGGAAAGGACCAACGGAAAGGAGAACCGACACCATAAAAGCTTATGACGGAGTCGTTGGGTCCACACCCGGAGTTGTACCGCGGGCGAAATGCAATTGGCATATTTTTCCTACCTTCAACAGATTGATTAATGCAAATTTCTAGCCCATTAGCGGCGCTTAGGGCTGTGTGGGTTTTAAGGACAACCGAACCTTTTCTGTAGTGGTTTTAAATAAAAACTCAAATCGAACAAAAGTCTGCTTCCCAAAAAAAACAACTTTGTTGATATGCTCCGATTGGGTGCATTACAGAACTAAAAGTTTGAATAAACCTACTTTGAACAATGATCGAACAATTCACAATGTGCATCAATTCAAAATATGCTTGGATCGATTCGATTTGTAGGCGATAGTTTTGGTTTCCCCTTTGGTTGAGTGGATGCAGCGGATGTTGATTTATCAAACATCCTTACAAATTCAACGATTAATAATTCGATAAAGCGGGTTTCGCTACATTGGACCGCAATGAAAGTTCGCAAAAAGCTAATTGCTGTAGAAATAGTAGTACCTAACGCATTCATGTTTTGCTCTCAAACGACACGGTAAAAATATCAGAATCGACACTAAAATTATCAATACATCCGAAACAGCAACTGCCGGAAGACCATCTAAATGTCCAAAACCTCGTCCGATGGCTCGTGCAGGTTCTTGACGCGTCTTCGGAAGTAAAGGAAGTGAAGAAGGTGGCGTAACGTGGGCGACAGTAGCCGAAAAGCAATTAAACACCTAACGATCGGTAAGCTGTCCAGCACTGGCCGTAAAAGTTGCCCAACTGTAGTTTCCAAGTGCTGCGAATGCTCTGCCAGCCTCGTTGTATCGTTTTAATGGCTGGCTCTGAAGAACGGTAGAGCGCGTCGCAGATCTTAATCAAAACTTTTCTAACAAACTGTTCACAAAATGGCGAAACAATGAGTGATGGTGATGATGACGATGAGAGCGTGCACCAGGGAACGACACTATTCATCATGCACTCAGCCTTGCGCATTTGGAGGAAAGTGCGGCGGAAAACTAATCGTCCCCTGTGAGGAGATGTTCGCGTTCAACAAGCGGTTCAATCCGTCATTTGGTTCGGTGTTTACTTTTCCGGTTTCCTTGCTTGCTTCCGGATTGCGCCGTACTCCGAGTATTTCAAGGCAGCCTGACTGCTACGCTGAGATGCGGCAAGCCGAATTAGCTTTCAATTTATTTAGCATCACACTGTAAATAGGCAACCATAGATTCCGTATAGGTTGAGACGGCTCGTCGATGACGCTCCGACGGTCTTTTCGTAGAGAAAGTGTGTGACCGGGTTAGTTAAACTTCCCAAACGTATGTCTCGATATGCGCTCAACCTCGGAGCGAACGCGGGTGCCCCCTTGACGTACCTTTTGGATGCTTTTTTGCCCACGATACACGAATTCCCACCATATAAGATTAGGGAGGAAACCACTTTGAGAAAACATGAGCGTTTTGGTGCATGCCGTTGTGAAGACACAAGGTGACAGAACGCTTTCAAAGACGGCCCTTTCCGCGAAGTATTTCTATGGAATTCAATCATATACTATATAGGGTTCGGTGGCAGAGTAGAGGAACGCAAATTTCGACGAAGTTTATCGAGCGCCTGCGAAGTGGCCTAAACGGTGGGTGGCGTTGGGAAAAGCGATTGGCGTTGTTTGACTTTGTGACTGGCAACACCACTGGATGACGCGAGATGGTGTGGCAGGCCACCGTTTGGATCATCTGATTACTTTCTGAGTGTTCTTCTCTGAAGTCTTCACCGCAGCAGCAGTATGTTAATATTTTGAAGCGAAGATAGGTTGCATATAATAATATGTTATAAAAAGGTGGCTCGATTGATTAGTTGTTGAGCGTTGTGTCGCTTTAAGGAGTGGCTCGTGGAATGCCTTTTTGAATCGACGTCATTCCGTTTATCAGTGCCTTGGTTTCGATGAAAACTGGGTAGGATCATTAGCTAATGTTGAAAATCATTTTGACATTTTTATCGCGGTGACGAAATATGCAAATGTTTTCGTCTGCTAGTAGCTAGTACCATCAATTGTAGCTGAATGGCGATATTATTGAGCATTGGATTGTTATCAAATAATGAAGTCTGACTTAAATATAACTAGTACTGTCTAGTTAAATATAACCAGCGTGTGTGGAAAAATGATTATGATTGAGCGTGTTTGCATATCAAGTGGGGAAAATGGGATCACTAACAAACACTGATATTAGCGTCGATAGTAGTCTGATATTTTTATTAGTTTCTAATACAGGTAGCTGTTAGTGGGAATTCAAAAAGAGCAACCAGCCTGTCCGTTGTAGGGTGGTTCGTTTTCGTTCTCTTCATCCGTTTCAGCTTAACCGTTCCTGGCGCGAGCGTGCTGATTGGATCAACCCGAAGGGAGGTGGCGTTTAAGATCCGACGTCTGCATGGGGTTGGTCTATGTGGGCAGAAAGCGAAATACTTGAGAGATCACACGATTTGCGGTAGGCACTGTACTTCTAATAGTTTTGCAGAGGCAAGGAAGAACCGGAAGTAAGGGTTGTTATTTCCGCTGAACGAACTTTAGGAAGTGCCCCAATTTGGTGGCTTTCCTCATCCTATTCTATTTTCCAGCCATGCAACGTGAGTTTATCTTTGATGGCGGTCAGCTGTTTGCCATATATTCGTCTTCCATGGCAGTGAAAGAGTGATGATGGACATTGGTTTGACCCCAGCATATGGCTGAGAACCTGACGATAAGGGTCTGGATACTGAGTCGTTGGTGATGATATACAAACCTTCCTAGACTTGGGTTGCGAGCAAGGTGAATCAGTTTTCAATGCAATGTCAACACGGCATCCAAGGGCCGCTTTCAAGATGCTGAAAGCACCCAACCCACGAGACACATCAGAAAATCACTTATTTACATAGCCCACAACTGTTATACTGCTGCTACCGACCAACAGAAGATTTAACCGTAAGCACAAACCGTAACCGTAAGATTAATTAAAGCTGTAGGCAAATGGAATTTGTGCGATTTTCAACATCTTGGCGAGTAGATATATGTACGATGCAGTGGTTCGTCAGGAGGTAGACATGGAAAAAATGTTTCAAAATTTGCTGTGCCGTTACATTCACAGTCTGTAACATGACACGACTAAGCTAGTAGAAGGGGAAGGAAACTGACACTGAGCTAACGCATTGCGAGTCGGGTTACATTATTTGCGTCTTGTGACGATTCATCGTCCTGTTACTCCTGTTTTGTTGATTGGTGCACTTCCCTTGTACCTAGCCGCAGAGTACTATTTACGCCGTTCTCCTTTTCAGGGTATTAGGTAAATAAAGATAAATATGTTGGCTCAGATGACAACAGAACTGAACGTGGTCGCGTACTACCAACTGCATGCTGGGAAATTTAATAAGCTCAATTGACAGGGACGTATGACTTTATTTACATAAACATGTTTTTTTGTCTTAATTTTCTAATCAATATGTGATAGCATAGAGCACTTGCCTTTGTATGAAATACCCTTGTGAGTACAAAAAAATAACGAGGCGACACTTGTGAGTTCCTTAAGCGGATCCTCCGCGAATAATGGGTTCCGGTAACAGTTCTCGGTGCGTTTTATTCACGGATGGTACTAATATGGTATCGCTAAAAAACATTCACTCTGTTTGCCTTCTAATTTTGCACTGACTGCTCGGCGTCCGGCGACGGCTCCGCGTCCTCGCCGGTCAGTGCCCCTTTTCTTCTCCCTCTACCTTTGGCGCTTCTCGCTCTAACTGTTTACTAGCGCCCTCTGGTTGCACTAGTTGCAGGCGTTTCCTACCACTTATCGTTTAGCTATCAACGGATGGTAAATACGCTCTGTTTACAACCAACAACCCTGATTAGGTTGATGCTGTCCAACGACGCGGTGCAGGTTGGACCTTCTCTTGGGCCAACGTAAGCAATTTATTCTCTCAGAGATGCTATTATATGACAGATATTATGACTGTTATCGATGACACATGCTTTCTAAAAATTATGAATGTCCCCTTTATTTCGGTGACAGCAAACCCAGGTCTAAAACTTGAGAATCGTGTTTTTTTTTAAAGAAATCAAATGTTTATAACATTTGAATGAAAAAATCTATTTCATTCAAAGTATGTGCCATCGCTAGATATACATTTCTCCTATCTCTCTGCTAAATTGTGGATTCCCAGACGAAAAAATTTTTCGTCTTTTTAAGTAAACTCATTAGTCTTCCTATTTCGACTTCCTCGTAGAAAAACGAAGGACTGCTCAGCCAATACGTGTCCCATCGAGGAAAATGAATGGTATTCGGAAAGAGCCAAGTCTGGCGAATAACGCGGGGAGGAATAGCAGCTCCCATCCAAGTGATTTCATAGAATCCTGAAACAGTTTTGCTTTTTGTGTCATCGAAGCGGCAGACCATGGGACACCAGGCGACTCCATTTAGGAATATTAGAAATTACATTTTGGTCGTTTATCAAAAAATTTATGGTTCAAATTGATCACTTATTGTCAGTAGCGTTCTGAATTAACGTTTTCTTCAGGTTTTAGGAGCTTGTGATGCATCACCACTTTCTTGTGCCATCAGTAAGTCCTTTTTTGGAATCCTCCGACGCCTTTCTTTGTTAAGTCAAAATCGACATTTTGAAATTTTGTGAACCACTCAAAGCACTACGATCTTCCAAACACAAGTCCCGACAAGCATTTGGTGCGATTCTCAAGCAGTTTTCTTCAAGAGGTAGCAAAAAATTATAATCCCCGCAAACCGTCATTTTCAGACACCAAAGTTAACATGGTGTAACCCTTTCAAAGATCGGTTGCAAACTGATTTAATTTTTTTCCGACCTGAACTCATTTACCTGATGTCAAAACAATGTAATGAGACCAAAACAGCGAAACTTCGAAGTCCAAATTGACAGGTAGAGCTCTCTTTTCAAAAACACGATTCTCATGTTTTGATTTCACTTTCTTTCTGTGTAGTCTGAAACCCTTCAGCTGTGGAAGGTAATAGAGTACATTTAGGATCACCACGCCACGTAAAACAACATACATTTTATTAATGATTAGATTGGAGCAGTAAACTGTCTTTCTGCAACCGTTTCAACCTTTAAATGCGACTCGCCCTTAGGAAAAGCCTGTAAAACGCTTACATTTTGGGCAGTAGTCACTTCCACTTTACGCAAAATCGGCGGTGTGTGTCTAAAATCGTTCATGCCGCTTTTATACCGGGCGCTTTTAGTCATGAACATTAGATTTTGCATGTCCTTCGCCAAACAGTGTCAAACAACACATTCATTCGAAGGATATCCGAGCACCATTGGAGAAAATTCGCGTAGTATTAGAGCTGGAATTCAAACTATAAACGCCATAGAAATAAATATTTAAAAAAGTTTCCTCACAATAAATAAACTACAAAAATTCTTATACCTTTGGTAGTTTTTCACCGGTAAATTTATTGTTAAAACTCAGTATGTTTTTTGTTTTTCTTATTTTACATTAGGTCCCCACTGTTTTCCCTTATTATTGAGTTTTTTTTTCTATTTTCATTTGTATTTGCTTTCTCAACACTATGACGCACTATCTAGGCACACGGCTCACGATATATTTTTTAATGTATGTTAACTGCTTCACGAAAGCTCGAGCGAAACTGAAGCGAACATTTTCACAAGAAGATAACGCTGCAGTTCATCTGCCATTTGCTGCTTCCATCAAAATGGTAATTAGGCGTAAAATTCAGTTGTTCCGCCTCATTTGACGATTTATTTCTCAGCTCTGTTCATCACCTTACCTGGGCTTTCGGATGCAACCTCACCATGGATAATGACGATGCAGCGGAGCACCTGCAAGATGTGCAACTGAACTGGAAAAATGTACGTGGGTTAGCCGAGGTCCTGCAGGCTGATCCAACTAAGATGAACATTTCGGTGGACTTCTGTTATGGTGTTGCTGTGGGAACTTTTTGTGGGTTTTGCATGTTTTCGCCGAGCGACTTTCGGCTTGGTGGTTCGTTTCAGCACCATTTTTTGCTGACCGTTGTCGATGGAAACAGAGGCCGCCACAATTTTGTTCCAGTTATTCGGCGCAGGATTTCGCTTTGCTATTTCCTCTACTGTTCTACAGACACTCATAAAAAGTACGAACCGTACGTGTTACTTTTCGGATCGATGAAAGCTCCATCGTATGATGTTTTCATGGCTAGCCTGGCTGGCAGCGGGCTGCACAAATGCCTCAGGTTTCGCTTTATCTTTGCTAGGCGCTTTGTTGTTTGCACGACATGTCAGGCATACGCTATGCTATGCTATGCTATGTTGCGTGGCTCATACAAGAATCAGTTTTTGGAGTAGATCCCGATTGCTGCCGTGGCACTGGTTTACGTCATGCCTTCTCTGACCTTCGCACATTCGTTTTGTTCTCCTGTGAGGTTTGTTCCCTGTTCTGGTCATTCACGAGTGTGGCCACAGGATGTGTAGCTTCTGCAGTTACGAGCTTCTTGGGTTTTGATCAGAATTCCCTGCGATATTCACCGACTGACGGCGATGGCGGCGAACATCCTACCGGAGTATCCTGCTGCTGCTCCTGTTAGTATCAATTTGAGGCACTTTGTCTCCTAATTGTTCGTTGAAAGTTGAAAACCTATGAACAATGCAGTTTGTTTTCAATAATGCACAAGGTAAGAAGAAAGTCGAAAGAAAATGTGCGTTGCATTTATACAGTTGGTTTTATTACCAGAAACATTATCAACAGAACCAGAAATAAAACATACAACATAAACTTTAGTTCTCCGCAATACATCCTAGCGGTGTTTCGTTACTGATTACTGATTCTTGTGAGAAGTTAATGTCATCCATGTACTAACATGCTAAAAACGAGTACATTAGAGAAGGATAGTTCAAAATGTAAACGCACAACTTTTCGATGCCTGTTTGGAGTCTTACATCAAATGAACAATTAGTTTCATTGTATTCTGTTCGACACAGTCAGATGCTGGCAAGAGGGCAAAGACAATAGCCAGTTTTCCGGTTCCGATTCCTGTTTCTGGATAAATAAATAATTTTTTTTTTTACAATGTAATATAAAGAGGAATGATAGAAAAATAGATGGAGATTAAATACTACAGTTTGGTGAATGTTTCTATCAATTTGGCTATTATTGATACAATTTAAAAGTCACAAGTTTTTTCTGTAAATTGAATTCTTTCTTTGTAGAAGAAACTGTTATCAGACAGAATAAACGCACTTGAGCGATAATCTTTTGATCACCATCATTTATTCATACTTCGCTTAGCATCGCCAAGTCATATCTAATGGCTACAACTTAATTCTGGTTCGCATCAGCTGCAAGTAGATTACGAGAAAAGGTACTTCAATTTGTGTATTTTACGCTCCAGCTCGCTAATCTCTTGTACTGAAATTTGGGGGACTGACGCTCAGCCATAATCGACGATTGTTGGGTCGCAAGAACTCTAAGAGCGGCCAATGCAAGGACTCGGTAGGGATGGTTTCGATTTTTCGGGAAAAACTTTTTCGCACTGATTTTGCCCCTTTTTCTTGGCACCTTTCTTCCGGCAAACGGGCTGAATTGTTGCCTACCTTTTAACAGGTCAGTAGAGGTTCAGCGATCCAACCGCAATTACACGTCTCCTTCCTTTCCGGTTGTTTGGAGTCAGTTTCGATAGCGTCTTGAGCAGTTCGCCTCGTTACAAAATTGCCGAGATGCCTGTGCATTGTGTGGAACCGAAGATCTCTTACACCTCGATACACCCGTCCATTTATCGAACCGTCGTTGGCAGTCGAGGAAACCACATTTGACTAACTTGTCGAATTCGTTTCCTTTTCTGAATTCCGCATGGACCTCGCAAGGATTCTTGTTGAATTAACACGTAAATTAATTTTTTCTTTAAATTCTATACTGGCTTTTCATCGTTTGAGTTTGGTCGATGGCCTCTGAATCTCGTCAAAAACTCGTTCAAATCGATCCGTTGTCCCAAGTCAAAACGTAGTGTAATTAAATATATAGTACTTAAGTCTACTTGTTAGTTTTTTTATAGTCGAGCAAAACTATGCAGAAATTGAAGGAGTTGGCACAAGCCAACAGTGCTTGCTACAACGTCAAATAATCAATATTTTATCAAACGTTTCTTATATCCTGCTGATGTTTCAACCATGTTTCATAATCCTGCTGATATCGTTATTTTCTTCGTTCCACTCTCATGGTTGAAGCCTTGTTTGGGGCTGGCGAAATATTCAAAGTATGCAGTAGACGAGATCAACATGATTATGGTCATTAACGGTCAATGATCACTACGTCAATTTGGTAGAGCTTGTCCGAATCTGTTCATCTCCGTGAAAGGACATAAGCAAAGAAAGTGATGATACTGGAATTATAATTTTCATTCTGTATTCGTATTTAAATTCTCAATAGATATGATTGTTTTGGTTTTACAGGTAAATCGGTCTATCTTTGGATTTCAACAGCTGGTTTGCTGGTTTGACGCCCTCAAGGTTTGAGTTAGCTGAAGATATTTTTGGGTTTGGATATTTTAGAATATTCTGCAGTTTGACCAAAAACTGTTAATAAAAAACTAATGTTTTTACATTAAAGCTATTTATGCAGTGCTACTTTTGGCCATTCTTACAGTATCGGGTTAATATAAATTCCTAGTAATGAAAATGAAGACAGTTAGCACACAACGTTGGTTTTTGCTTGTCAACGAAAACGGATTCATCTGCGTTCGTTTCCGGATGAATTATCAAAACGACAATTACGCTAGTTGGTCGCATTGAGCGGCATCCAAGCGAAAGTCGTGGACAGAAAAGAAAATTGGAAAACTGACATGAGTTTTTACTCTTCAAAATTGCCAACAGTAAGTGGGTAAGTGGCGTAGGGAAACCCCTCTGGAGTCCGTAATGGCGTGGAAAGAGGTACCATAAAAACCATCAAAAGAAGAATTCTTAGCATTGGTTTTCGTATGTCATCGGTACGCAGAGGAATCGCGGAAAGTTTCGGTGTGTGATGAAACTTCGTTCTTAAAAATGCAGTCTTCTTCTAGCATTATAATCCTAGGTAAAACCTCACTTACCGACCGTAACTCAGCGGACAAAAGAATTACAAGCAACTTTCACGGTTTCTCCGCAAATCCACATTCTTATTCAACACCACCAAGAATTGCCCAAAAAGGTTCGTTGCATGATGTCGAGGTTGGCTGAGACGACGAAATCCCAGAAATGACAAGGAAGAAGGCTTGGCAGGTTGGGTTCTTAAGTAAAAACGAGAAGATAAAAGATTTTTTTGTGCTAAATTCCCAGGAAAACTTGTTCGTCGATTGTTCGCCGAAAGATTCAATTGAAGGTTTTTTGTGCTGTTAGCAGCAGTTGAATGGCATTACCACATTGGTGGTGTTGGTAATCTTTACGGTGGTAATCTCAGCCGCTCAATAGTGTGAGAAAAATGCATTTAAAACGAAGCGCATTCAGACTGGTGTAAAACGGCAAACTGCAGCGGAGAAATGGTAAGCAAAACATCAATATTTTCAACTGCATGTGAAAACGAAGATCAATAGCTGCTAGTCATCAATTTTTGAAAGCTATACAAATGTTCCTAGTAGAAATTGGATGTAAATGGTTTGTACCAACATACATATTCGTCCACGTATATAATATTAAACAGCGCTAGATTTTTTCTACTTTCTATAGAGTTTAAGTTTAAGTTTAAAAATATATGTAAATTGTTAGATTGTACAATTCGTTATTTTCGTTCAGAAACATAAGTAAGAATCTAGAATTGTGGCTTAACTGTTGTTGAATTGATTATGGTCATGTGGTTTCGGGGATGTACTCGATCTCCTCTGCTTTGGGAATAGTGGCAGCGATGACGTGCTTTAACCAAGGCTAAGGTTGGCAGCGTCAACGCCATTCTTGTGATTCGGGCAGTCATTGGAATAAGTGGGACTCTCAGCCAACTGTAGCAACGATTCGAATAAGAGCACTCATAGACACTAGCAATTCAACCAAGGGTTTCCGACACTTCAAAGATGAAGTGCACCGGCGAAAGAAGATATTGCACGGTTTTTGAACTGGTTTTCGAGTTGGTAATGCTGTTTTGTAGAGTGTGAACGTTGCAAAATCGGTTGCTAGAGGGTCGCTGCCGTAGTCGTCATTTTACGACGAAATAAAATGCGACGAGAGGCATATTCACAAGAACATTCAAAAAGCACTGCCACTAGCACTGCCTTGTATAAGTCCTTGTTAAATCTCCAGTTGGCGAATGCTAATTTAAGATTATTCGTCTCACATTTATAGAAAGGAGTGATGATAACTGTCCTACAATAAAATAACACCATTCAAAAAGGAGTTTTTGGGGAAATTTATAATAGTTTGCATTTATATAATTTGGAGCATATGAACGCGTCGAGTGAACAACCGTCACCGGTTTGGCCTAAGTCGTACAAAGCATAGATGGCTTCTAACTTCCTTCTTGAATGCTCATGTTAAATGGTGTTTTCTTGTTAAGTTTCAACTCAGAAAGGTATCTATTCTCGGAAGTTAGTTTTAACAATAACTTTGGAAATAGCAAATTTATTATTTTGCTCAATTTACATCGAAGAATCCAGCATCGAAGATTGAAGATAAACTCTCTTACACTCGATTTGGAACGAATTGTCGACATTATCGGACGGTCTCTACACACTACACCAGATTATTTGCTAAAACCACAGACATTGAAAGTCTATGATTTTAGCAAATTCAAACATGCTCAAAAACGGTTAGGAACCATGTTAAGCAGTTGATCGGTTCGATAACCGAATCGAGGACAGTTTGGTGATCGATAATCGACAGCCTACGTTTCCATCAAGGAATGGGCTGGGAATTTCAAGAAATCAAGGAATTTTCTATGATAATCCAAGAAACATATCAGGTGAACAAATAGAAAACCGCCGTTTTTTCTCGTGATTTGAGGTATTATTGTAAAAAACTCCTTACAAACTCATTCTTCAAAGTAATTGCCATTGTTAGCCACAACTTTTTACCACATTTTGGGCAGCTTTTTAATTCCTCGTCGGAAAATTTTTTCATCTTTCGACGTGATCCATTCATCGATCCGATTTTTGATGTCCTCGAAAGAACGGAAGCGCTGCTCGGCCAGGTCATGCGTCATCAATCGGAATAAATAGTAGTCTGACGGGGCGATGTCTGGAGAGTAGGACGGGGGGGTAGTATGTGCCATTTTAATGTTTCCAGGTATATTTTCACGACTTTGGAAACATGTGGTCGAGCGTTGTCGTGAAGAAGAATAACTTTGTCGTGTCTTTCTCAATATTGACGCCGTTTTTCCTTCAACGCTCGACTCAGCCGCATTAGTTGTGTGCGATACAGGGCTCCTGTAATGGTTTCGCCTGGTTGCAATAGACAACGCCGAGCTGGTCCCACCAAATACAGAGCATCAGCTTCGAGCCATGAATGTTCGGTTTAGCTGTAGATGTTGATGCATGGCCGGGAAGTCCCCACGATTTTTTACGCTTTGGGTTATCATAGTGTATCCACTTTTCATCCCCGGTCACGATGCGATGTAAAAAACCTTTTTTTTTTGCCGTTCAAGGAGTTGCTCGCAAATGCAAAGGCGCCGTTCGATGTCCCTCAGCTTCAACTCGTGCGGCACCCAGTATCCTAGTTTCTGGATCATTCCTAGGGCTTTTAGCCGATGCGATATTGCTTGTTGCGTCACGCCCAATAAGTCTGCAAGTTCCTGTTGCGTTCGACAAGCAATTTCTTCCAGCAAAGTTTTCAATTCAACATGTTCGAACGTTTTCACCGGTCCGGGACGCTCCTTGCCTTGCACGTCATAATCGCCGTTTTTGAACTTGCAAAACCACTCCCGACACGTTCTTTCACTAATGCAGGCTTCACCATAAACTTCTACTATCATTCGATGCGCTTTACTAGGTCTATACGTTGAGAAAAGGACTGTTTTTAACACACAAAAAATGTTTATAATTTTTTTTTGCAAGTTTCTATTTTATTCGAAGTATGTGCTATCGCTAGCTATACATTTCTCCTATCTCTCTGCTTAATCATGGATTCCCAGACGAAAGAACTCTTAGACTTTTTAAGTAAACTAATTAGTCATCCCATTTCGACTTCGTCGTAGAAAAACGAAAGGCTGCTCAGCCAATACGTGTCCCATCGATGAAAAAGAATGATATTCGGAAAGAGCCAAGTCTGGTGAATAACGCGGGGAGGGATAGCAGCTTCCATCCAAGTGATTTGATAGTATCCTCAAACAGTTTTGTTTTTTGGGTCATCGAAGCGCCAGACTATGGGACACCAGGCGCCTCTATTTAGGAATACTAGAAAATACATTTTGGTCGTTTATCGATCAATGTATGGTTCAAATTGATCATTTGTTGTCAGTAGCGATCAGAATTAACGTTTGCATCAGATTTTAGGAGCTTGTGAAACACCACACCTTTCTGTCCCATCAGAAAGTCCGTTTTTTGGAGTCCTTCGACGTTATTTTTTGTTAAGTCAAAATCGCCATTTTGGAATTTTTTAAACCACTTAATGCACTGTCATCTTCCAAACACAAGTCCCGACAAGCATTTGTCGCGATTCCGAAGCAGTTTTCTTCAAGAGGAGCAGAAAAATTATAATCCCCGCAAAACGCTTTTTTCGGGCACAAAACTCGCCATGGTCTAACCCTTTCAACGGTCGTTCGCAAACTGATTAAATTTTTTTACGACCTGGACTCATTTACCTGATGTCAAAATAAGGTAATGGTGAATGAACAGCAAAACTGGGAAGTCCCAATCGGCAGGTACAGCCATCTTTTTAAAAGTCCTTTTCTCAACGTATAGACCTAGTAGCTGCATTTTTTTTTAGAATGAAACGCAAAAAGCAACACTTCCCGCAAATGGCTCTTGTTCGGCTCAAATTGCGCCATGTTCGCACATGAATAACACAAAGCAGAGTGAAAATAAACAAACGAGATTTTGTGGAGTTGTTGATAGATGCCTCAACTGTCATTGCCACGGTTTTGCATATTTTTATCGTTTAATTTGCTGCTGCTAGCACCGCCTATGGGAAAACGGAGGTTTTCTATTTGTACACCTGATAGAAAATTGATTAAATTGGAATGTACAATTATTTAAATAATATAACCTTAAATCAATCACACTTGTCTTAAGGTAATATGTGTAGTCGAATGATTTTTAAGTATCACTTGAAAATGGCTGTTACTGATAGCTACGAACCCAACAACGCATTTTGATAGGCCTAAAAACATCTTGAGCAGCATCAGTAAAGGCACAATTCGCCTCGAGGATATTAATTAAAGCATGGCCTTCTCAGTCAGTAGAGGTGAACAAATAAGATTATATTTCAACCATTCAACCAAAGAATGCCTCCGCCTATCTTGCAGCATGTTGCAAAAGTTATCACCTGCGTCGCTGTTTGAGATAAGATAAGGGTATTTGTATGGAACAACCTAGGCAAAATATCGATACGACACAGTGCTAGTGAAAGAACCCTTAATAAATACGGAGGGTGTTTCCAACAGCCAGACGAAATGAATGAAGCAAGCAAGCCGAAGGATCTCCTCGAGTAGCTGGCAACATGGCTTAAATCAACGATGGTGGAACAGCGGATCAAGATAATGCTGGATACCTTAGCATAGTAAAAATACACGAAAGCTCGTAATGTTATGACACGCCTCATTATTTTTAATGAAGATTATGCAGACAATTTCTCTTTTCCCAGATTTGGTCCAACACTCTTACATTATGCTGGAACTGTCGCAAGCAATGGCTAAAAGAAAGTTGACAATTTAAACGAAACATAGCAAAACAAATACGGTACGTTCTTAACTTCTGTTCCTTCTACATCTACCTTACCGATGATGGATGCCTTACCTATGTGATGCATATTTTCACATCAAGGACTAATTTTGTCAGAAATATGGGATTTTATTTGCATTTGCATGCATATGATACAAAGAAAGATATTTGTATCATATCTACCGGTAAGATGTTATTACTAGAGAACCAAACTAAAATTGTATGTTAAGTAGTAGAGCAAAGAACAGCAGTGTATAGCAGTAGATACCAATTGAGCCACTTATACAATAAATCAAGGTGTATTTTATTTTACTTGACGAGGACTATGCTTTACTTTTAAGGTAAAGCTCCAATTATATGAATGTGGAACTAGTGAACTTCTAGTGAACAGTTATCACACTCAAACTGTAGCATCTAAGCGTCAGTACTCGAATAACATTAGCACACAAATAGAGAATTTTTTTTTCTTGATATTTTAAGGTGCTTCCACGCTATTGGGTGTTTTCTTCTTAACGTGTAAGCCACTGTAACTTAACAGGTTGTATAACTACGACAATCTTTTCAGTGGCCGGTCGATCCCTGCGAAGCGGATCGTTGACATTGAAATATTCAGAACGAAATGAAACAAATCTCTCCGGCATTTCACGGTCACTTATAGAAGCGGAACCACAAACTTTGCAAAGACGTCTGCCCATAAATAACTTAATTTTTCGCAGTTGGGTCGAACTAACGTGTTTTCCTTGGAAACCGATTTATATGGTAGTTGCACCGTAGACGAATGATCTACGGATGAACCACTTGACAACATTCTAGTATTTGTTTTTGCCATAATATTTTCGTCCAAAAGACGAACGATCTTATGCTCTCAAATGCTTTTGTAAAGAAACCCAATTCCAGACCTTAAGAATCGAAATATTATATGACGAGCAAATCTGAGACTACGTATTTTCATTTATCTTAAAATGTTGGTGAACAAATTATAACTTTTGTTGCATTGCAAAAGCATTCTCATAATTACGGTTTGCTTAACGGCAACCTTTTTTGTATTTTTGAACGCTAGTTAATGTTAGATAAAGAATAGTTAGTAAAAAATCTGTTGCGGGTCTGTTATGAAACAAATAGTGAGTGAAAACAATACTAGTATGCCTGGGCCAAATAATCTTGTTTGGTTGAATGAGTCTTGTTTGCTATCAGGAATTTCTGCCGTTATTTCAGCACTGTTATACTCTCCCACCGGACACGTTTTCAGAATAATTTATACAGTGATCTGACGTGATTTTATTTAAGTTTAAGCTTGTCTCAAGTGATTTTCGACACAAAGCAAGGAATTATATGCCGTGCATGGAACATGCAGAATGCACGTCTAGTCTCCGAGCATTTTCTTTTAGGCATAGTTCTCACGTTATCCTTTTTTGTTAGTGCTCATACAAACGCTGATTGTAATACCGCAGGGAATATTAGGTTTAGTTGATTGATTGTCGATTTTACTCGTGATCAGCTTACAGACTATAGGTCTATACGTTGAGAATCGGAATGTTTTAACACAGAAAACGCGTCCAAGGACTCCATAAAACGGACTTTCTGATGGGACAGAAAGGTGTGGTGTTTCACAAGCTCCTAAAACCGGATGAAAACGTTCTGATCGCTACTAACAACAAATGGTTAATTTGAACCATGCATTGATCGAAAAACGGCCAAAAAGCCGTTTCTCTTTTCTAAAATGGAGGCGCCTAGTGGGGCACAATGACCACTAAACCTGGCGTCTCCATAACCCCCCAATCAAATCACTTGGATGGGAGCTGCTAACCCTCCCGCGTTATTCATCAGACTTGACTCTTTCCGAATATCATTCTTCCCATCGAAATTCATTCATCGATGGGACGCGTATTGGCTGAGCAGCGCTTCGTTTTTCTTTCAGGGAGTCGAAATGGGATGACTAATTAGTTTACAGGGTGCCAACGTGAAAGTGATACACTTAAATTAGGTCATAAAAGTCACAAAAATTTTACTTTCTCTCTTCTTGCAGTTTTAATAACATGTTAAAGTAGTAAAGTTACAATGTATTTAGTTCAATTCAAATCTTGCGCTTTTGTGTTTGATTACGGTCCGAAGTCGATTTTCGAAAACATCACACGCCGCACGCACGACTTCGTTCGGCATTTCATCCCAAATTTTGACTAAACGATTTTTAAAGTGTCCAAACTCATGTGCTTTACGTCGTCTAACTTTCCTAGAATGTATCCTCAAATACTGAAGTCAAGTGGGTTCAAATCTGGAGACGATGGGGGCCATTCAGAGGAACTGATAAAACATGGTAAATTTTGTTTACACCATTTCTGAACAACCAATGCTTTATGCGCAGGTGCTGAGTCCTGTTGAAAGCAAAAATCTTCATCTCCATGAAGTTCCTTGGCAAAAGGAAGCAAATGGCTTCTGATAACGTTTTCCAAGTAGTACTCCTTGCTGATTTTCACGCCCCAATCGATGAATAACAGTGGTAGTTTCCCTTTTGCTAATTGCTTTGCTATTGCTCCCTAAACCATCACAGCTGATGCATTTTGGTACCTCTCGAACCTTTTTTTTCGGCTGGTACATCACGAAGACTTCCGCCATAGACACGATCATTTTGCTTGTTCAAAGTTGCCTCTGACCCCGCTGATAGAGCAGTCGGTAACGCTCTTCGCTGTCAGAGCAGCTGGCCTGGGTTCGAATCCCGGGATCGGTTGTCACTCAACCGGCCATGGTTTCGATTCCCGATACCGGCGTGACAGGGGGGTTGGCGCGGGACTAACAATCCCGCCCGTAAAAAAATAAATGTTAGAGAGAGCACCAGAGATTAACATTGTCTCTGGTGCAGGCCAAGACCGCCCAGCATTTGTAGCGCCAAATGAAGAAGAAGAAGAAAGTTGCCTCTGAAGTAAAAAATGTTCGTCCGGAAAAATTATCTTGTGAGCAGCGTGCGTCTTCAGGAGCATCCGAGATCTGGTAACCCTGTTGGGAATATTTTTGAGAAATAATCCATGAATCCTCTGTTTCTTAAAAGGGCTATATCCAAGATTCTTTTTGATTATGTTTTGCATGGAGGTGTGACTCATTTTCATCTCACGTGCAATTTTTCTTCCCGAGCGGGCCGGATTTCGTCGAATACGCTCCTTTACCGCTTTGATTACCCCTGAACTCCGTACAGCCCGTTTTTTCCCCGGTTTCTTTTTGGGGACAACAGTACCAGGTTCCTTGAACCGTTTGATGGTCCTGTACACGAATAATCTGGTCAAGTTCAGTTGCGACAGCTTCCTCCATATCTGAATGTTTGTGATGTTTTGAAGATGCAAGATTTTGATTTGTTCTCTTTAAGAATCCATTACAATTTTCTGGGAAACGAAACACAAGCACAGACTTTATCACATATGAATAGACAGTAAACATAGTACATCTTCAAATAGTAAACAAAGATCGGACCTACAGCTGTAAAAATTAAAACGGTGAGCTCTCGAATGAGTGTATCACTTTCACGTTGCCACCCTGTACTTAAAAAGACGAAGAATTCTTTCGTCTGAGAATTCAAGATTTAGCAGCGAATCTTCTTTGTCGTGTCTTTTTCGCGTTGGGGTTTTGGTCTGATATGTAGATACTGATAACCTGTCCCAAAATAGATTTGAATGGTGAATGCAGGGGACAACTGTAGAACAATATCGTTACGCAACACTTTTCTCGTTCTCGAACTTCGCAAAAATCGCTTCGCATTCGCTTCGCATTTCGTGCAAAATTGTCTGGACTTAACTGGTCTTGGTCTCTGGTATTAAATAAGTATATCGTTTGTCCAAGACGATATTTTAGTGTCCAACGCTCTTGTCGAATGTATGACAATTCAATTTTATAATTCAGGTTCCTCATGGATGTTAAATATTTTAAAACATGTACCCATAAGGTACTTTAGTCCAGACATTCAAAAAAACTTCCTGAAAAGCCGATTTTCGGTCATCGACGTATTATACTGAGGTAAAAAATCCACAAGGAATAATGAGAAGGTACTTGCTTCTACAGTTTGAGAGTACATGTTGATAGAAACGATTCGCAACCGCACCAGTTGAAATCTATCGATTCAAAATATTCTTTCATCTAACAGAAAAGAGAAAGTGTTGTGCTTAAATTTGGATTAAATTTATGTAAAAAATAATTATAATCTACAGAACATTTATTCGGGCAACACATTGTTGATCCCTATTCTTTCGCTTGAAGGCATTAAAAATGCAAAAGTTTTTCACCCGAATCGTTGCCTTTGAAAAAATTTTAGCTACACCGAATCAATATCTGAATAATTTAGCCGTGCTATGCAGGAGCTAAAAAATCAAACGGGCTGCTTTAACATTTGTAAATTGCACATCTACACAACGGGTTTGGATTTTTTTTTCACTTTATTACCTTTGTTTGCCGAAGAGAGTATTACATGTATTGTAAAAACGCCCTATGCAAGGATTCATAATACTATATTTGCTTTTAGAGTACCTTTGAGAATTGAAGCTAGTAAACTACAACCGAACCGATACTTCCCATATAATAATTTCACAATCAGGAATCCGAATGATACATGACGTGCAGTATCGAAAAAATCATCAATATGTGATTGTAGATATAAACAACAACGGCTCCGTCCCTTTCAAAGTGGAAAAAGGCCATTGCAGCCCCATGGCTACGATGAAGAAGGCTTACCACCCTTTCTTTGTTTAAAAAAAACTCTTGAAAAATTTCTCGAAAAAATTTCCTCCATCATACGATCTCTTTTGGCTACTGGCACTGGGTTATACAGGACTTTCACTTCAGTCTCGATGCCTTCTGTTCACTGCTCAATGTTTACATTGAGGGTCAAGGTTAGTGCTTTTTAAAACTATGTTGGCTATTCCTTAGTTTTTCCAACCACATTCGGAGTGCGATTTCCATCGCCGAAAATTGAAAACTTTTCCACTTTGTTACACTTTCGTTTTTCACGGTTCATCCAGCTGGTCGTCCTGCGTCGTCACAAATATGGTTTCGGTAAGGATTAACAGTCCGTCGGATACCGTGACATCTCGTCTGACATTGTGCCACAAGCCGGTAATGTGTTTGAGCTTCTGGGCACGTACGATTCTTCGCACACACATGCTCGGTGCAACCTCTGGTATGAATAATTTTGTTTTATTGTTACGCATACTTCGTGCTGCTTAATGGAGGAATAATGAAAGGTTTGATCATTCTAACAGGTTTTTTATCAGTTTTGAAACTTGATCAAATCCAACATCTTCATTAGGTGGTGTTATAGTCTGTTTTTTCTGATCACTTGCGCACTTACCTAAGCGTTGTTATCTGCAACTTTTGGGTAAATAATTCTTATTTGCTGAACACGTAGAAAGAAAAACTGCGATGTATGAGATTGTGTTGAAATCTCCTCTTCAGGGGTCCATTCCCTGAGCCACAACCCTTGTCATGTTGGCTTCTTTTCACCACTACTTCTTACCGTTTGTCTGGCACGAGGCACTAGATATACATGCAGACAGACATTCACACTTTTCGATTTGAAAAGTCTTATGCCTTCTTCTTGTGAAAACTAACTGTACGCTTAGAGTTAATTGTCACACTTAAACAAAAACACGGCCTGTATAATTCTAGAATGAAAAAAACATCTATTACTTTAATGCAATAGAATGAGTAAACTGTTTTTTTCTCATGTACAAATAAGAAGAAATTTTCATTGAAACGATTCGAACGAAACGACCAAAGACCGAACCGATTGTGTTTCAGTATTGTGTGTACCGTATAACAAGAAAAGCCTAGAAAATCTTTATTTCACAATAAATCCCATTGCTTGAGCCTTTGCTATTCCTTTTATCATGGGGCTATTCTCATCTCTCGAAGGTCACCCCGGGTTAGCCTTAGTAAATCTTGATGCCTGCTTGTGCCATTGGCAACAAAATACTCGTGGGAAGAGTATCGGATGCTTGCTGAATACCGTATAAGGCCGGAACCATTCATGGAATTCGATGCACAATCTTTGTCGAGCACTTACTACGATCTACCTTGGCAGCACTTGACGTCTACTTCGCCCCTAACGGTTTCGGTGGCCCACCTTCGCTTAATTCTTTAAGTAAACGCATATTTTCCTTGGCCAGGCCGCTTGACCGACACACAAGAAAGAAAGAATCGGCAGTGGACCTGAAGAAACAATTCGTTTTACGGTGACACCATTGGGACAGAGCATTTGTCCATTTTGATATCTGGGGCAACAGAACCGTTTCTAAACGAAAGAGAAATTTTCCACACGCCCAAACGATTAAATTGATTGTTTCCCTGAGATTTTGCTGAAAATGTTGCCTTGCTTTAATGAATTGGTTGAATGATGGTTTTTGTTTGTGAAAAGTTATAGAAATCTTAACTTGAAATGTGTTATGTTACACTAACTAATTTCCTTATTATTTCTGGATTATTATTCAACAAACTGAAAATTTAGCTAAACTAAGAATTATGGTAGCTAGCTCAAGAATGTTTCAACTGGCGGTAAATTGGGTTCCATATGAATAAGAATGCTTTAAGCCAACCACGAAAAAAAGACACACGAAAAGAGCCAAAACCTACCTCTCGTGCTACCCCCTATGAATGCTAATTAATACCCATTTATATTTGGCGAACTCGTTAATTTTTCAGAGGCTGTAGCATCTCCTAAAACCCATCAAAATCTGTACACGGAACCACAGAATGGCGGGGATCCACAGGTACTGTTAAGCCAAGAATATTATGGATTGCTTTAAGACTCGAGGCTCTCCACAGATTTATCTTTTCGTATACTTCACGAAGCATAATACGAACTAGCTAAGCTAATGTTAGTGAATCATGGAAACGTAATTTTTCCGTTCTTTGGCGACAGCTATCAAAACAATTTTGTTTTGAATATAATCTAATTTAAACGAAAAAAGTGTAAGCCCTTTAAACATGCAAAGAGTAAAACACCATCACAATTCAGGCGCATTTTGTAAGGATTAGCTGAAATCAGCCATTAGTATGTTGATAACAAGACTTTCAACTAACATTGTCAGAACATATCTTGTTGGTAAGAGAACGGTGATAGTGCTTCTTTTTAAACAACACTTCTTTCACTTTGAGAAACAGGTGCATTACAGTCTAGGATATGCAGAAGCAGACGACTATTGAACAATACTATAGGCATGTATGAGATGCCAATGGAGAGCTAATTTTAGTCAAAACAAAGTGAGACAAGAATCGTGGAAAAAATATACGGTAAGTGGTTTCTTTCTGCCTCGTAACATTTGCAAAGGCTTCGCATCCTCATCACTTACACATTTCTAGGCGTCAAGAGCGGGGAAAGTTGTAATAGGAAAAGTTTTTACTTGCACTCAAAGTTTTGCGATGCGCCGTGTAAGATTCATGATGTGATGCAGTTGCAGCAGTGTATTTTGTAACGCCTGCTGACTCACAATTTGTACTTTTGTTAAACAAATACGCTCACTATCAAAACAAACTATTGTATCTTATATAAATATTCCAAATGTCAAGAACAAATCAAATTCTTTGTTTGTGTTAATTGATTTTACAACATATCAAAATATATAAAATATTGGTTCAAAAAGTGGTACAAGTTGTGAGGAAATTACAATCACCCATCAGTGTGATGTCGGGTTTATGCTGAACTTGAAATAAAACGATCGAGTTGTGTGGTTGTCGATACTGTGTTCTAGTACACTGTTTCAAATCACATCATAATTATTAGTAGCTTTTTGAAGATTAGTAGTTTATGAAAAAGAACATTTCTTATGGCACAGGAACACATAATGAACTCATAAATATAGTGAAGATAGGTACGCTGACATCAGCTAAAACCAAGAAATGACTAATACAAGCCTCTGTTAAAGTTGTTTAAGCGCTGGGGTTATAATTTGTTGAATAAAAATTCTAGTAAGATGTGAAAGAAGTGTAACCAAAGCTCTATCCCGATACGACGCTTCATAGAGATCATCATCTGCGTTCGTAGTTTAATACTAAAAGAATATTTAGAGCAAAGAAAACGACTCAGTTCACAAAATTTCAGATTAGTTGTTATAAAAATTGCAGTTTCTTCTTGGTTTAGTTATTGTTAACACTTCCTATAGGAATATATATATTACGATTTAATCGAGCTAGCGTTGTAGTGCCACAGTATCGAAGTTTTTAATGAAGAAGCAATTTTTACGTAGAGTGTGCTTTTCTACTGCGCAATAGGTCAAGAAAGTATTCGAGGTTTTATTGCAAAAAAGACAAATTACGTAATTCATTGAAATGATTTATGACTCATACAACTTCTTACGTTTGAAAGCAACATTCACCATGCTGATGATGGATATGAAAATACATTCTATTGAAATTTCATAATAATGTACACACTTGCTCATCATTCAAATCCATGTCCTACGGTCAACAGATACCAAGCAGGGATGATTAAAAGTTTCATTGATATAAGTATACACTTGATTGTATGTTACACTAGATTGAGTTTGAGGTCGACTGCAAATTGAGAATCATTTGGCATTGTACCATTGTGACGCGACAGGCACTAATGAAAAACACCCTGCTTCAGCAGTTACTGTCATCACCCAAACCAAGTGGTGCATATGAGCGGACCTCACACTGAACTGAACTGAACTAAGGTATAAATAGGGGGAAACGTTGGGTAAATGTCTGTCAGCCATCTGGGTGTTGAGAGTGCCGTTTCCATCCGTCACAGTCAGCTGTACCATATTACGGCCCTTTGTTGGAATATTTGCAATTTGGCCACAGAGCGCTTTCTCGCTGACCGTTCGTCTTGCCGGAAATGCAATACCTTTTGGAAAACGAAGAGCGAGCCGAGCTGTCTCCCATAAAGCCTATGGTGGCCTGAGATGCCAGTGTTGAAACGGATTGAAAGCTTCACCCTGAGACCCTTTCAGCGCAGGCAGCCGTTCCCTCACTACTTCATGGATTTTCACTTCAAATTTATGGTACCCGAGATAAATCGTCAACCTTGTCCTTGCGCTTAAATACCGGTCATTTCGGTAGCTGGACAGGGGCACGAAGCTTTTTTCCATGATGTCGTCTCCACACAGGGGCCTTTGCTACTCCGTTGATGATTTTAGAAAATTGAAGAGAAGATCTGCTCCGCCTAAAGGGTAAAAAGAAAACAAAAGTCTACATCATGGGTGTGCTTCAAGCCTGGATGCTGACGGAAGAGTACCTGTGGTCTGCGTAGTCGGATGATAACAACATTTTGACCGTCTGTCGTCGTTTATAATACGATCGTTATACTGTTATTTTACGCGCCCCGAAGGTGGCATCATCGTTACCACTTCAGCAACACCAGAACAACGCGGCAGCGTTAAAACGTGGAAGCATAATGCTTTGTACATGCCATGATTTCTGTTTATTATTATGCAAAATTTGCTCAACGTAGTTAATGTCGTTGGCTGGAGGATTCCTTGGTGGCCGTTGTGGAATAATGATTATCAAGCCGCGTATCACTTCCGCTAGCTTTGGTGTTTATTATTTCAATCTCATGTCCGTTAGTGGTAAAGATAATGGGGACTGCAGAGAAAGAGAAGTTAACGTACACTTCAGCAAATTGTTATTCCTTTTTATTGTAGTGCGAGTGCGATATTACGCTTCATATTGCCACGAACGACATTGTCTGATGTAAACAGAATAATATTGCAAGTTTGTGTAAATATGTAATACGTAACTGTGCATGGTCAACTGTAACTGTAAAAATATATGGCATTCGCTTCAGCGAAACGATGCGTAATTATTTTATAGGAAGCTTTTCATTTCTTTGTTATGCCCGCCGATGTTTGAAGATTGGAGGGCTACATCAGTACTTGCAATTGTGAAGAATCTGGCTGGATTTACTAATGGAGCGCATCAAGGGTCAGTGTTCGTGGGCTTGTAAATGTAGCCTGTCGTCGGGTATCTAACGATGCTCTTCGGTGATACTCGTCTAAGATTTACGTGCAGGATTAACTTTCAATGCGTCTTGCCAATTACTGAACTGCCTGTGGTTAATATTTTCATCTGATCCATCCATCGCCAGCTGGTTTATTTATCATTATTTGGTAACAGCGACGATGCCTTTTTATTCACTTGTTCTTCGAGTTTTCATGGTTATTGAATAATATGGCTCGTGCATTTTAGACTAGGTCGTATTGCATAAATATATGATGGGTACAAAGAGATATGCTAGTTACGTTTCGTTTACCAACGAACACCAAAAAATTGAAGACAATTTATTTCTACCTTTTTTGAATTTTAAGAAGAATCGATGTACGTAGACACCAAAATCTCGAAGTACGCTTTTTGGCATACTGTGATCGAAGGACTGCTCTTCAGTGGCAATTTAAACTGTGCTCGGTTGCTGAAAGAAGCGAAGTAAAGTGGATGTTCTGATTTTTTTCAGATTTGACTCTGCTTAGTTTTTGTGTGATGACTCCGGGTTCTTCCCGTTTTCCACATAAATAGTAAGGTGACTAGTGCAAGGATTATAAAAGAAGCTGTTTGAAAACAAAAGTTATTGTAAGAAGAACTGCAGCGTACAATTTGGTTCCGTTTGTAGAGCTTTTCAGAGAAACTTAGCAAAGATGTGGAATAAAACTGGTTGTTGGTAAGTTGGCATTGGCAAGTAGGTTGTTATACTATATTTTAAATATGGGTTATTCATAGTGAAAAAACTATTGTGATTGATTTTTTGCCGTGAGTTTTTTGTTCGTCATGGCTATTATCATGTTGTTATGTTTTGTTATATCATGGCTTGACATTTATAAAAAATGTAAGGCTTAAAAGTTAACGATTGATTTATAGTACTTTTACACACTTTGAACAAACTTAATTAGAACTATTTGATGTAATTTACGTTTTACATTTGGTTTCATTTGAATTTGAGACATAATCTCAGAATTCGCGTAATTTTATTGTTATTGTCGTGCTTAACGCAAATTTTGATGTGAGTCATATTTTACAAAAGCTTTCCGAGTATGTTAACTACCTTTCGACGAACCCCTTTACCGAATATCCTGTCAAACGAACTGATCAAACAATTTTTACGTTGGAGCTATATGCACTTGATCTGTCTTCCGCAAAGAAACTTTGAAAAGTTCCAATATTAGCTGACATCATTGGTAACTTACTTCTCGTTTCGAGCCGTAACGCTTTATTACATTATTAGTCGCAGTGTTATTAATTGCTTAAATATGCGGAGCATTCCAAGGCACAGTTTTTCATGATTTTTGTCTATCTGTCTTATGATCTCTCCCTTTGTTTTCCACGTTCTTATCAGATTTATTTTCAGTACTGTAGTTTATGTATCTTTAATATGCCACGTGCGTCAAGTGTTTTGTGATTTATTACGGTATGTTCTTCCATAATTTATTTATGAGATTTGTGACTTGAATATAACGATTACAACTATAGGATAATTTAACTGTGTTTGTAAAAAGGTTAATGATATCTGTTGCGTATAACAGTTTGGGTTCCCTCCACCGCTGTCAACTCAACCTAGGCCCGGTAAACGGTCCAAGCGTTGAGGATCGAACGCGTGAAGATGGATCGTTTACCGGGAGAGCAGGTCGACGACCGAGAGACGAGGGATGCGAAAAAGGCGCAAACGGAGCGTGATGAGGATTAGTTGCGATCAGGAGACGGAAAGAACAGCAATGTTTTAGCAATTGGTTAGGAGTAATAAAGAACATAAATTACCTAAACCGTGCTTAGAACATTTTTTAAACGTTGATCGCGACCACCAACAACAATATCTGTGAAATGAAGGAAATAACCTATAGCACACATAGCAAATTATTAAAACTCCAACTTCTTAGAGATAACTCAGAGATAAAGATAACGAAAAGCTTTTAGTTAAATTAAATTAAAAATATGATTATTCCATTATTGGTAAATTTTGAATATATTAAATAAATAATAATGTTTAGGTAATTAGGGTGTAGTAAGAGTCTAACAAATTATTGGTTACTTTCAATCATAAAAAGTTGTACTTGTTGTGTTGTACGTTGTACCGTTTGTGAGCACCAAACGTATCGTATTTAGGATGGTTTAGTAGTTGTTACAAAAACCATTATTAACTAATGGTGCATCAAATGCTAGTTTTCATTAGTATAGAAATGTCATTTCTGGGTTCTGTTAGATGTTACCCCGTATATTGAACCATTTGATTTGATATACATTCTAATACAAATTAAGTCTTTGATTGTTGACTAACTAAGCCGCGACTATCTAAGATTCGTAGAGGCATAATCTAGCACTATTCCGTTGACTCCAAATTATTTTACACGGATTTGTTAGTTCAGATGACC
Organism: Anopheles cruzii; assembly: GCF_943734635.1. NCBI lineage: Eukaryota > Metazoa > Arthropoda > Insecta > Diptera > Culicidae > Anopheles > Anopheles cruzii. The sequence goes on from NC_069145.1 coordinate 48,181,750, forward strand.
TAGCAGGTAAAAGTAATTACTTGTGTACTGGTGACAGTGACTAATGATGTTTATCATTCATACGGCACACTGTTGGGCGCAGTTGTGGGTGGGTGCGCATGATGGTCAATCGTTTGGACCTGGGCCCTTATGGGCCCATGCATGTTTCATTCGGCATGCTGTACTGGAAAAGGGAATCAGGAGCTACAGTTGGCCTACAAATACTGTGACCTAACAGCGTTTCAGTCCACGCTGCTACGAGTTGGACTTCAAACGAACGTTTGAATCAACGAATAAATCACTTTCGTCGTTGTCGGCCATTGCTGTGTCGGCCTGGCCACGTGTAGCTGACGAATTCTTAGCTTTCTTACTCAGAACAATCATCAATCCGGCTGAACTCTGTAACCTATATTTGGGCGTGTTTCATTATTAATCTCTATCCAGCGGTGAAAATGAAGAAAGGACACGAAGACCAACCATACCCTGGTCCAAGCTCAATCAACCCGTTGAACCTATCAATCAACGCTTTGGGGGAATTTGTAGCTACGTATGTGGTTTGACAATCATAGCCTCAATTAGGTGCAGCTCAACACCTCTTTCATTGGTAATCAACAGTAGACGCCTCGTCCCGGTTAACGTAAGGATGACTTCATCATACCACGGTGAACTTTAGCCTCAGTGTCTCTTTCAGTTCATAGTCTTTTCGACAGGAAATTAATAGCCCATTATTTAAAATACCACTCTCGGCGATTCTGGTGGGTTGCCGGTATCAGCCTTCCGTAAGGTTAAGGAGATGTTTCTTGGGAAGAAAACTTTGAAAATAAACCGTATCATCGAGGGTTCCTTAAACGGAAGTGAGGAAGTGAATGTACTTAATTATAGATCTAAATACGGTCGACCTATTCATCTATGATTAAAAAAAACTTAATTATAAATCACATTTTCAATGACACCACTTCCAATAATATGGTCTGCAGGTTTTGTATTGCTTTGGCAACTACTAAAACAACTTATAAAACAATAAAGCACGTTTTCTAATCAAATTATTAATTGCTTATTTGCTAAAACAATAAATAACTAAATTAATTATTAAATAAATTAAAAAATACAATATTAAAAAATCCATATGTATTGAATAAGAGACGTACACCAGATACTACTACTCCTCAAATACTCGTAAGTCATACTATGCTTCGTGAAAAATTCTCCCAACAAATTTATTGAATTGACTTGACATAGAGTTTTCGCTTCAGCATTTACTATCGGTTTAGGATTTCAATTCCCCTTAGGTGGTGGTGGTACCCAAAATTGACAGTTGATGGAAGTACAGAAACGTCGTCGTTGATGGTTGTTGCTGAAAAATGACAGCAAAATTGATGGCAACCGAACGTATGTTTGCAATCTGTTCCAAAACCAACAACTATAGATGGGAAATTTTCGTACGGCTGAAGTGGTAACGAGGACACCCAGCCGATGAAAAAAGCATTAAAGGTTTTATACGATTGCCCACCATCGTCGAAACTGTTGTGACTAAGGTTGAGCTAAACTAATTATGGAAAGATGAAGTCAATCACTATGAATTATGAGTGTGAAGGTGGTTGCAATGTTGCAATAGGCAAAATAAACTATGTTGCAAATATTGGTCAGTTCAAACTCACTTTAAATTACACCACCAAGTACAGCGTTAAAGCCATTAAATCATAATCAACAAACTTGGAAGGGCCAATACCTTTACCTCCAATGCGGTACTGCTCATCAACATACTCATCAATCGACTAGAATGTGGTAAATTGCCGCCACATTATCCGCTTTGCCACCTATGTTGCGCTTATTCCAGCCATTAGGACCAATTATTTTAGTAGCACGAGCACGGCTTGCATGATTCTGACAGGAAGTACGAACATACTGGCAACTTCTTGTGATTCTGGCAATCGTTTTTCTTCGTGGCGGTAGGCACCCACGTTGTACATTTTACCTCACGCTTACATGATTCCTTGTCTGATAACTTCTGGCTTTCATGATTCCTTGCCGTAATTTAAAAGTTTTGAAATTAATCATAAAGAGCGCACCTATACCAGGCATAGCTTTATAGTAACCAGCTATGCAACGCTGCTACACCATGAGGTAGGCCATAGGAAGTTCACTTGTGAAGCATAGTGTAATTAACATGTCAAACTGTCAGGTGAATTTGTCGGGTTTTTCTATCATACTTCACTAGCTTATTTCACTCCTGCACATCCGCCCACTATACAAGCAGTCTCTGTGCGTCATAACATAAGTTGAAGGCAGCGTGTAAGACCTTCTTGATACATTCTAGCTGTGCAATCATAAGCCTCTGATACTGGTTTGTCCATGATAACTATCGACATCACCATGGAGTTACGCAATTAATGTTCGGTGCCACCCCGACATAACGAAAGCATCCTCTGCACTTTACTGAACACTGATGGCGATAAAAGCGGTTAGGTAATATTCGTTATCTTGCCATGTATCGAAACGAGAGATGGGTCACAAGCTGACTGGCGCTATTCAATCCGTTTCAGGGCTAGAATGGTTGATCTAGAACGTCTGCACATGGAAATGAAGCGACCAACACGTTACCGTACATGTGACATCACTAATTGGCAGCAACAGCACAGAACGACATCAATTGCTAACATAACAAGCAAGCCTGTAACTATCATGACTAATTTGCTTAGAGCCAGGCAGCACTTCGTTATTAGCAATCCTTATGTGTCAATTGATGTATTCATATATCAATCTAAATGAAACAATGAAATGTTTGCAACGAATTGTAATTTATTCTGGGTGAAACAACTCACTTGAACTAAAAAAGGATTTTGAATCTTATGTTTGTTTCTTAGATCTATTTTGGTGTCGTCATAAATTCATCAGTCTAAACATTTTAGTTGGTGCATTTTAGCTGATTACTTTGTGTGAGACAGCCATATTATTCTTGTTTTAGGTGAATATATTTTGCTTAACATTTTGGAAGAATTTTCAACACAACGGATATTTGAGAAGATTTTAACGGCTGTGTTAGTTATTTTAACTATCTAAGTTTAACGATGAACTCAGGTTTAGTTTTTCTAAGATTCCTTGTTTTATTTTAAGAAACGCGTTAGTTCCTATTTATTAATATTATTTCTTAAAACTTCCAACAACATCTTGAACTAGTTAACCAATAAATAATTATTTTTCTTTCGAACATTTACGATCGAATTCATTGCTTTTCCCAAATGTGCGTACTCTTTCGATCGCATTTGCTTTAAACTGGTTTGGTAGAATGTTATGGAATCTAAGCAAGTTTAGAAATCTTTTATGGTAGATACATGGTACATGCTCGTGTGTCAAACGGTTAATAGCAAAAGAATGTTTTCACCCATTTTTCGCTAAAGGTGTCCGCATGCCTTTTCACTTGGATGGACAAAACAGAACAAAGACTGAACGATCGATTCCCTTGTCAACATTTGACAATAAAAGGAAACTCATAATTTATTGTACCGTGTGTGCTACGTATTTACGACGCACCAACGCAGTGCTACGTATCATACGTTATCGTTATCGCGACGTGTGTGCGAAGCATGGTTCCTTTTCCATATGAAGTAAAATTACTAAAATTTTAAAGATGGATCGTTTCTAATGTTGTTTTTAAGTAGCAAAAAAAGAGACAAAGCCCAGTACGCAGCATCGTGGTTTAATATCAATATGCCGTTCCTAGCTTTTTGCTTACAGCAGCGCTGTTGTGGAAAATCGATATTATGAAATGCCTCCTGCCGTTTTTTTGGGTGAAAATGATTCCAAATCACGCCATTCGCTCATTAAGATTTACGCTGTGCCACATTTTCACTCCTTGAAGAAGATTGTTCAATGGTTCTGGGACTGAGTACGACTTTTGTCTACCATGTTTAACGAGTCTCCTTTGTTTGATGGTGACCTTGTTAGTTGAAGGATTTTGGGTTTTAGCCTGTAGTCGAAGTCTAATTTTAGTCACAATTGGGTTAGTTTCGATGGTAATGTGTCTTGCTATTGTGCAAAAACTGTGTAGCCAGGATAACTGATGATAAATACTATGAACGAAAAAAAAATCTGTGAGCCAAACAACTACCTTAAACGGTTTGACTGTAATAGAACTTTTGCGTTAATCAATTAAATTAAATGTCTTACATGGTTGCTTAGCTTTATTTACCATCGGTAAGGTAAAGTGAGAAGGAGTCGTAATTTGCCACATGATTTTGTTTTTTTTGGTGATGTATTTCGTAGCATGTTGACCAGCTAACAATTTAATCTTAAAACATAATCTTATCTTATTCACCTTGCTAGAAATAAAAGATATCAGGTAAATGTGGGTGGAAGGTTCATATATTTATGGACCTATGATACTTCATCTCAACACTAGAAGGATCTGAGAGATCTCCTATCATATTTCTTCATTTCTCGCTAAGGGCCTTTACCTCGTAGAAGAATCAAGCCTCCCGGCTGCCGAAATCCTTTCCGGAGCGATAAGGGCCGGTGAGATTTATTCGAGCAATTCTTCATTTGTACTGTGGAGCACAATGATCGATGTGATTGCTAATTGGTCTAATTAATCGAGGGTTCGTGACCCACATGCCGAATGAATGGCAAACGTAAATGTTGTGTTGTAGTCGTATAAGCCGACCCCTCGAGATAAACACTATTTTGTATTCATTAAGAATTACAGTAGAATCCCTCTGACTGAAGCTTTAGCATAAGTTTGACTGAAGGATATGTTTTTCATCACATTTTAATAATTATGGTAACACGTTGCCATATGAGAAAAAATGTACATAAGATTAGTTAGATTATTTAATAATGTAATTTCAATTAAATTGTGCAATTAAATCATCTAACTTAATAGGGAAAATTTTACACAAAAAAAAAGATTAGTGTTTATCTCTTACACCGGGTAGAGCCACGTTAACATCAACTGAAAATTTTGCTTGCAACGGTGGATGCACCAAAGTATATTATTTTTGTGTATTCTTGTGTATTGGCTTCGTAGACCACGGATGCGGTTTAAATTGTATTTGGTTTTCACAGTTGAACACATCATTACAATAGTGTGTGTTTAGAGGACATCTTGGGAACGGTGAAGGCAGTAAAGTGATATTTTTATTGTAACAATTAGAATTATTTGGGTTCAGTATCGGCTTAGTGTAATATAAGAATACTAAGAATACCCATACATTTATTCAATGTTTTGCCACTTCTTATTTAAAGGGACCGCCGATCTGTTCATGCAGTATGTAGTTTCTATTGTTTATAGCATCTACTGTTTACAAAAGTAGTAGCATCGTTCTCGGATAGTCGTTGGTCAGCTTGTATTCCTCGCTGAATGGTGATGGCGCAAATTGGTGACTTGACTGATGGCTTGAACCACTGAATGGACATGTCAATCATCGGTGCAGATTGCATTCTCTTGTCCCTTGTGCCTCACCGGATGAAAATTGAAAGAGACGCTGATGGAACGGCCGATGAAGTTTTTAGATACTAGAAAAACCACAATATACTGATGCTCTTAAAGAGGGATGAAACACGTTGCTATTTTACAATACAGATTTTTATTATGACAAGGATGTGCGAGAACATTTAGTATATCATTCAACTAAATTAGAATCTTGTAGGTCACCAAAATGAGGAAACATCGAATTACAAATACGTATCAGTAGTAAAACCACTGTAAATAGGTGAAATGAAAAAAAATGTTGAACATATTTTATAACTTTAGCGTGTTTAATTACAAAATGTGCTCTCTTTCTTTTCAAGATGTTATGATTTTTTTTAAAGAAGCATGGCTTGTATTAAGGTATTACAAACTTAAAGCTTTGCACTCAAATTGTCAGGATTCGAACTGTTGTCTTTTGCATAGAAACCGATGAAACGGTACACTGCAAAAGGATGATCTACGGACGAGCAGCGTAAGAAATTTGGTATTTAACAAAACGCAAATTCAAATACGAATAAAATCGTTCAACAAAAGAGGACTTTGACTTCTTGCAAATAAAATTCAATATTTGCTTTGGTGGTGGTTCAGGTGGTTTTACTCACCCCCGACTGACTTGTATAATCAGCAAGCTCAGTTCATTGTGTTCAGCGAAAATTACGTGTCACGGATCACGTAACCGAACGAAGTCCAAACGAAACGTTCCACCCTTCTGCACCGGTAGTTTAGATATCCGTCAGGTTTGGTAAATAGTTGACCTTTAGGACTGTAGCTAACAGATTTTCAAGCCTGTGTAAATACACCGCAAACGTGGAAACTTGATCAAACTTAGGATAAAATCCTATGGCCTCTTTCTAAATCGTTTAGTATGTTCACTGTGGCGAGCGATGCACCCTAAGGGTTAAGCACTATTTGGTTGTTTACTTTGCGACCTACCCTTGGGCACTGTTTAGGTTTGGTTAGGAATTTACATTTAAGAAATTCATGTCGCCAAAAAGGTTGTCGAAATGCTAGTTGGATGTAGCTGCCGGTTTCTTAGTTCATTAAAAAAGTAATTCAAACTAATGATTTTTAGAAAATTGAACTATGCTATATTGTTTCGTTTGGGATTGGGTTGGGTATTCCGTGACGCAGGCCAAGATCGCTCGGTGGTTGTAGCCGGATAAGAAGAAGAAGATTGTTTCGTTTATGTGAAACAAAACAATAGGAATTGAACTAGGTTTTCATTTCTGTCAAACGTTAAATAAATCTTTTTTTCTCGTATTTGTTGGTTCGTTTATCTAACTAATACCAGGGTATTGTAAAAAGATAGTTAATATATTCTGTAAGAGTTGTTTGATTATTGCTTTTTTGTTCTATTCAACAGTACGGTATCGCATAAAACTTATCAACGAGTACTTGTATGATTAAAATCGTGTACAATTTAATGTTCATACATACCCTGACGGAGATGCACGGCTAAGCTATACAAATTTGGAAAGCTTAAGGATAGGTCTGTTTCCTAAATACAGATTTGTCGCCTACTTTCAACATAGCAACCACCTCACACAGTTCAATAAAAAAAGCTTAATGTGTAAATAATGCACTATCACATTATACAAATAAAGTTCTTTGATTAATCATAAAATTTAACTAATAAGACAAATTTTGAAATAACCGGTTATGATCGAATCGAATCAGTATATCGATTTCAACTTGAAGTCATCTCTTTCGGTTGAGCAGCGGCAAACAACAAAGGTTTATATTATTTTAAAAGACAAATTATTTCTAATTTATCAATTAATAATCATTTTTCCTACAAATTGGCTCAACTGGAATTGGCTGGTTATTGTAAAACGAACCGTCATAATGAAAGACGCGAAAAGATCGTCGACGAACGATTTACACTTCTCACATAAGAGACGAACATAAGAAACTTACGTCGGGGTGAATACATATGCTTCACGGAAGAATGATTTATTATTTGTACATATGAGCTAGGAGGAGAACCATGCACCATTCCAACCCATCCAAACCGCAAATAAAAATAAAAGTTGATCTTGGGTATTATGTAGAAGAGCAAACTTTTACGAGTGGCAGGAGCCTTTAATGTTGAAGGCAAAGAAAGAAATCTAGAATCAGTTTCGCAGATTTTTGCTGTGCTCGCATCAATTTCAATCCGATTTCATTGATACTCATGAGGAATTGGCCAGCTGTTTCGTGTGTAATGTACTCTAGACTATTGCATGTATTCTAACCGTCTATTGCGTTACGGTGATTCAGCAGCAAATGTTACAATAGATCGATATTTTCAGAGTATTGCAAAGACTAGATGCATCCCTCATAAAAAGGTTAGTGCAATAGGAAAATCTATCAGCAAACGCTATTGCCATTTAAGAGCAATGCAATAAAAGTTGATCTGTTACGAAGTTTTTTACTATGCTTGACGTTCCGACAAGGACTTGGTTTTCTGAACCTTACTTGGGTTTGTCTAATCTTATATAATATCAACATGAAATATATCTTGATTAAAGGTTCACTTGGAGATATCCTGATTAAAGGTTGCAAGTAAAACGAAACTAAACCCTTATGATAAGTCATGATCTCGTTACCCAAAGCTCTTTGTAACGCATGTTTATAAACTTCTATTAAATAACTCATTAAAGATAAACAAAACATTTCAAAAATTTTATGAACTTCTCGTCACATATGATGTATTACTTTGAAATTGGCTAGCAATAACGAACGATGTATTGCTTCAGGTTTCAGGATAATCGATTTCGAGCTGCCAAATTATGACCCAACGTAGTCACACACATTACATCTTTATTTTCTTCTTTTCCTTTTTCAACTTTGTTTCACTGTATAACAACACTTGCCCAGGAGTTATTGGTATTGATCGATCGCTAGCAATTGCCGTACTTTTCTGGGTTCACATCGTTAGTAGCTGTTAGCAGCTTTGAACGAATGAGGGCAGCTAGTAGAGTGTCATTTTTAACACAAACGAGATCAAAACTAATATTTGTGATAAATAATCTAACTGCATGACAGCCCGCTGCCGACCCTTTTGGTCCGAAAACACCATTCTGTAGGTGCTCGGATATCTTGATAACGATGTTCTTGAGCCATTTTTCACACATATGCACCACGATGAAGACATTTCTCGGACGAGTTCCGACATCAAAAATTACTTTCTCGGATGGTGGAGACCTCGGTTATCGGGCTGTTGCGTCCTGACCAACGGCTCCAGAGTTAATAACGAGATGCGACTTATTCTTCGTGGAGAGAATCGCAGCAGTGTCCAGTGTCCTTACGCTTCATTTGCTATTGGACAGTACTCACCACTCCTTCCCTCGCTGCTTTGAGGTCAAGCAGACGCTCGGTTGGCAGCGCATACGGCTGCCATGTTATCAGGAACATCGCATCGGATCCAGCCAGCATAGGCCCCGTAGTAGATGCTGCAATGCAGCGAAACGCCGCCGGAAGTTGCGTTGCCACCAGGCACTGCACTTTCGACAAATATTAACATTGCAATACATCGAACAACCGAGGACAGCATAATACAAACAGCAACCTGGAGAACGTTGCAGTACAATAAAAGTGCAAAATTTAAATTTATTGCCCTTGCGCGATAAAACTTTGCTATCTACAGAGTAATAAATTTGACACTTTTCCATTTCCTGCAACACAGTTTTGCGTGGCTTTCTATCCCAGTCTGGGTGTGCCTACGGTTTTGTTGCAACTATCGCGTTCTTTGGATGCATCCCAGGAGTCCCATCACGCTTCGAAGCATTACTTTCTCTTCAGTGGTGATCAATCGTTACTTACATTAGACGAACGACACCACCGAGAAGCGCAACGAGTTTGTGCGCGTTTGAGTGATGTACCTGGTCAATGCTAAGGATATCTAACGGTCGTTGTCGCGGTCATAGAATCAGTTGAACAGCATTCTGCACTTACAGTATTACTTTTAAGATCTAACATAACTGTTTGTTTATAACACCCTTTGTTCGGGAAAAACAATATACATTGAAAAAAAATTGTGTGGCGAAGTTTACCAGAACAAATATTGAATTACAGAAGCCAATCTTTCATTTTAATATTTAAATTTTCCATGTTGTCAACATATCTCAATATTTGGCTACCGACCAATATCACTACTGCACTATCAATACACTAATCAACACTAATATGTAGTCGTTTTCGGGTTCTTAGAAGGCAGATTTCAACTCTTTGATGTGTTGCCTTTGATGATTTCGGTATTGGCTAATTTCTTTTGCAATTTTCAACACATGCCCAAAAATAAAGCTATCAAAATACAAAGTAAACGTGGATATAAACAAGGCATCGCCAATGCGCTTTGGCAGACATTAGCATCGACGACGAAGGAGAGGATGGACCTCAGTATGATTATACTTCTAATTGGATAATCATTGTTTATTGTTCTAATTAACAGTGCAATAAACTTTTTTACGCGTGCCCCATGGCAAATGAGAAGCGCGAGCAGCTTCCCCCTTGCATTGCACTAACCTGCAATTAGCATAGGCAACACCATACTGCTCGGCGCCGCACCGCAGACAGGTATAATGCTGGTCGGAGAGGATGATATCGACGAGAATTTTATGTGTGTGAGCTATACCGACGGACGAACATTTCAATTATGTCGGCCATTAAACATTGATAGCGCCCATATTGCAATAAAATTACCGCCGACGGCAGACGCTCGATCCGGAATTGTGAAGCTGCGAACGAAACGGTAATGTGTTCGAAACAGTGAGATATCCCATCGACCCGCATCGACCCATTTAAAGGTGTGCTCTCGTAGTGCCGTTGTTCGGTTAATTCGATTTTGGGGACGACGAGATTTTGCAATAAATGTTTCCAAATTTCTTTGCGCGCGAGTGTGATATGCGGAAAGGAAGCAACGGTTCCGCCAAACGCCATTTCTACATGCTACGTGTGCAGAACGGTTACGAATTTATGGTGGCAATTATTTCATCTAATTTAATGGAAGTAAGCGAAATCAACAGATCCCCTCCATTGAGGTAGTGTTTGATAAACGCTTCGAAAAGAAAATACGCTGTCAAATGATTCGAAAAAAGGAAACCGGAATGGTAAACGCATCCTAGTTCAGCCATTAGTTATGATGGCAGTGTGGAAAATATTATGGTGAAAAAGGAAATGTTCTAAGCCCCATAAAGGCTATGCAAACGAACGTCTCATAAATATCAATGAAAACTATTGTTCCATTTTCGGTGTAAAAGTTCAGAGCTCGGGTTGGTGATAAGTATGACGATTTGAAATGGTTTAGTTCCATCTCGTCCATCTTGAAACGGAATATTAACATAACTGAAAGAAAGCCTTACTGAAAAATAAAAGACATATAAAAATACTTGACTTGAGACGTGCGCCAGTTGCAACTCGAAATAAAAATGGAAAACAATTAGCTCGATCTGTGTTTGCCTGATACAAAGTGTTATTGAGAAACCATTTAATAGGCTGTTTCAGACAACCATTCTACACTTTGGAAAATTTAACCAAGAACCGAATATTATTCTAACGAACGAGAGCTGGAGTTTAGCATAACCTATGATATAAGAAGCAGCCATTTCAAGTGACTTCATATTATCTAAATACTTATATTATTACTCACTCAATAATTGCAAAATGCTTTATACATATTTGACACATTTAACACAATGCATAATTCAGGATGCAATTAGGATAGAATTTGCTGATGAAATGTAACAATTTTGGAAGGATGAACCGACCCGTAAAGTCATGACCGGAAAGCTACTTCAACTCTCAGTACTGAACAATACGTACGGTCTGTAAGGCTTTGCTTTTCGAACCATGATTGGAAATCTTTCACCATTCACTGGAGTGCGTGTGTGACAAGTAGAAGTAATTACCACATGGTTGAGAATTAATTAATATCTTTCTACACAACAGATGTACCAGAGAGACAATGATATAACAACAAATTTCACTACCCTCAGCTATGGAGGAAATGAAGTATGTCTTGCCTCCTTTTCCGGCGGGAATGATTTATGAACTTCGTTTATCAGTGTAACAAGTGACCACCTGACTGGATGTGTTACGTAGAACGTTTACCATTTAGCTGGAGCCTTCGGCTGCCTTTCGCCTTTCGATGTAGAAAATATGCAACCAATGTGACAGAAACATTTTAATCAATTTGCTTTGCTGTCAGAATGCCCTTCCAGTGGTCCAGTGTGTAATGACACCATTGAAAATTAGACCACCACCATTGTGGCACTGGGCAAAAAAGAAAACGAATAAAAAAAGTTTAGGTTTCTGTGCTTATTTTAAGTTTTCAATTTATGTGAACTATGTGAGCTAAAGAAATCAATGGTAGAAATAGGGAGAAAAGTTAGTTGAATAGGGAGATCACTTCAACTGTTCTTGCGAAACGCACGACAACCGGCCGCTTCCGCATTGCAACAAATCGATTTTCTCCCCTCAGCTCACGCTATAATCGACGAGGTACTCGATAAACACCGGAGCCGCTTTTCGGAACAAGTCCATCGTATTTCCAAAATCTTCTCTCCCTGCGATTGACAGGAGGAACCGGAATGGATCACTTTACTCGATTATCTTTATTTTGCTTTCGCGCCCCCACATCCCATGATCAACACCCGTCAGAATCGATAAACAGTATAAATGATACCATCAAAAATGATTATATACAGCTTATAGTGTTAACGAGTCCGTCTTGCTCACTCGCAAACCGTCCTTTCGTGTGATTTTCTTAGAAAATCATGGCTTCGTGTCTGCCGGTTGTGGTGGCTGGAAACGCACCTTCTTTCTTGTTTTCACACTCGTCCTCCGCACACGAGAAACGCCTCCACAAGGCAAGGCGTGCTAGTAACGTATGCTAAGGATTTGTTCCGATTTATCAGTTCGGCGTTAGGAAGGTTTGCGGGTTATGCGAAGGGGAAGGTTTCAGAGTAAACGGTTTAAGTGCAAGTCAATCGGTAATTGAAAGAGCAAATCGGTGAACTGTAGCGCTTTTGGGTGATGTGTCAATCTACTGAACGGTCTCCCAGGAATACCCCGGCATAATTGAGTTTCATAAATGACTGTGCATTAATACGATTTGGATTGGGTGCGTAAATTGAACGTATCCGGTGGAAAAAATCGTTAATATGGCTTATTATCTAATTATTTCTTTAAACTCGCCATGCTATAATTTGGAGTGTTATGGAAACTATCTAATCAAAAATGGCTCCAAACCGAAAAGTCGGCCTGATTCATGGTAGAGCAACTCCGAGCTATGCTCCAGGCTCTGTCCTGTCCTTATTTTATACCTCGCTCCACAATGCATTTCAACAAACTTAGCTGTTATGTCCTTTTGAATAAACCGTCGCTTCAACGTGGCACCGTCCATCGAAGCCCAGTTCGATGCTGATTCCAAACACTTGACGTTCACATTAGTCCGTTAGTCCGTTCCTTATTGAATAATGGAATCAAATCTACTATCCAATTATGTAATTATCGAGTTTCCTGTATAACATCGATCGGTCGTACGAGACACTGTTGACTACTCCACTATCTGTCTGAATGAGAAACAGAAGCCCAAATCAAACCCTTCTAACGTCGGTGTTAAGAATATCCTAGCTTTGTGATGTACCAGGAATACATGACGTATTTTCGTTTGCTCTTCCCCATACTCGTTACGCCCATGGTCAAAGGACGCAAGCAAAGATTTGGGTAATTTTAAAGAGTTTGTGTGAAAAACTGAAATCATGGAATATACCTTCTTGTTGATCGTTTACAGAAAGTGGAAATTCATCAAAAATTAAGATAAAAATCGTGAAAATACAAACAAAACCATGCTGCTAATTAAAGATTTGTTGTGAAACTATTTGAAGAGTTTTTCTTAGGTTTGATAAGTAAAGGTGGGTGGTGTCAATGCGCTGAGACTAGCTTTACATAACGTTCTTATTCATAAGCTTAATTTGAAGAGTGAAAAAAAAATTCAATGTAGAATAAACAGAAATTTCACTTCTCTTTTTTACATAGTATCACTGTAGACGTTGGCTTCTTAGGTTTAATTTCAAAAATACCTCGTACACATCTTATTCAGATACGAATCGTGTCCTCTGAATGACGGAAGCATGTGAATGTTAAAAATGGCCGTGGTTTGATTGATTGTGCTTTTGACAAGATTTTATTATTCTTATGGTTCAATAGTCTGCAACGAAATGAAAAATAGCTTGATTGTTAGCATAAGCATGATTGAATACGGCTCGAGGAAATTTATGTATTTAAGCATCGACGCAAGCCTTGAGCAAGAAGAAGAAGAAGTTGGCCAAGGAATATCCGACGATCTTCTGCGATAGGCAAAAAGGGGCGAACATTGTGCGGCCCTTTACAAATGTGACACTTCAATCTATGGATCCGTGCCAACTTCTCATCAATCATGTTGTCGCTTCGTCCGGGGTACAGAAAATGGTGATGGTCGCCCAACAATACATGACGTGCAACAAATGAATGAATCATTCACCTATTTAGACCAACATCAAGTTTCATACTGAGTTATGCTAGATGAATGACTATGCAGTAATGAAGTCGACCATACACCATGGCGAAAAAGCTCTGCGTGCATTGTAAATGTCTTCAAGATTTCGACAAAATGATCAAATGACTGTTCAATGACTGTGCAGTTGTGATGCTCTGTATTGGATTGGCCGGATAATGATAAGCTACCTGTTGATTACATTCTGGGCCAGCACACTACTCGAATAAACACGGAAATCCAATGTTTCTGGGTTCTTTTTTGCTAAGCGGGGAAAACTCAAAATTGTTAACAATGCGTATTAAATTTAATAAAAAAATCTCCAAAATTCCAAACCGAACACTATTAAAAACAACCAAATAACAATAAAATAATGTAGCTCTTTTTTGTCTTTCATCACAGCTATGCACCCTGCATTGACTAACGACCTATGTATGTAGTTAAACGACCTATGTATAAATCGTCCACAACAATGTGCCATATGTTAAAAATAAGGCCACTTTTCCAAGCAATGTGTGAATGATTTTAGTTTAGTTAGATAACGATTGACGCCTTCATATTTTATCATATAGAGAAAAGACAACTTTTCTCTCGTTGAACATTGGGCACCACTTTTCTTATTCTGATATTCGTACATTCACAAAACACAATTTTTACTAAATTAAGATTTACGAAAACATCTTACTGCGTAGTATTGTTTATAGACGGCTGGACTGATCATGAAAAAGACACCAAATCAGTATTACGTGGAATGCAGAAGTTCCCAAAAGTGCTACATTTCACGTTCCAACAAATTATCTGGAATCTATCGCGAAGAATATTACTTTAGAAAGAGAAACTGACAGCCAAGCACTATCGTTAGATTGTGGTTTTAGTGCTGCGGTTAAGTGTGCAAGCGAGCTAAGAGCTTCCGATGCCCTAAGGAACAGGGCAACGTATAATCAGAGGAATTGTAGATAAATAAATAAGAGTACATGTATCTTCTCAACGTAAGATACAATATGGGAACACGACGGAAATTGTGAAGATTTAGAAAAGCAATAACGATGGTGAAGGGAAGAGAAACGTTCCATGGTTTCGTTCGTTCCTATGTTCCTTCAAGCCACATACTAATCCTGTAGCCTAAACGGCACACTATTCCGAAGAGACGATAGAAATGAGCAAAGAAAAAAGCATGATGAAGATGCTTCATTGGTTCTATTTTCAAAGACTAGAACACATTGGTCAAGAAGCTCATGGTTTATGTTTGCATGAAGCGCTGAATCAAGCTCAGCAGTTTAATGCTGCCTGCAATGTCCGTCCGGTCACTGCTTATGAAGTTCGAGTGCCGGATAAGGATTATGGCTTTGAGGTTTCTAAGCTAGACAAGGCATCTACATGCTTGCGGTCAGAAACTTAATGTGTGGGCGAAGTGTATTCAGTGGCAGTGCTTGACATGAAATATGTGCATTATTCCTTTGCTGATTAGTTACAACCTGTTGTGGTATCAGGGTGGTTGATGTCGAGATTTGTGATTGTGTGAACAAAGATGGTTCGATTGCAGAGCTTGTTACGGTTTTTCGTTTCACCAACTTGTGGATAAATTATGTCAACATGAGCTACGCCTGGAAATACAACTAAACTCACAAGGATTATCATTTTTGAGAATATATGGTTTTGGTTATGGCCTAAATACATAAACAATCCTGTAGTTAAAAAAAAAGTGTGTCGCACTGTGGAAAATAGTATGTCCATACGCTGCAATGCTCTTTTTGAAACGAAAGTATAAAGATAATAGATAAAAAGTACGGGATCAAATTTCAAAATTGTTCATTCGCTGGGGCCACTGAATACATTCCAAGTTTAAAAAAAAAGTTCCCTTTGTTATGTCTTTTCTGTAATTGGTGACATTTGAGCTCCTACACTGAACTGAATAGCAAAAATGTTTCTTTCGAATGTTCTCTAGTAATGAAACTGTTAGGTTTGGGCAGTTCGTAGTAAACTATTCCCAATCTATTGCGTGACTTTATGCGGATGCTATTGGAAAATAAATTGGAAGGTATTGGGTAAAGGTAGGTAGGAAAAAAGCATTTCAACTTTTTAGGTTGTCTTTATGTACTTTTAATACTCATTCACAGGGACATTAGGAATGGAGGAATCTAGGCATAATAAAAAATGTGGTCGAGTTGACACTAATAATAAGTTAATAGCGACATTAAAAATGTTTAATACAAACTCTCACGTATTGTTTATGGAAATTACATAATTATATGACTAATTCAATGAATTGTGTAATTCGATTTCTTTTTCATTGAATGCTTCCGACAAGCTGAGGAAATATTCGAAAATATACCCTACCCATCGACCTTGATTTTCCATTCTACGCATTCCGGGAATATTGCAAAAACCAATTTTCAAATTCCAGCCCAACTGATGTGCCCCATTTTTTCAAATTTTCTCAAGAATTTTTTTTTATTGACAACGTAACGGTCAATGTTTAACGTTATTTTGAAAACGTAATTGAAAGGCATGTTTTGTTATTGACAAAACCGTACAATCAACGAATTAAAGACAAAAAACTGAATTGCACAAGAACATGGCAAACGCTGCGATTGGATAAATTAATAGGCACTTGCTGGTCAATAAATGGTGGCTGCAATAAAACATTTTTAATTGATCTGTGAATTCGTATATTTTTCTTTTTTCGGTATGTTTGCAACTTTTTATGGATGCATGAAGGTGGTTAATGAAACACGTGCCAATAAAATGATAAAATTCAATTAATTGAACCGGTATGAAGAGCACTGTCTTTCTGTAGAGAGATGTTTCTGTGCGAAGGGTTCTTATAAATAACAGCGGAAACCTAGGTAAATTATCCTCGTTATAATGTACGATGCCTTTTGTTCGAATTTGTTTTCCTTCTGACGCGCACTTTTTTGTTGTTTATTTAGTCACGCCTTATTGCTCTTACTCTTACTCACATTCTGTCTTGATTGTCCCTCTGATCTAGTTGTATGTTATGCCATGTTTATTGTTGGCGATGATAATATCTTTACGAATCGCCAATTCTCTAGTAAGTGTTGTTGTAGGAATGGTTTGGAATGGTGACCATTCAACGTTTGAATCAAGCGCAGTTTCTGAAATACCATTTCAGAGTGTTCCGTTACCAACTTACAGTTTTGCTCAACAAAATCTAAGGAATGTTATAATCCAAGTCCACTAATGTTATACATGGGAAAGAGCATACTGGCACATCATATAAACCATAATTGCAATTGGAAACCATAAAATTACTTAACGGACACTCTTTTCTCAGACATGCGCGTGAATTACGCTTGAATTTAAACTCTTCACTAGCCCATGTTGATAAAGAAACACTCGCCGTTGTCACGCAGCTGGCCTAGGTTTTCGACACCGTTTGGCGCGGAGCCAACAAATCCGCCCGTAATAAAAACAATGTTACAATGAGCAACAGAAACTAACATTGTCTTTATTGCAGGCCAAGACGGTTGACGGATAAGAAGACGAACCTCCAAGCGCGGCAGTGGATCAAAGAAGAAGAAATCATTCACTTAGTTTATGCCATGCATAAGAGGCTTAGTTTTAAGTATTATTTAGCACATTGTTGTTAGGCTTGGCTGGTTAAAAATATTGCTTTTGCTCAAAAACACTAACTACAAGAAGCAGCGACTATGTTACTTTCTCTTTTTCCAATTATTTCACGATTGATTGCGATCTGCGCCGCCATATTCATGCAACGCTCGCCATTTTCATAATCGTCATGGCATACTGGCATATCTGAGCCATGTTCGCCACAATTCGCGTATTTATCATATCTTTTTGCACACCACTGTATTTATGGTTTAAACACGTTTTTTTTCACTTGCATACTAATGCTCCATCTGTCTGGTTTACAGTTCCTCATTAGAATATTCCACCACAATGGTGAAGTTACGTCTTGACGAAGGGTTGTTGGGGTTCACTTGTACAGAAGGACTACAAAGTAACCTCAAACATAAATAGTGTAAACGTTCCTCACTAAATATTTAAATATAAAATAAATTTCATGTAATGTTTCGTTTCTACAAAACCGCTGACTCCCTTTCGCTTCTAAGCCTCATAGCTGCTTGTGTCTTGATAGTACGCACGATTGATTGGTACATAGAACTTCTGAATACCTTAACACAAGGTTAATGTGGATCAGGTATAAATAATAAAAACTACAAACAATATATTGCAGATAAAAAATTAATGAGTGACAAAAAATTGGGGAGTGTTACGGGCCAATAACTCATAATTATATAGTAAAATGTGTAAAATGGGTTTATCAGCAATTAAATTATTTAAAAATTTATTTATTTATTTTTTCTTTTAAACTTAATCACTATTTAAAGAAAAAAAAATATTAAAGTTAAATATAATAATGGTAGTAAAAATAGCAGAAAGCTCATGTTAAAAATATAATATGAAAATGAAACAAATTAAATTTCGTATTAATAAAAAAATACCACAAAAAGGCATATGATTGCATTGAACAATTTTACACCCAACTTTCATGATTGGTATTACCACTTTTAGACGATATAAGTCGTAGGAATATTACGGATGACGAATACTTTCATTAAACGATCACCGTGGCTGATATGACTCACACAAAATGACCCCAAATTACCACTTAAGTTAAGTGATACCACTTCAATGGCCTATCACCAAAACAGTAAATTGAGTCTCGATCAATATCGAGAAGTCAAAACAGCAAAAAAGTGTGATCCAGTATTACACAAACTTGATTTGAGGTCTTCATGAATAATACATAGACGATTACGAAGCAGCCTGACAGGCTTTATGTTATGAATAAATTAAAATGCAAATAGAAAGCCCCTATCGAGTTTACATAGCCAAGTAAGATAGCTCGGAGAACTCCTCGATCCGGTAGCTTATGAAGGATTAGTGAACGGTATTGTAGCGACATTCTTCTGAGATGACTATTTTAAAGATTTCCTTTAATGAGATATGAATTACAAATACCAATTGTGGAGTCGGACATTTCATGTCATTTTGAATAAATTATGTCTAGAACTTGAACAACCAAGTTGCGGTGAAATTGTGCAAAAATGTAAAATAATAACGAAAACTAAAATTTCTTGTGGGATTGGGGGGTTGGGTTGCAGAGGGATGTTTTACAGCAGCTATATGAAAGTTTAAAGGAACTTCACAGTTTTAACATTGAGCTAAACAATTCAACTTTCGTGTATTGTCGGTTTAGTTTTAGCTTAGTCTAGTTTCAGATAAATAGTTTAGTCTAAGTAGTTTGTACGTAACGTTTAACACGATATAAAGTGGTGTGTAACATAAGTTTGGTGTGTTTTAGGAATTGGTAAAATAGAATCGATTGAACCTTTACGTTTTTGTTATGTCAAGTCCTGTTTAATTGTTCAGTCTCTTGTGGAAGTGGACAACGAACAGGCGTTGTTGTATTGATTCTTTGATAGTGCGCTGTAGAATTGTGTAAAAACAGCTAAAATAATCTATTTTTATGATGACAGCGTTATTAAACAGCTTCGTTACCATGTAGAATGCGTGGTGAACTCTACAACAGGCCCACCTTTCGCCGATTCCATGTATCAGGTGTTAGAACATGTGGATTCATTGAGCGTTTTGGGACGGAAAACCTGGACCGAAAAAATAATAGAGCAAAACGTTCAGCGACGGAAAAACAGCAACGCTTGAACAGGCTTGAGCACCGTGTTCCAAAACTAATAAACACGCTTCCTGCATGCGTGTAATTTCAGGCCACGGGCGTAATGGTCAGCGAGGACCTGGTTCGTCTGGGTTGCATGTTGCAGCTACTGCGACGCAGGGGTGAAAAACAAAACGATGATAATTGCATGTTTTGTAAGTACAACGTTCGGGGAGCGCCAGATCGTACTGGTCGAGTATGAAATTGGACAGCAAATGCAGTTTAAAAATGAAATTCAAAAATTGAAATGTTATGATACCACCAACGCTTTTCTTTTCAAAACCGATCGATGCGGATGTTTCTGTGGCCATAGTAGTTTTTCATAGCTCATTACGTGATGCCTATTGCAACATGGTTTTTTGAAAAGAAAATCATATTCTCAATATATTTTGGAATAATAATAAGTGTGAGATATGTGCGTGAGCGTGCTATCTGATACCGTCCTCTTTCTCCAACAACAGAGATAAATCCGCCTATAATCTCCGAGTGAAGAAGATTATAGCAGAAAGAACTGTTTAATGCATCTAACGTGCAGGTGCATCCAGTAATCCTGATGTATAATTCAAATTAAGTTTTTTAATACACTTACTTCAATTCCATCTGATGCCGGATGGAACTAGACTCCAGCAAAGATTCGTTTCAGCTAAGGTTTGTTGTGTTCTTTAGATGTTTGGAGGTTGTAAAATAAAGCATACATTTGAATTGATTATTGTTTCAGACGAGGAGAATTGAGCATCCTGCCACTACCTCAGTATCGTTGACACTTTTTTTAATCTTATGTTGATCCGAATTATGAATTGTTTCCCCAGGCCATTCGTTCGCAGCGCAACAGTTTACGAAACCATAGTTTAAAGCAGAAAATTAAATTTTTGCTTAAGCTCACTTGTTAGTAACGTGTTTAGCGGATCTTTGAGCAGCTTTGCACGGAAAACGGAGCTGATGGAGTTAAAGCCAGTGTTAAAAAAATTAGCAATCCTCCGTTAACAGTAAAACTGGGCGAGTTATCTTTTGACGTATGCAACGAAATCTTTGCAGTCGTGAAATTAGCATTATTTGGCTGAAAAAGCTTTCGTAAAGTAATTACGATGCTCACGGAAGGCAACTTAATTTGAAGCAGGAAAAGCGATATTTTCTTTTTCTTACCATGTTTTCGACGGAGCTAACCAACAGCCTGAGACTCTCGAATCTCAGCTGCATCACATCGTTCCTATCGTCCAAGTTGCAAAGACAACCCCATGACGACTCTTATACCACAACGCACCTTCGTCATGCTACTTTTGGCGCTGGACGAAGTTTTATCCATCCGTAATTCAATCGGTTCCTCGTGCAGAGAAAGGAGAATAATTCCGTTTTCTCCTTGCTTTAAAGAACCTTTACGGGTGCACTTTGAGCGCGTAGTAATAATCCTTTAGCTTAGCCGGAATTGCAAGAAGTCACCAAGCCGGTGGGCGACAGAATGGGAAAGAACAAGCAAAGCTTGCTCAGGAATCAAGAAATAGAGGGAGAGAGAGAAAGAGGACGAAAGAAGAAGAAGAGAAAAAGAGAGTACGAAGCAGACGTACAATTAGTTCTTTAACATTAACATTTTGCCACTCAAAATTCCGTTTAGTGTAATAAGTTTTCGTCTCGAGTACGCTACGCGTTAGCGCGTATTTTAATAAAAACTTGTCAATTCTCGTCTACTGTCTTGCTGTCACTTCCATAGCAACCTCCACAACGTAAGGACCATCAAACTAGGTACCCAATCTTCACTCGTACCGGAAACTTCACGAAGATCGCTACAGACCGTAGCCAAAATCATTGCCAACCTGGTCTTATGGTTGAATTGAAAAGTATTATCTTTCAAGCTTTAAACAATCAAGCCTCGTCGTACTTAAACATTAGAGCCATCAACCAATGCTTTCTTCGACATCAGAGAGGAGAAGATAGACACCGTTTCAGGTACCTTGCACCGAACATTAGTTGCAGAAACGAATAAGTTGTCTCAATTTCAGGTTTGTGGAGTATTCACCATTACAGACTAAGTGGAAGGATGATTCATTCTGCCCAAGGTTGGATACATAGGGAATACGTATTTCTCGTATTTCATCAAATTCACTCTACCTACTATTAGGCCCTACTTTTATTTCATTCGTTATTGAAGTTCTTTGAAATCAGCAGGATGATGGAACTGTGACTTCATCCGGTGATAGTGCATGGTGGTAACACATGTGAAACCCTCTTAACGACTTCGGTGGGAGAAATGTCCCGAGGGGTAACTTTCGGAATGAAACAAATTTTCTCCCACAACTCATACGTAAATCAAATATGGAGCGAAAATTCATCCCGCTTTTCGCCATCGAAAGGCTAACCGTTCACAGTTGCATTTTTGCAATTCTATTTCTACTATTTGGCGCCATCTGACACAATGAGAATCTGATAAGAAAGGATATTAATAATTTCGCAGCTGGCAGCTTCGAGATACCATCACAAAAGCAAAGTAAGACAAGCGTTCAGAAAGTTTTTTTTATTAACTACTATGGACGTGGCAGAATGATAATATGATATGCTACGCCTGATGCTTACTAGAATGTAGTTTCAAGTAGAATGCGCTATTCAAATAGTCACGTGGCTTCAATCTTACAACTTTCTTTCTATCCGGGGTTCTTTCTTTCTTTCGGATTCCGGTGTTCAATTACTCTGTGACTGACATGCATTGAAATGTTAAAAAATTGTTGTTGAATCGTTGAGAAATATCGTTTAACATTGTCGTGATACAGTCTGTTCTATTACCGGGTAACGACACGGCCTAAATAATTTAAATTATTGTAATAAATGTTCTTTTTTAATCTTAAAAGATTGCAGCCCTGGTCGTATTATGTAATAAATTGTTGCAGGCTTTAATTTGTTTTATTTCACTAAAATCCTTCGTTTTGTCCGTTCTTGCCGGAATGTAGAATAATCTGCCAATAAAAGGCTCAAAATTGATGCATGCAGTTAACAATGCATGTAAGTAACACATTAATTACAGATCAGAAGCCGTTGATTGATTGACCCTATCGATAGGGTCAGTTCGTTCTCTTTCATCGTTAGGAACCGTTCATCTTTAGGAACCAAACCTTTCTCAAATCACAAATAGCGTTTTGCCTTTTCAAACATGTTTTTTTTGTTTCGCCATTTGTAGATGATTTTGTTTAATTGCAATGCAAATCCTACTGTTCTCGGACTTGTGGTTCGAAAGAATCAAGACAGCATCAGCGACACAGAGATTTCAGGCCGATTTCAGGGAGATTTTCACAAGCGATCCTTAACAGGAAGGAAAAGTAAGCTTTTTTGTTCCTCATTCAGATAAGCTCGTACGCACGCACGATTCATTTCACGCGTGCGTGTATTTACAACCATCATGAGCAAACAGAATTGCTGTGAGGTTAAAAGGTGCATCCTTGTTCAAAGAAATCCTTCAAAAGACGGCGGTATGGTTGTCCCACAAGACACATAAAAAAAAGATGCAAAAGACATCGTCAATTGAGCAACTCAAATATAGTCTGTCTCTTTCTTGTGCATGTAATGATTACTGTTTGCTCATATTTAATTGCTTCGCTTTCTTCACTATGAAAGGTGTGCTTCTCGTATAAAAATGCGTAGATTATAAACAACTTTTTCAAATTTCCTGTAAGGTTTTTCATTTCCTTTGGTTTTATACAGTACATAATACTTTCGTTTATACTTAAAAAAAAGATTTGTGTATTTAAGGTTTGACTGCTTTTTAAATACTGAAATCTGAGCCCAATTCTAAACTTCAAAACACCCGAATTACGATAACATGAGTTTTTGTTAGTTTTAATATTCGACATGCAAAGGAAAGGGAAGGAAACACGTGGTGAAGAATTTATAAGATATTGCTTAAATAATTTTATTCTTCAGTCCTGTAAGAAGAACCTAGAAACATCGTTATTTATTAGACAAAGAATTTTAAATGGTCATTAATATGAGTATTGATGATGGTAAAAATCACAAATACTGGGTTCTTCATTAAATTCGGAGCCTCGATAACAAAGGGCGCTGTTGTGAGGTCAATTTTTGTTATATTGGCACACTCTTCATATGAACGTATGTGAAGTTTCATTTTAATTGGTCATTTTTTTTTTACAAGTCATTTAGTATCGACGTTTCACAGTATTTTTTTCAACGGAATATCAAGTATCGTGCAGTGATTGAGTTTTTTTGGAACGTTTCAAAGCAAAGGAAATTTAAAGACGAATGTTGAAAGTGTATAAGAACTCTTTGCCTTCAATTAGTACATTGAAAGGAGGGTTTCTGAGTTTAAACTTGCTCGTACAAGTCTTCAAGACGATTCACGTCAAAAACGTCAAAAACCAGACACAACATCTGAAATCGTAGAAAAAGTAAAGGATATCGTATTGGAAGATAGTCGAATCACTGAAAGAGATTTAGTATAAGGCCTAGCCATCTCATTGAGAAGTATAACTAACTATTTCGCCTGAAGTATTAAGTTTCAGAAAGCTTTGTGCAAAATGGGTGCCGCATTCGCTAAAAATGGAACAATGCACCCGGTTGCAAGAGCATTTTGAAAACGGCAAAAATCCGTGAATTAAAGTTCGAATTGTTGGAGTATCCACCGTATTCACTAGATTTGGCCCCTAGCCATTTCCATCTGTTTTCAGACCCAAAAAAAATTATGCCTGAGCGTTTTTCATCAAATTATGATGTCATAAGAGCTGCGGAAGCGTATTTTGAAGCCTTTCCAGTTTTTCACTTCAGGGATGGCAATTTATAAATTGGAGCCTTCTTGGAACTGGTGCCTTCTTGGTGTATTGATTGAACATAGGCCATACCGAATAATAAAGTGTATTTCAAACCATAAAAATGTGTTTTTCTTATCGAGGCTCCGAATTTAATGAACGACCCAGTATATTGTAATAATATTTAACAAAAGTGCCTAGGTAGGTGAATCTTCGAGTAACTAAGAATGTAAGTAACTTATCTGAACGTAACTAAGTAATTTGTCAGAATCACCTTAATAAATTTGCGCTGTTTAGTAAACAATAATACAATGCCGTGACATGCACAACGGATAATTAACTTTGTGTTTGAGCAGAGAAATGGTTCGTTTGTTGGTTTGTCATTACTGCTAAAATTGGTTTTCCTTCTTTTTTATTTTTATCAGTGTAAAATAATTTTCAAACGGATTACCCGCTTTATTTACACAACCTAGCTAGTATTTTCGACTAACTAAAAAATAATAATGCTTTTTTCTAGTATTTTCGCTTCGCCAGCAGTTATTCAGGTTAGCTAGGGTTTTTTAAGTCAGCTAATTTTTACTTCTTTTTGTGTCAACTAGGCACCGCTGCCCATTGTTATACTAAATAAATAAATAAATAAATAAATTTAAAAAAAAAAATTTCGGTTGAAATAATTTTTGTTAAGCAAGCAACTGTTTATTTTCAATGCTTTCAACTGCCTTTTCAATATAGTTCATCGTGGTATAAATGCTAAAAGACAAATGCTATGAATCTAGTCTTTAGTCTTTCCTTTCCTGCACCTCATTTCCAATGCGGCGAAATTGTGCAATAAATCAGCATTTATCTTGCTGCTTTGTTTGGTTTCGCTATAAAAATAAAGCCGTCTAGGGTAATGGAACTGGCCCAAGATAAGAAGCGAAAACTAAGGCTAGTCGCTAGTGTGATTGCAGAAAGTACAGCCCCATTTTTGGAAAAGGTTTTGTATTGGTTGAACATAAATTGCGCATAGTAATCCTGGTAAGCTCCTTTTTACCTCAAATAACAATAAGACTTTTATCCGATTGCAGCATAAC
The DNA here is from genome assembly GCF_943734635.1 of Anopheles cruzii. Lineage (NCBI taxonomy): Eukaryota > Metazoa > Arthropoda > Insecta > Diptera > Culicidae > Anopheles > Anopheles cruzii. Next base: position 48,207,245 of record NC_069145.1, read on the forward strand.
CACATTGGTTGCCTCTTTTCCACGCGATTTTCCCCACCTGGTTGCACTACCATACAATAAACTACATCCCTCACTTGATGCAGAGCCTCTTTGCATTGAACAAAATGGGACGCTCTGCTTGAGCCGTGATTTGGAATTTGTTTACAGTTTCAGCGAAGCAAACGTAATGTAAAACCCATTCATGTGTTGTATCCAAAACATACCGCAAAAAATGAAGGAAAAATAACATTTCCAGTACCCAAATAAGTTTGGTAATATGTAATAGCAGATTGCCCCGAAACTAATACACTCCACAGTGCTCCACATACAACCACGTCCACGTCAATTGCCAAGTAGTAGAACACCAAGCCCAAGTCTTGTATGAATATGAGGACTTTATGGGTTACTGTGAGTCGATGTCGCCGCGATAGTTATGATGATGAAACAACTAACAGCCTGTTTTGCAGCAGGTTAATCTAGTCCATTATCAGCGAAAACCATTGCTCCCACATAAACTGAGATTTTGGTATAACTCGTTTACATCACATTGTATCAAGAGACTCTAGACTAGACTAGACTCTCTTATTTCTATGAGTTTGTTTTGTTTCGATTTGTCTAAGTTTTGCCTGTAGACCAATATCCCTCGGCTGATTTTTCGGCTGAAAACTTTTTATCTTGATGGCGAATAAATTCCAAATCAATAGTAGTTTGATTGTACATATAAGAGAATATTCCTAATTGTTGTAACTATTTGTGTAGCTAACTATGCAATATTTTATTAAAAGGCTCAAGTTTGCTAATAAAATTTCACTTTGAATGTAAATTTTAGAAGCTTTAAAATGTTATAGAACGTTCCTTAAAATACATTTTTATGCTGGTCACGTTTGTTATAATAAAGGACTGGTCGCGTTTCTAGTCCGTAGTAAAACGCGAAGGCGTGTTTGTTACTTCTACAATAGCTTACTTGTCCAGAAAATGCAATGGTAAAATATGGAAAATAAATTGTAAAATTTGTGATTTTTGTTGTCTTGCTATACTCCGTGGTTATGGTACACGTGGTTATGTAAGGCGCAAATGGGATGTGTTCAAAATGTGTTATTATGTGTTCAAAAATACCGGCACTAGCGTTTGATTAAGCGGGAAAAAATAAACACAAAGTAGAAAATTGCATCGTTATTACCGTCAACGTCACTTGTGATAAGATATGAACTGTTGGAATGGAGGAGAACTCATCAAGGCATCGAACGAATCACAAACACAAAATCGGAAGTGATACCACATAATTCGCGAGCCTAGGGTGGGTGGGCGGTATCGATGTTGCAGGTGTTTTCCTTCAGCCTTTTCTTACTTATACCATGTTTTTGTATTTGCACTCTTCTATATACTTTTCGATTTCTTCGCATTCTCTAACCAAACATGTATACTGTGCGCTCTTAGGTTTCATACTTTACGTTTTCCACCCTGTAAAAAGTTTCCACTGTAACAATCGCACGTATGTCAAGCTATCGATTTCATTCCCTTCAAACTTGTGCAGCCGAAACAACTGCCAACATCACTGGAAACATGTGGTCCCGAAAAAGAGTACGTCGAGTATTCGACTGATACACCGAGTGTACAACCAAGATAAAGCAGCGGCTACGCGAGGAGAACCCACTGAATCTTTTATCTGGTGTCCTTTGCACTGGCTAGAAAATTGTGTGTTTTACATTCAATTTACACTCACATTCTTTGACATTAGTAGCGGTGTGATAGATCACATCTTCCAAATTTGTACACTTTCTTTATGTAACAGGAAAAACAAGCCACAGGAATTTGGTCCATAAGTGACGCAGATTCGAAGCACATGGTGTGAATTAAATCTTTTTACACCTCTAATCCTTTCATGATAAGTTTATTCTACTAAAAGTAGTCTTCACATTAATTCTAGCGCAAGAAAATTTTAGTTTAACTAGGTCAGCAGGATACAGACGTGACAAGGAAATCTAACGCTATTGAAAATTGTTGTAATTGCCGCTGCAACTGAAAGCCTATTGTAGAATCATTGCCGTTCGCTGCTGGCACAAACAGTTTTTATATAATCCCTCAAAGGTAAGACGCTGAGTCAACTATTGAGTTTTATAACTGGCGAACGGAAGTCACGTAGGATGATGTTTACGTGACTTCGGGGACGTTTACCGTTGCTGTGAGGCTTTCCACAAGTTTGTCGCCTGGGTTCGATCGAATTATTTCACGGGTTAGATATTTTGTGATTATTATAATAAACATACGTGTTATGTTGAAAAAAAACAATGTAACGTAAGTTGTAGTTGGAGCTTTGATAATTACTTACACAAGCATATCACTCCGTCTTTGAACGAGGCCTATCGGTAATTTTCCGCAAGAAAGTGGCAAACATAATTAATTGTACGTGTAGCTTTCTGTTCTCCAAAGGTTTAGGTTATATCAAGTGAATTAAAAAACATCGAACTTTTTCTTCGCAATCTTGAAAAAAAAATCTAAGGCCTATAATAAATAAATAAATAAATAAAAAAATGAAAAAAATAAAATAAAATAAATAAATAAAAAAAACATTATTTGTTTCGCTGCTTTGAAGGTTCTTACACTCACCCACCGTGTAAGTCCGCCTGCTCTCTTAAATTGGGCGTATGTTACGAAAGCCTAGAACTAGCGTAAACATTCTTTTCGTGAGCAACGATATCAAACATATTTTTCTTTAACGATATCTTCCGGGAAGAATTCTTTATAAGAATCGAAGGGTTGGATCGAAGCAAAATGCCTATATATTACCCCAGTTATGGACTGGCCAACAGGCGTGCCTTTCCATGTCTTTACCAAGTGGACGGGTTACGTTAGAAAAAAACCATTGTTTTATATAGTGCTCATCGAACGGTAAAGTTTTCTTTTCATAACAGGAAAACAGATTCTAAGTTAACGGGTGCATTTCATTTAATCATTTTCCTTTTCTTTTCATATTACATTTAATTTCGAGGACACCAAATATTTGTGATAACACGTTTACGTGTTTAGTTGTATGGTTAGATAGTTATTCTGTTATACAATTTCGAAGATATCTTTGCCGCATAGTTTGCAGAATTTGCAGAAAATCAATAGAAAAGATCATAGAGTTGTGCCTTGTTTTTTGTAGGAGCATATCGGTTTTGGCCTACTCGACGATGGGATCAATAGGGTAATTGACCAAAACGAAACCAACGATTACGAAACGAACCACGTAATTTTGAGGAGGGTTGCGAATAAATCAACAACATAAATAACGTGATCGAAACTCTGATTAATCATCATTGGCATTTCTACAGCAATTCTTTGACACACGTATAAACAAGGAAAAAGAAAGGATAACTTTCCTTAACGCTTAACTTAGTTACGAAATTTTTAAACACAGAAAGCTTCGCTTCGCTCAAGCTTCCTTATACGTTTTTTAAATGACCATAATTCAAGCGGCCACTATTCTGCAACACTGAGAAAAATTTTTTCGTCTGATAATCGAATCTTGACACAATCTGTTCTTACATAATGTGTCTCATATGAGCCGTCTCAACACATAATGCCTAGTTCATGGAAGACTCAGACCTCAAATTGAAAATGACAGTTTCATAATTCAATCCAACTTTCAGTGATTGCCTTTGCCGCAATGCCCATTTAGCGACAGTTAAAAATGGCATGTGACATTTTTAATATAGACTTAAAAAACGTTCAGACTTTCTGACATCTCAAAGCAGCTGCACCTAATCTCTTCTAGAGTTGTCTAAAAAAAGACCTATCAAAAGTCGTTGTGTATGCCAACAAGAAGAAAACATGGAAGAAAAAAATCAGCACACATCGTTTCTAATGACAGCTAAAACTGATACGTGACTTGATTCAATAATTCCGCTTTCTTTGAAATTATTTTAGAGAAAATATGTTGTTCTTTGCTAGCCACAAACAGTTTACAATAGTTGGAATTGACACAAAAAAACGTCAAACATGTTTTTTTTGTTTTTGTTACTTTGAAAAGTTTGTACTCTTGGTTTACCCAATCTAATACCCAGCATCACCCAATGTTTGTTTAAGCACTCAACACTATTTTCATAGTGTTTGTAAAAAGAGTATTTTAGTCATTCAAACTAGAGAGAAAATGTGGTATAAAGTTTGCAGTACCTCATGCTATTCTTTCGACAAAAACCTACAGTATTTCGAATCGTATGTAGTTTTCATCGATGGCTATAAACCGATTGCATTTTTTGAGAGAGTCAGTGGTTTAGCGATTCGTTTCATGTTGCCTAAAACGAGCGCAGGCTCTTGAATCAGCTTACGACTGGGAAGCTGATCAAATTGAATTCTAAAATCTTCTTTGACGAAAAAAATCATACTTTATCGATCGATAACTACGAACAAGTGGCGAATATGTATGGTCTGATCACCGACGGCAAAGTGAGAATAAATGGACGTTTTGAGTTAGGTGCTATGGCGCGTTGAAACATGAAACAGTGAAAAAAATTCCCATTACTCCCTCCGAGTCGAATGAGATTTGCGCCATTCTTGCAACGATTTGACCATGGACTGTAGAAACTATTCGTAAATGGCGAAGAATACAGAAGGGAGGGAAGTGAGGTGGAGGGGACACGGTGAGGCTTTTAGGAATGATTCGCAACAGAAACATTGCCCTGCCCCACAAAACAAAAAAGGGCGCAAAACAGTGGCCTGCACCAGTACACTAATTGCCAAGGGCTTTTCAATTACGCTGCTAACGAACGCTTTCATGCAACACCCGAGTAATGCATTTTTATGTAAAAGCGATTTTCTACGCCAATACCAACATTTTTTCTACACAGTATTAAATTTTAGTTTCGTTTTTATTTTATGAAAAATATTTGAATTTGCAGTATTCTATTTTTTTTTACTGTCCGTATGGTGTCGTTGTTGATGTTTTGTTTTGATTCTATACTGTTTCAAACAGTAATATTTTTTAATTATTCCCTGTATAGTTTTTGTTGAATCAGAATTGGCTTCCTGCAGAGTGTATGAATCGCATATCAAGAAATTCGGAGCCAACGCTCTATGGGCGGACGGGCCTTAGGCGATTTCAAGGTTTGAGGATTTCAGTTCTATTTGTTTTTAAATAGATTAGTTAACTATGACCAATTCGAATGTTTGGCCTATGTCATTATGTCTGGTGAGGAGTGACCACGCATCAATTCTGAGTTCAAGGTTCAACAACAACCAACTGTTTAATTAATGGCTCTGCACGTCCTAATAATTATAAAAATTTAATAGAAAAAGGATATCTGTTTTGGAGCTTAATTTCTATTCGATTAGCGGTGCATGTACTTACTTCTAACATAATAAAATGTGCATGTCTTATGTATTATTTCAATCTAATTTATATAAAAATGTTGCGTGGATTATTTATGAATTTCTGTTGTATTACTTTGTAAAAATGTTCGTAACCAGTAATAGCCTGTTGTGATGCCGTGGCATTTGTCTACTTTATTAGATTGTCATCAATAAAAAAAATGCGCAAAGCACTTAAATAGGCCATTTATTTATCCTTTGCAATAACTATTTTTGATTTACTAGCACTCGACATTTTGTTACTATGTCATTCCAAGACAAGGAGTATCTGTTGTTTCGCTCGCAGCAAAGTGACATACCACACATGAGACACCATCTCGCAGAAAGCATGCTATTTTGAGGTGGGTCCACTCTGTATCCTGGGCTTCTACCACTGAATCCTGAATATAACTAAAAAGATTTATTGAACCCTTGATTATAATTATTGCTACAGGTTTCATCCAATGAACTGGCAGAGTGGACGCAAGTGAACCTGTGGTTCCGTGACTGCTACCTGTGGTGATTTATGACAGCATTATCTACTCGTTGATGGTCCCATCTTACGGGTAAGTTCCTTTGCCGGACTTTTTTTAGCGTTATTCAGTACGCTCTATCATATTTTAGTGACAGTTATGGAAATAATTTAACATAAAAGGAAAACATTAACAAGTTCGCTGATGGAATCCAATGGGTGCCCTCTTAATCATCGTTGTGCTCTCAATAATCGAAAATTATATTGGACAAAATGGCAGTAGAAATTGCTTGTTTTGGTGCGCCGCCCTATTTTATGGCCTTCTCATAATCTTTTCCGTACGTTTTTGTACGTTTTTAAATCAAAATAATTGTTATAAATTTCTGCTCATGATGAAATACGACCACAGCGCAGCGTGGTTAAGATGAAACTTTTCAATTTGCACATCCATCCGAAACTGGGATTAACAGCTTCGATTTTACAGCACATTATAGGGGTTGCAGAGTTCGTGTTCATCAAGCTCAAAACTCCTCCATCACTTTACGACCCGAGCCCAAAAAGCCATTCCACTTAGGCAAATCTGTGAAAATCTGCCATACTTTTACAAACAAAACTGTTTCAGGGCCCATATTTATTCAGCGTGGTTTCGTAATCACGAGATAAGCTATGTCGACGGCGTATGTTGAACGCTGAAATTTATGAATGGGGAGGCATTTTGTTTGGGGAGCGAATTGGCAGGCATTTTATTTTGTAACTTCGGCTAAGTGTGTGGTGCTTGGATGTTCTTCTCGACTACTGAAGCGCGAAACAAAGTTTGAAAAGCGGCGGGCTACACGATACACGAGCAGAGGTCGAGAGACGAAAGGAGCTCGATTGTTCTTCTACTAGGTTGTATCAAGTGCGAGGCCAAAACTGAGATAAGAGCTTGAAATTTTTGTTTTTTTTAAACTTAAGCGAATTACATGAATTCTTACATCAATATAAAGGGTAAATAACCTTAAAAATGTTGAATGTCTCTAGTTTCGCATTTTCGACTTAGATGCGATGTTTAAACTCAAAGCAATATCAGCTCACACCATAAGTTATTGAAATTGAAAAGAAAGTTTCCTTTTGCAGATGGAAATGGTCGAAGTTGATCAAAGTTTGATCACTTGGAAACATTTTGGTTCCTGCAGTAGTCCACTGTCCCTCTCACTTGTAAAACCATTTTCAATTTTGAAATGAAAGAATCATATATTGATATTGGAAATGCAGCTGTCCTGAAGTTGTCGAGCTGCGACAAGCCAGATTCAATACATTTTTGCTAGTCAAATCTACTTATCATATGATTTTTATACTTTCCTTCGCGCTTATGTCTGGGTTCTTTTTGGGTTTCTCGCGGTTGTGTTCCATTTAAAATTCATTCTTTCGTGTAAAAAAAACCTGTTTCCTTTTTCCGTTTATTTACGCGGAGAAGTCACAAAGTCTGCCGGAGTGATAGAGATCTGAAAGGCCCTTGGAAGCGGTAGAAAGTATCATTTCTTCATAGGAAAAGTTTTCAAATCAAATTTATTCTTAAGCACCGACAGGTCTTTTCTGTCATTTGTTGCTTTCCAATTTAACATGAATCCACGTTTTTAGCTATTTGTTGCTTTTGCTTTTTCAATCTTTCTGAAGTTCGTTTTCCGTTTTTTTCTATCTGTATTTGCGTTTGTCACAACTTTTCCGGCCCCCTTTTAATCATTTGAGCAAACGAATCTGGAATTTATCGTAGCGATGAAGTGTGAAAGACTTCTTAAATCATTTTTTTTATCTCTCCATATCCATGTTTCTAAGCAATTTGTCATTGTTTCCGAATTGTTGGGGGAGAAACCGTGTTTGAAATGCTTCTGAGTTATTTCTCACTTCATCACCTTCCGACAATACTTTGCGAAACTTTACCAAAAGTTTTAGCAAAAGTTATTGCTAATTTATCAAAGATTTGTCAAGTATTCTGGAATACTGAAGGAATTCCTTCTAAGTACTGGGGTCTGGTTTTCTCGAGCAATCGGGAAATAATTGACGCTAGGGAAATCTTCTTGGTTTCTGTGCGTTGTTTCTGTTATCTCCTGGGAATAATATCAAATCGTGGCATATTCTCATTTTGACAATAAAAGACGCCCAGCGTTTATGTTAAAGTGTTGTTTAGAGAAAAAGTGTTTGTTTTTGCTTTCTTCATTAAGAGCATATGGCAAATAGGAAGAATTTCTTTTAAATTTTCTTATCATCATATTTTGAAATTTATCAACGCCTCTTGATATTGATAGAGGACACAAAACTCCAGCGTGAGAGGAGTACATTCGAAACCATTGTTAATTCACGAACCTTTATCAACTGAAAAGATTTTCATGCTTCAACAGAATAAATGAAGTCGCCGAGAAAACCGATAACATGGTTTAGAAACCACCGGTGCAGTCCACTATTGCACAATAAATATCCCAAATAAATATTTCAAATATTGCGTGGTTATGAATCAACATGTAAACCATCTCTGAACATGGAAAAGCTGAATGAAATGACCTACCTTCATTTCACTTCAATTCTGAACCAACTTGTAGAAGGTGGATGATGGTGGTTCTTATTTGGTCTTCCGTAAGATATACTACGCGTTTCACCGAGTTTCATCCTACGCGCGCCTTTGGAGAAACAATGAAACTTAAACCATTCCCGTGCGATTACCCGAATTATCTCAAGTGGGTTTGACAGCAACGACCAGGGCCACCACAACCGGGCGTGTGCCTGTTCAGTTCAATCCACTTGCGGGTAACCTAACCATGTCCCTAAATATACAACACGTTATCCAGAAAAGGGGAGAGTGCATACATGTATTGGAGCTTCTGTCTCGATGCTGTTCGAATTTGCAAATGATTCGACACTGCACGTACGTAAGGTTACAGTGGGCGATTTTGCATTGGTCCACTGGCTGTAGGAGTACCAGAAGCAGGATTTGTTTCTGCCGTCGCACAAATGTACGTGCTTTTGTAAACCTCACAGAAAACAAAAACCACTCGAAACTGTGGGCCGATTCTTATGCTGTACATTCACTTGCCCAACCTTTCACGCTCATCAAGACAGGCGACTGGCAATTTCATAAAAGTCTAGTCCAGATGTTTAGTTCGTGCAGCCAAGCTAATATTCCCGTTTCCACTTTGTCGTAACGTGATCGACCGGCTACCACTGAGCAGGGAATAAATCACATTTATTGTTATTCGTCCGATAAAGCTCAGCAAAACTCGTGCAGGAATCATCGTTTTCACCGACCACCAAAGTGGGATCGCCATTGGCCGATTGCCATCGACGTAAGGCGTTGACTGATTTTTATTTTCCATTGCGTGCCCACCAGAGATTTCCCCACGGACATATCCCGTGGAAATTGGTCGCACTATTACGACGACTGTTGGAATATACCAAGAGTATGGCCGATTTGTTGTGTCGACTGTCTCTAACTGCCTGCCGGAAACAAGACCACGAACGAATCAGGAAATCGAATGACCGAAAAACTGGTAAAACCAAAATAACAACGGAACGATGACCGTTGACGATAAGAAGGTGAAAATTATCCAGCGAATCAGTATCGTGTCGGTGGCGAGGTCCACAATGGCGCACAACAATCTTTTGAAGTGGTTCAAATTGAAAAGAAGAAAGAAACTGTCCCGATAACTAGATAATACTTTGTCGTGATCTCAAATGGGTTTATCGGAAAAGGCGGATATAAAGTGTCGTTTGTGGAGTGTACAACCTTTCAGTGCTGTTCAGAGGTGAATCTTGGTACTTACGGGTGTTATCGCTGCTACATGGCACACAATGCACTGCATTTTGAGTTTCCTATAGCATCCACATCCCCAAGCTCAGCAAACACCAGAAAGCGGCTTGTTGTCTAATATTACACCGCAAAGTGATGTGTATCGAACAGAACGGGTTGAGTTACGCTGGTCCATGGAGTGTCGGCGAAGGCCGTAAAGTGCAGTGCGTATGCGTAAGGTTTGTCGCAAGACTATGCATTTCGTTTATTGCTGAATTCAATTTCGTAAAGCTGAAAAAGATCCGACCGAGAAGACCGTAGTAACAATTCATAGCACTCTATGGTAGGTGGCCACTTCTTCGGTCATATTTAGTATTTTTGAGGTACACGAATAGCCGGAAGGATGATGGAATAAATAACGAGTACACCTTCGACCTCGGTCGGCAGGTGTTACGTACTACTTCTAGCATAACAAAAATGGGTTAAGCGGAGGATTAATTCATTTCCTAGTACTTGATATCGGCTAAGCCTGGAAGTGTACCGCAATACTTCAAGTTGTATCATGGCATTTCGGTTAGACAAATAAAAATAAAATTGGCTTTCGCGGAATGCGTCCGGTTAGTTATTAAAATAAATGTTATTTACAATTTCATAAGATTGAAGCTTCCCTCTAATACCTAAGGGTATATCTTCTACAAACTGTCAGTGTCCTCGTCTAAGACCAAGAGCCTACGTCTACTTTTCGCACGATATCGACACCTGGAAAGATTGTTCAATCATAATCGTGATCAGTGGCAAGCGCAGTGTTGAAGGGAATTAGTAAAGCCCTTCGAAAGAAATAATTACATTAAGACGCTTTGAAATCATTATACGGGCACGAACACAGGAAGAGCTCATCAACGAGGTTAATATGCGCTAATAGCATTACCGACCACCTCTACTTAAGCCCTTATTTTAATACTTCAAATTTTGCGCTCGAAGCCCTACGAAAATCACAAAATCGTCCTCTTCATGTGCTTTCGTCTATTCAGGACCCATCGCTTAGTCCATTTGGGGTCATACGACGTGTGTCAATATTCCAGACAGTGCTAGTTTGTGTTTCCTTAGGAAAACATTCTAGAGTCTTTCGAAGCGTCGGTGCGCTTGCTCGTCATTTTCCAGTCCTTATTTTGATCCGCTTATTCTTGCCCTTTTCAAGTTTGCAACATCTATTAGGTTGTTACTTCGACTACACGGCTCGCTAAGGAGGCCATTCAATTTGTGGCAGGCATTTTTGTTTTTGCTTAGCGAAGCTGCTTCGTAACGCTATCAGTATTATAATTGTATTGGTGTGAAAAATAACCTGATGAATGACTAACTGAAATCGAAATAACGAGCACACAACAAACTCTTTGGATTTTCCATTTTTTTAAATTTGATTACAACCTACTCCACACTACTTAATCATAAATCGCCAATTAGATTCTCAATACCCGAACTCAATAATGCATCAAATGGCAGAGACGAAGGCCGTTCCGTGCTCCAGTATGACCGAACCATCCGTCCGAACCATCGTCCGAAGTACTTGACGATGAACTACCTATATCTCTGCCTGCAGTTGCTAACCAAACGTTCCGGTTGAAGCACACCTTCCGCAATGTGGCAGTTCGTTTCGGTAAACGTATTAATCAACTCATTAAAGAGTTAATTAAAGTACACCAAGCTTGAAGCAATCAAAGCCAACGTTTCTATTAGTGGTACTGGGCACTCGTTTTCCTATCCGGCCCGTAGCCCTACGCTATCCGCGAGAACTACAATGATAATGGCAGAAGCTCATGTCAAAGCCAACACGGCCTACCATCACGCCAGCACGCCTTAAGTCTTTCCTGAGTTCCTTCCAAATGGCGAATATTTCATCTTGGCCATCGTCGTGGAATCGTGGTTTGCGGAATATAAAAGGAAGTGAAACGGAAACAAAGGACTACACAGAGAAAGACGGATAGAGAAGTGAACTTCAAAATGGCGAGGAGCGAAGTATAAATATTTGCCTTAAACATGCAAATGGTTCATAAACATGAGATTGTGGCATAAATTAGCTGGCCACAACACAGTGACAGCGGTAGCCAGCACCGAGCTTTGCACACTGCACTGCAGAATGCCACAAGATATCTGTTGCCAGGCGTTCACCAGGCGGCGATGCAGAACTCGCCCCTTTTTCGTAGCATTCGAAGGTTTTCGTAGCATAACGACCTTAGCAAGAAAGGAGCGTCCGTAGGAACACTGGCCTGTGGAACTTGGTTTCAGTAATGGGTTGTGGGTTGAGGTTGTAACCATCCCAGGTGATAGTGGGATGGTTAGAGCCTAAAAAAACCATCACGGCACAAAGCGTTCGTTCTTAAAGACTTGGTGGACGGCCTGCGAACTCTCGATCATGCCAATGTTAAATCATAAAGAAAATTAATTCATTACGCGAAAGTAAAATGGCGCGATGATGAGAATATATCACACCACATGGAATCATTACTCTGCTTATCATTACTACATCATCTCACCACGCTTGATTGAAAACTGACAGCACTTCTGACGCAACCAAGGTTCCAAATCCCAAGACCATAGGCCTTCCTCAGGAGTAAGGGAACAGTAAAGGAGTTAAGGTTTTAGGTAGTGGATTCGGTTATCAAGAAAAAAAAATTATCACTACGAGATGTATGCATTCTGCTAACATTGTGCTGACCAAACGAATCTCATACCTACATCACATTCACGAATCTTCGAAGCACTACCACTTTTTCTCGTGCTTTTCACTCATTGATCTTTCAACCGATTGATTAGCTTTTTTATTATGTGATGTGTCTTTAGTCAAAAAGTTGTGAACTTTAACGAGCGAGCGGAGCTTCAACGATTAAAAAGACGTGTATGGAAGCAGTTACAAAACTCAGTTTTAAACTGATTCTACAACATAACAGTTTTTGGTATTCATGTGGCGGAAAACCAACAGAGTGAGGACGAACCGGTCCCATTTACCGGTCCCGTGATCTTGTACAATGACATGAATGAGATGCAATTTGATGAGCACTGCATACATCCGGTTTTAGTGGCACTTCTCAACCATTGCGCAGTTACGATAAAATACCCGTTTTTCAAAAGCAGCCACCGTTAGACGATCGTAAACTCCACCTAACGGAAACGGAGGCCTATGAGTGATGGTCGACTCATGCCGACGGCATTCTGTCTGGTGAAAAACATGTACCGAAACCTACAACACATCTACTGACACGGATGCCAGCAGGTTTCTCACTCTTCCCGGTAATCTTTTTTTTTGTGTATCTCTCTCTCTCTTACTTTCTCTCCTTACATTACTGTTTTTCTTCTGGCCTGGAATGGTTGACAGTATAACTTTACCCTCTCTTCAATTTCCATCCAATTTTCCCCTACAATGGTTGCGAGTTTGGCGGAAACTCTGACGCTAGTAAGTACCAGTCCCAGACCGAATGCATTTAAAGAGTTTCAAGCATCCTTTAGGCCAGCACCACGTTGTGTTTACTCCATTATCGCACTGCACATGATCATAGTGTGGGGATCGTAAATTCGACTGAATCATCCGCGTCGAAGTCCTGCTCGGGGTCGGGATGCTCCTCTTACCTCAACGCTAAAGATACATATTGCTAAGAGGACCTCAACCATGATGATGAAAAGAGTTAAAGGTAGATTGAAAGTACAGTCATGGTCAATGGTGTTTCCAATGTTGCTTCGAACACAACGGGTAACCATCATTTTCGCATTAGTGTTGCGGCGCACGTCATGTGGCGATATTCCAATGATCACATAATGGGAGTTGGGAGGGTAAAGTTGTTGTTACAATTAATGTTGTTGTTTATTACAATTAACGTCGCCATTATTTGGAATGTCAAAAAAATTGCACACATTACTGCTCTAATTGGAACTATAAAATTTTTCTTACATTGCACAAAAAGGCTTGAAATGCGCTGACTAAAACACCGTTATTCCATACCGCGATCAGCCTTTTTATTTGCAAGTACCTATGGTGTACATTTTTGAAGTAGTTTGTATAACTAATAAGAGCATTTATGATTTACCAAAATTTATACAAAAGAACCTTTCTGCGCGGTAGTTAGCTGATCATGTTGCGATAAATTTCATCCGAAAGCAAACCGTATCTTCTTGAATGTATATTCCAGGTGCACCTTCTGACAAGGAACGCGGCAAAAAACAACCACACACCGTCACAACACCAGTTCCGAAGGGAAAGTAAACTGCAAAGGCCAAACTTTGTTTGGTTACTGTTTCTTGCCTGCTAAGCTGCCGGCAGCGACAAGCCTCAACGATTAGAGACAACCCAATGGTAACCAGCAGAACCAACATATCGCTAACGATATCCTCTCAGTTTTTGTTGCAACCCTACTTTCATGAAGCGACGACTTAAAAGATATTCTAGTGGGCCCAAAAGTTGGACGGTTGAAGTTTTCTGCCTTTTGCGAATGCCACCGAAACGTTGAAGTAGAAAACTCTTTGATAAATAGTGCAAAGTTCGTGTTATGCTTTAATCTTAAAACTGTTCGATTCCGGTTTGAAGCACTGAAGGTGACGTTTCCGGTCACGTTCGGTTTGATGGAGGTCGCTAACGATTCACGTGGGAATCTTCGGTGTGAGACTAGCACGATCTGAAGTCAAAGTTGATTCGACTGCTGTGTCACGTGTTGGGCGACACAATCAAACCCTTAGGATGTAATCCTCTAGGATCCCTACGACGACTGGTTGAGAACAAACAGTCTTAGTTTTTCTCAAGGCCCCAAAGGTAAGAGAGACCGACACATTTGATAGTTTTAACCATGCAAACTACACGTTTTGACCAAATGGCTATGAAACCCGATTACGCATGAGCATAGAAAAGCGAGTTTGCTAAAACGTGCAAAAATAAATCAAATTGATTCACTTTATTTAATCTTTTATTGTCTCATCTTTCTCTATAGGATCTGAATGGTTATTAATCAAATTGCCCGTCAAACCTTTCCAAAGTTATGTCGAAATGGTTTTATTAGGTGTTTCATTACAAACGTAGTTGCACTACTTTAGTCAGAAACAAGTGTAAGTATCAAATGAGGTTTAAGTAAACCATTTAAATTAAGGTGAAACAAGTCATAAGTAAACATGGCTTGATGTTCAAAAACATTGAACTGAATGCATAATTCTTTGATTGAAACTGATTGCTGTCATCATCAATTGTTTTCTTTTGATGCAGAGTAATTCTTTCATTTTGTATTGATACTGGGGAGCCAGACGGTGCATAACAATAACGTAACATAACAAAATTTTACACTTAATCGATAAGCATGTGTCAATATAATAAAAATTTATAGTTAAAACTAAAAAAAATTCACAAATCAGAACTTACATTATCCTTACGTTTGTAAACAAACGCTCGTTGTTACATGTTATGTGTTATGTCTTACATGGTCCGCTGAGCCACAAAGCTTTTGACACATGCTTTTCGATTAAGTGTCAAATTTGGTTATGTTACGTTATTGTTATGCACCGTGTGGCTCTCCAGATACAATTAGCTAGAAATGATCTTCAATTTGCTGAGCAAAACCTGTTTTCCTGCTTTATCACATTTTTTACGTCAACGAATCAAGACTATTAAATAAGTTTATAACGTTTGCCAGCCACACAGGCTGACATTTTGTTGTCACTATTTTTTCATTATTTCTTCTCATATTTTTAGTTTGGACGTATTCGTTTTAAGTTTTAATAAACTTCTCCCTGTTTTCTCAGGAGTGGCAGCAATTGCCAAATCCTTCGGGGTGCAATCGAAAAATAAATAAATGAAATGCAAAAGGAACATAAATTGGCACAAATTATCTACAAAACCAGATTCGGCTCGTATTTCAAACTCATCAATCTTCATTTAATCGATGATTGCAAATTGAAAATCTTGGTGGTTTTGCAGACTGAACGTTTTATCGTCTCTCGAAGCAACGGTGGGCTGTGCAAGCGCAGGCGAATATGCAAGCGAATCGCGTTCAATCCTGTAAGTCGCCCGAAGATGGAAAATTCGTGAAAAATTCAACGAAATGGAAACTCAATTTTTTCTGCAAGCCTAGTGCTGTCTTTCTCGATTCGCGTTCACTTCGCGGGTCGTGGGTGTTATTTTTTGCGCATTTCGGTAATCCTCGGAGCGATTGGGAGCTTTTCGATTGTGAACTTTTCATTGTGCCTCTTTAGCGCTGTCATTTATTTTCATTTGCAAGCAATCCTGTTTCGATTGTTGGGTGTTTCAATACAAATATCATTCTCATATTCAGTCTATTTGCTAGTTTTTTGGCATACCGTATTCGCCAAATTTTGTATGTTTTTGAAGAATATTTTGTGCGCGTTGTTATATTTTTATTTACTTTCTACAAAAAAAATGTTTGTATGTTAAATGCTGAACAATCTTAAACAGCTATGCGTTATCGAAATACGAATACGAATGATACAAACATTATTTATAGTGTTTGAATTTCTGTCTATGTCTGCTGAACATCTTATATCGACGTTTCAATATTTCTTAATAATTGATAGCATTGGTTTGTTGTTTATCTTTTGTAGATAAAAAATTCCTGGGTGTGATGAAGGGAAATTAAATGATTGGATGATTGAAATGAAATTAAAATGCATACGTGCTTCAAATACTAACTACAACAACAATACACGCCCCTTATAACTGAATAATATTCGAATATCCAATATACTATACATCAAATATACAGGCAAATATACGAGGTGTGTTAAAAAAGCTCTGACAATTTTGTATTTTCGCGGGCTACGTATATCCGATTTTAGATTTTTTTGTGCCGTTATGTTGCTACTTATGTCACTCACTTATGGTGACAATTTTGGCCATTTTGAGTAAATAGTTGATTGACGTTGCCGTGCTTTTAGAAATGACTATTACTATTCGTACTACGACTACTAGTACAGGGTGGTCAAATAAGCGTTCTCTTTTTCATTTGGCTATAAAAAGTGAACGATTAAATATTTTTCGATGCTTAAACATTTATTTAAAAGGTTGATCATCAAATTTAAGTGTGAAAAACAATTTCGCTCAAATGTCCACCACAATTGGCTTCGCAGTAGCCCAATCGATCGACCCACTTTTTGGGCACTTTTTCGACTGTCTGTGGTCCTATCTCGGCAATGGCAATTTCAGTTTCAGTGTTGATGTTGTCAATAGTTGCTGGTTTGTTGTCTTTCACCAATCCCTAATAGATAATAGTCCAATCGTGTAAAATCGCAACTCTTTGGCGGAAAAGTCACAACACCATTTCTGGTGATTATTCGCTGTCGGAAAATGCGGCGCAAACAATCGATCGTGGCTGTCGCTGTATGGCAGATAGCCCCGTCCTGTTTTAACCAAATGTCAACCAAGTTCTCAGCTTCAATTTCGCCAGAGAACCAATCAGCCAACATGGCCCTGTAGCGTACGCCTTCGACGGTTCCGGCGGCTCCTTCTTCATTCATTGATACGGCAGCCGATGGTGCCGCCAGACCAAAATCCGCACCGAACAGTCACTTGTTTTGCATGCATTGGCTTCTCTTGCACGACGTGTGGGTTTTCCGAACGACAATTCTGCTTATTAACATAGCCACCGAGGTGGAAATGAGCTTCAACGAAATGAGCTTTTGAAATATCGTACCGTTTGAGATAAGACCTACCACTTTGGAAGTAAGTTTTTAATATTTCGCAGCTTACTTCAAGCGTTTAGCGACCCATTTCGTAAATTTTTAAGTGTTTACTTAATGTCTATTATTTCCAGAATCAAGTTTGACGTTTTAAACATCAAATAATAGGTAGTTCCAAAAGAGAACGCTTATTTGACCACCCTGTACTATTCGAGGCTTTCCATCAAGTATTTGGCCAGTTTCCATTTGTTTGCGGTAGTAAGTTTCTCGTACGTTTGACAGGTGATACCCCCGAAAATGTGTTGTGTGTGTCTACACTTCACTTCTAGAGCAATTCGATGAAACCGTACAGCGATGTACAAAGTAAGTTCCGTAAGAAAGATTTCAATTCAGATAAGTCGCTTTGAAACCAGAGCCCCGATTGGGCTCCCGCAGACCATGCATGAACGAAATGAAAAACAAAGATGACCCAGAGCCAAACCCGAATCGTTGCCAGACACCGGAAGCGGACTAAGAATAGTGAGCACGGCATGAGTTTACCGGTAATGTTTTCATTTCAATCTTTACCCTACAATAGCTTCATCGTACTCCGGCTTCACCCTACCATTGTAGTTCATCCTGCAAGAGCGTGGTAGCCGAAAGCTCTCATATATCAGAGCTGTGCGATTTAATGCTTTTTTATTTGCTTTAAGCAGAATCCTAGCGACATGCAGCGACTACACTTGTCCAAAAAGGATATAGAAAGATATTGAATAGTTAGATAGATATTGAGGAAGAAAGGTATTCTCTAACGAGTCATTGACTCGGCCACCCGGCTTAAATCCTTGATCCGACAGTGTGTTGCAGTGGTGCTGCTGCTTGTCACTTCTTCCACGCATTCCATAACCTTCGCTTCACCTTCACAATAACCAACGCACGCGTCTCCTACTGTGTCCCACACACTGACACACTTCCGTTTCGACGACAACCAGCTTATCTTAATTGAGCTTTTACCATTTTGCACCCTTCACGCGGTGCCACGGCAAACGCCAAAGGGCTCACTCCAGTACCATTTTCCTTGAATCGTTTTTCCGTGTGAATCGTGGCAAATTGTTCAAGTGTTTTCCGGCACCCACATTTGCATACACTGCATGCTTCCTGGCCTAAGCTAGCGATCATACGCAAGGGAAGATGAGATAAGCCATGGTGCTGTGGTGTTTCATGCAAAGCAGCACCTGCAGCAGCCTACGTGCCAACGTTCAATCACTGGGTACAGGATGTTTGACAGCATAATTCATTCGACTTTAACTTTTGCTCCGAGTGTAAGACGACATAGCACCGATAACATGCGTTCGCAAGAAACGTGTTCGGCACTCATTGTCAACAGAAATCAGCGAGTTTTGGAGCTAGCAACAAAATGTAGCCCGACAAGACATGCAATCACAAAACGTTTCGTGAAGAAAAATAATTGTCCGGCGAATTAGGGGAAATGCCTAATGCATTGGGAAAATGCAAATTATACGGGACGCTGTCAGTCTGCCACCTTCAAAGCTATATTAAAATAGCTGTGTGAGACACAATCTTTGCAGTCCTTGTCTGTTGTGTTCCTGCGTAAAATGTTAATGCTTATAACATCGTAGATATAGAACATTTAATATACTTGTAATGTAATGAAGTCTCCGATTGCATCCATATGGTGGTTAAAAGTCGTGAATGATAAAATAAAAAAACTCGTTTTATAGAAATGCAAGAAACGACCTTCAACGTTCCATCACTTTGAAATGTCCATTATCAGATATTTTTTTGCATTCAAGTTCAAAGTTTTCGATAAATTGAAACAACAAAAAATGGCGAAACCGAACACAACCGTGGGGTAGGTTGCAGCTGTTCAAATTACGGTTCATCATCTAGTTCAACCCTTTGACCTCGTTCCACCAATTCCACATGCCACAGCGTCGGTCGATCGACGAGTTTGGAGCACGCTGTTCCAGGAAAGTTTTTCAATTAGGATTTCTGTTGCTGCTTACTACGCACAATTTCCTGTTTCATTCTACCTCCCAAGATCCGAATGCTGGGAGAAAAAGTAATGCAACAGCAACTAGGAAAGCATCATAACAAGCTAATGGGAATCAAAACTTCCTCCCTGCCGTTGGGTGCATCCTCTACACGGTTCGTTCCAGCTTCTAGGTTACCGTGGCCTGCGTTTTATTTAAGGACCTTTGGTTTTTCGTTTTGTCTTTGCGGCTATGCGAACTCACTGAGCAGCTGAGATAACTGGGCCAACTTCTTTTGCGTACATAGGCAAGATGGAGAACCGCGGGGATTGTGAAAAATCGCAAAACTTCTTCCGATGGAACGCCCGAACGGATCGCTTGCATCGCGAGCGAGAGACCACCACTTTCCAGTCCTTCTCGTTGTACCAGGGTGAGTCGCTAAAGTTAATAAACTAATTTAAATTGAGGAAAAACTTTCCCTCCCCTTGGCGAGGATGCGTTTCGCGTTCTGTGTGAAACGGGACGAATTAGTTTTCGCAGCTGGCGCTAAATCCGACGGCAAAGACCCAACTACACCAGAGACGTTGTGACGATAATTTATGCGGCTCATTTTTTGAAGAACGAAAAAGTTCAAACTCTCTTCAGGGTCCATCACTCTGGCATTCATTAACGCTTACCATGAGCCCGGCGGCGACTAGTGTTGGAATCGGTTCCAGCGGTGAATGCGGTTTAGTATTCTTCAAGCCTGCCGTGTCGTTAATTTAATGTCGACACGCAACATCTCTGGTCCCTTCGTGAACCTGCTGTGGACATCAAATGGTGCTGTGCTATCAAATGGTGCTGAGGAAAACAATTATTTCATAAATAATATTAAAAACCTCAACTTCTTATCACTTATGCGCGGTGTGTCGCGTAACTGCTTGGTCCATTGAGTATATTTTATACTTATTGTATTGTTGTTGTTGTTGTTTTTCATAAACGATAAAGGATAGGTTGTTTTTATTTCAAATGCCGTTTTATTTCATAATTAGCCGACTTAGAGGGAATACTAGTGTCTGAATGTGGTGTGAATATGTTTAAGTGTATAGAAGAAGTGTGGAGATAAGCATTTCAGGGAGTTTCCAAGTTTGGACAGCATCACCAATCGTTAAAAAATCAACAAATTAAATTCCCTTCAGCGGTTTCGGTTTTGGGACTTTGGAGGAAATTAATTTTAAAATCAAATTCATCAAATTCATCAAATCACGTAATTGGAATAGGAGTTGCGTTTGCGCTGAAACAATAGAACCTACATATTTTTCAGTGAACCTATTTTATATAACATCAATGCCCGAATAAAATTGATTCAAAAGTTTTATGTTTAAATAAAACTTCAAACTCTCTTTGAGACGCAATGTTTATTTGCACATCAACAGTAGCAATTTAATAGTGCTCATTGAATATTTATTGTGTAATATAGTGTAATATTGTCACAATAAAAAGCAGAGTACATATTGTCACGAATAGCTTTCACGAGGTTTTGAATAGCAAGAGAGCAAGCTCGCTGCATCGTGACACAATATAAAAACCGCCGTCGTCTCCTGAGAGAAACAGTATCTGGGTGTCAGTTGTGGGAAAAGTGTGGCTTGAAAATTTGGTGATAAAACCACAGGAATTTATTCTCCCGGTTTTATTGTGTGCCGCGTGTTTGTGCGTCTGTTATCCGCAAGCACAACACAAGCACACGATCGGTACAACATCGAATTTTACTTTCTGCACCGCATATCATCATCATCAGACAACCGCAAACAACGTGAAATGTGACGGTTACGCAGTCAAACATGCAACCTCCGTACAGGTTGTGCAGCTGCTTCGCGTAACCGAAAATGGTTCTACCGAACATCGGACCACGCGCCCACCAACCGGGCAAAAATGCGCTTTATTATGTTCGTACGCTCGGTCTTCTTCTCATGGCAATAATTCAATCAAAAGCCCAACACATAAAACACCAAAAACTCGCAATTAATTGACACCGCAACATCTGTACCGGTCGGAAATTAAATTACGGTATAAATCAAATAAACGGTTGAATTAAGCCTAGCGCCAGTCGTAGGGCTCTCGACCAACTCTATGCTGTCAAACATCGAATATTGGGCAGAGCAAGACACACAACCGGAGCGTGTCGAATATGAACTCCACAATGAACCCATAAAAAGGCGAAAAATATTCTCTAACCCCAATCGTGAGATCCGTGTGTGATGTGATTTATTCCAAGCTGCGTTGATTTAAGTGTTGATCTAATACCGGAGAAAGCAAATCTCATTTGCATGTCACTCACAATCCATCACAGCTTAGCGAAATGATGTTCCACAGCATCTGACGGTTTCGCTTCACCTCGGTCGACTCAAACCCTTCAGACGATTGTCGTCTACAATCTTACGCAAACCGACATGAAAATTCGTAAGCCAGAATGAAAAAAGAGCGTTCCAAAACAAAAGGTTTCCACATGACAGCAATTATTTGACATTTATGTCACTACGAATGGCCATTTTGCACACACAAACTTACATGGGTACATCACATACTGAGGCCTGCATTCAATCTGGTTCTGATTTATGCGACTTTTATGCTCCAACCGACCACTTCGGGAGCATATGCATTTACGGCTTATAAATAACGAAACATACGGTGTTGAGCAGACATCAGCGTTTATGAGATCGCTCTTTTTCGTTCCTGGGTCGGATTCTTCAGTAGGATTTTTCGGCGTCGAAATAAGGGCCTCGAATTATGTTGACTTTCACCGACGCCCGGTTTGGCTGTGAATTTGAAAAACATGCGCACGGCCCCATGAATATAGGGCCATGATTTATAGCCGTAATGTTCACATACGTGTGTAAATGCTCGTGCAGACGAGAGCATATAAAACCGATGCCGTGGTGGCTACGGTGGTTGTGTTCCTTGCGTAAACCGATCTGGGGTCGTAACTCCATAAGTTCAGCAGGCAAAATCGCTGCTCTGCCGAGAGGATGATTGCGCTATCCTACAAAACACCACACTTGATTACGCACGTTGGTGCACGATGTCCTTGCGGTGGAAGGGATCTTAATGAACGAAAACAAAATGGGACCGCACTCAAATTTCGAAACGATCACAAATCACTGCCCCAGATACATGATTCGAAACGCGTGGCGAAACAAAATCATGGTATGCATTAGGTCATAATACAGATTTACCGTCTATCGCACCACTGATCTCACTCTCTCGTCTCGTCTAAAAGGAAAAAAGAATTCCCTATAGGTGCGTGCGTGCTTACTCAACTTTCATCATACTGCCCGTAGCCAAGCCAAGTATAGCTTGGTGGTGAAGATATTCTTGCGCTCTTCTGTTAAAATTAATTCAAATAATTATATTCGACGGCTACCTGCCAAACATACACCGTAATTGAATGTACGCAGCATAGAAAACACCCTGGCCGCAGTAATGATAGGTTATGGTAAACAGGAGTTACCTACCACAGCGGGGGCACGCCATTTTTTGGCAGGGACTCGAGAATCACGCTAGCAACAACTGGCTGTTGCGACACGCAAACACGCTCTGTGCCAATCTGACCGTCCCCTTACTACTACTACCTGCTTACTATTTAGTATACATAGGAATATCGTTTCAAACGTCGAACCAATAGCTTTGACCTGCAACGACTGGAGTGAATTATTACCTTGTAATATTTACCGCACAACCGGCACCTTTGTCGAATATTTCTGGAATAATGTGGCCACGATCGTTAGATGCGATATTCAAATGCTGCAAATTCGTCTCAATAATTACACTTGAACTAGCCTGATCAACCCAGGTTACTAGTGTGAATTGTGCTCGAAAAATGATGGTCCGGCATAAATCTGATTTGTCCTGCACGTACCGATAGTTGAGCAGGAAAAAAAACATGAATTATTAACCAGATGGCTTGGTGATTTATGAAATGACGATAAGATGTACAATGAAGTGAATGAAATGAATGAAAAAGAAATCGCATCCCTTGTATGGAGCGTAGCGGAAGCAGTTTTCGCACATTACCAACTCGCGCAGTCGCGAATACTTCAAACTTACGTTTGACCAGCTGCTGGGGTTTTGCTGGGGAGTACAGAAACCCCATCGGGTAATTTGTTTTTTATGTTGACGTACTTGCGAAGCAGCTGCTCCCGTGCATCATGTGGACGACGTAATTTTCAATTATTTTTTGAAGGGGCTCCAGAATTCCGAGTTCTCGGAGTTGCTAACCGCCATCCCATGTAAGCAGTAGATGTGCTCTTTTACATACGAGTATGTTTCGTTAGGTGCACCGATGAATATCCAATTATTCACACCCGATCAACACTCACATGTTTACACATCTTCAATCACTCAACTTCATTAAGCTCAGGAATGGTTTTTAATGGGGCCATTATAAGGCCCACCTTTGAAAACATTAGGTCGAGGTATAACGTGTGTAACGTGAAGCTATTACTCGAACAGGCAACTTCATTGTACGCGCTAGATAATTGTTTTCCAAACTTCGAGAGTCCCGATTGTTTCAACATGGAGTTACACCAACATTTTTGTTCGTTTCCTGGCGCTTCTGAGCCAGAAATGCTTTGCGTGTGATTTGGCAGTAATTTGGAGTGTTTTGCCAATGTTTTGTTGCAAGCATAATCAAGCCGTTGTTAAAACTTCAGTAACTATCCTTTCGATGGGTTTTTTTAGTAATCGACTGAAACTTAAAGTGATTTGAAGTTTACTCTTCGGCTACCGGTTATGCCTCGACGAGCCTGGGGTAGTGCTATGCTCTCTTTTATGGTCCTGACGCATCGCTGCAGTAGTATTCGTAACTTAGGAACCAGTGGAACCGCAACCTTGCCGACTTCGCAAAAACGACTCATGCTTCAGCAGGCCAAATTGTGAAGCATTTGCAAAAAATCAGCGGATCGATAGAGACGAAGTCTACCCTGAAATGCATTACATTAATCAATTTGTATCTACACAACTTGTGCGAACAGATCATTGCTGAGAATAAACCACCCCACAACAACAACCATTGTTGGAATGTGAAATAGAATCCGTAAAGAGTCTGCGAGCTCGGCTTTCCGTATGATTTTCCATTAATTGAAATCGACCTCTTGCCTTCGCCGACCAAAAGGGCGCTCGGTTATTGACCCTATTTTTTCTTTTTATGGCTTCAACATCCAGTGAAACCTTTCTTAAGCGATGCTCGTAAGCGTTTCGTTCCGTTTCATAGCCGTTGTTCCATTCACATTGCCTGCTCACGGCGTAGGCTGGTGGGCAGGCTTGATAATAAAGGGGCTAGTAAGCATGCTTCATCATCTACACCACTTAGTAAGATTTATGAATCGCTGCGCTGGTCAGCGCCTATTGCTGCCATTGTTGCACGAACTGTTTTCCGTTACCCAGCTCAGCGCATTCCGGAGTCAGAGAGAATTTAGTTTCCTGTTTTCTATTATTGCTTTCCGACATTCAACAATTCCCAGTGAAATGCGGGTTCTCGGGGAAGTTCTTATAAATCGATATAGTGTTTATAGAACATTTAGCGACGACGACACACTCGCCGAAGATTCATATCATAACTTTCCTTGTCGTTAGGAGCATATGCTGCGACCCCTTGTACAGTTCTTCCCGTGGCAGATTGGGGTTGCCCTTTAGAGTGTCATTACCACTCTAAGTATGAAATAGAAATTAATTTGTAGAAAAGAAAAATGTGCTTGGCTCGTCTGTAGTTCGTCTCGGTGCACCGATTAATCGGTTTCTAAACTCGGAGCTAAATCGGAGCATCTACTTGAGTGCAGCACCTTCTTCTTCTTCTTCTTCGGGAACAACCGCTGAGCAGTCTTTTCCTGCATCAGGGAGAATGTTAATCTCCGATGCATTCTGTAGCGGTTCGGCGAACACCTTAAGTTGATGCTTAATACGGCTCTATGAATGTGAAACCTGAACTACATTTTTCTTCTAATTCAAATGAAAGATATAAAAAATATTGATAAATATAATCGAGCGAGCAAATATATTTTGTAGAAAATCGGTGAAAAGTTATCGCATATTTTTATCGCACGACTTTAAAAAACCGCAAACAGTTTGCAATCATCACGAACCGATTCTAATGACTCTAACGGTAAAATAATCGCACCAATTTTCAAACAGTTTGTTACAAATCAATTATTCATTCAATGCAATTGAACTCTTCCACCACTACTGGCCAAAATTCAGAAATAAACATTTTCGCGGAACAGCGAATCCATTGCGTGAGAATGGCTTATTGATAAATTGTTATCAGCCCAAGCGCACGGCACCAATGTCGGTGGATCCTCCCATAATCCCCTTAGGGCATGCTCTGCTCTTCAATCCATTATCGAGAATGGACAGTGACAGTACCGACAGCATACAATTACCGCGACCCAACGTTCCTACGCTATCAAATGTTTCGCCGACAGTATGGACACCAAATGCTAACCAAAATTTGAAGTGACCATTTGGGAGGATTTCTCTTGTTCTCTTCTCTGGTGAACGCTTGAGTATAGAAGAATGACCAGCATTTTCGATATCCGCAACACTCGAAAACAAGTGCTATCTCGTTGGTGCTTGTTTATCGGCATTCAGGTATGTCATACAAATGTCATACAAATTAGTTGACAAAATGAATCGAATGTTCGGACTACAGTAATTTTTGAA
Source organism: Anopheles cruzii (assembly GCF_943734635.1). NCBI lineage: Eukaryota > Metazoa > Arthropoda > Insecta > Diptera > Culicidae > Anopheles > Anopheles cruzii. The sequence continues at coordinate 48,233,112 of NC_069145.1, forward strand.
ACAAACCAAATATTTGGCTTTACAACGGACAGATATTCTTTAGCATAACCAACAAAATCAAAACAACACCTACATGAAAAAAATCGTAATCATCAAATTTCTATGGCTGTATATTCACAGCACATTCGCACTGACGTACGGCAAAGAATGAACAACATTCTCCATCGATATATGCGTAGGACAGGACTCTAACTATCTAACTAAAGCAGCATGTACTGTTCTTTTGTTCGTCCGATCGTTGAGTATGCTTGGGTTATGTGGCATCCGCATTATCCATATTGGATTGATTACGTTGAGGCCTTACAACGCAAGTTCTCTAGGATTGCTGCTCTTAGGACTGGTTGGTACCCCGTTCATCGATTATCTCATTACAAAACGCGCTGCCTTCTAGTTGGGCTACGAACACTCGAGCATCTTATACGGTTGGCTAAAGTCGTTTTCGTATTCAAGCTCTTGACCCGATTATGACCCGCTACTAGCTCTCATACGTATACCATTTTTTTGTCACTTATTGAATTTAATATGTCCCTTAATCAGTGTCGTGACGGTTTTGCTTTTGTGTCTTCTTAGAAACTGTTTTATTCATGCATCTTTCAATACATCGATTACCTGTTTCTTAGTTCAGAAGAAATGTAAAACAAGATCACTAAGTAACTATCAAAGAGGATTCCAAAGAGGAAAGTCATTGATCAGACCATTCAACATGCGGCAGATCCTTGAAGGAATGTTCGAATTTCGTAATAACCCCTGTTTCTAGAGAAACACGGGGATATGTCTTTAAATGTCCTGGATATTTTTCCACAATTGTTTTATGGTGCAATTAGCCCAACCAAAAATGAAAGCTATGTGTGGATCGATGACTTGATACGTAACTAGTACTAGTAACGAGTAATAATGAATCGTAAACTCTAGCCAGAGCTAGCTCATGAGTGCGGTTTTCCTACTGCGGAAAGCAGTAGTGAGAGATTGATTCTCACGAGTTCTACGTTTCCAGCGTTGAGTACCTTCCTCACACTACTAACGGATTAACGGTTCGAATGCTTCCAACATTCCAGTGCCGAGTTACTTTCCGAGCTGATCACGAGTAAGAAACTTCCGTTAAGCTTCGGCTACCGGCGAGATTTTCGTCGGGATGTGAGCATCGCATCGGCATCCCGACAACCACGGCCTGGGTTGCCGAAAGGAGTCCGAAACCGAAGAGCACTCGATACTCTGCGACGTAAAGTGGACTAGTCATTCATATTTCATCCTGCAGTTTCAGCCGAACTGTTACCAAAAAGAGGCGCACAGTATTTCGTTTGGCTACGGGTCTTTCTTGTGTTTCATTTACGAGTTTCATTTCATGGGTGTATCGTGTCTTACGTCGTCTAATTTCACATTATCCGTGCATCTGGTTTCCAATGCAGCTTATAGTGCAACTTTTCTGAAGTGTTACCGTTCTCCTTTCGACGGACCAGTACAGCTGAAGCGAAAGCTGGCAGGAAAACTGCGAATGTTAGCATGATCAAGCGCATGTGCGCCTACAGCGTAGGAAGGTGTCAGACGGTGTAAGTGTTTTTCACAGCTCACAATTGAAAAAAGTCATTTCACCAAACTCTAAGCAAGAATTGCAACACTTGCTAGAGAATGTTTGTGTGCGAGGATAATCAAGTTTGTGTTTGTGTGGCTGTGATAGCGAACGACTAGTGTGGCACATTAGTTTAAGGTCCTCGGTTTATAGTGAATGATTTCGTTGTTACTGTTTTCAACGTAAATCTTACTCGTGCCAAGTTCTGTTTTGATTTGAATTAGGCAACGCACAGTAATTCCCGGAAGGATAAATGAAACAGAAAACTATCACGAACTTAGTTCTCTGCCCCTCTCTATCTCTCTCTTGATAAGTCAGCAATCGTTCGTTTCAAAAAGGCGTCACAAAGGATTATCTAGGAGTCGACAAGGTCTCTAGCTATTCGGTCGCCTAACAAGCAAACACAACCACCGCACGCAATCCCTTTGTAGAGGGGGACGACTCTACCGAGTTTACGAACAGTGGAAAGCTTCACGTATCGTAATAACTGTCACGCCGGTTGAGGTGCAATCTTGCCGTCACTTTGGCGCCATATCTAGCGGCCGGTGTCATTTGTCTAGCAAAACAGGGAAAGTCGATTGAGCCCTTTCTGACAGCGATCGATCAAAACCCGGCGCTAGTCAGAAAATCCTCAGAATCCCCAGGAAGAGGAAACATTTAACATATGATTAGTTTAACACCGTTTCAGAGAGCCATTTTTGATAATCAATTGTTCCTTAACACCATAATATTCGTCAGAAAAGATTCCAATGATTGTAAGAATTGGACTGTTTATCAATAAAATAGAAAGAGAACAGATTCGAATAAAGCAGAATAAATAAAATCACACAAATCTAGCCTTCGTGTTAAACAAATATTTATCCTAGAGCATACAGAGTCCTTGTCAATGCTGAGCTACGGAAATTCCCCAGTTATCGGAGGAACAAATGGCGTGATTACTTTTTATTGTTGTCCGGAGTGCGGAGGCTGTGTGTTAGTATGTGAAAAACTTGTTTTTCTTGTTGGGCGCAAAATTTCAAACTCACCTACGGCGCCCGCACGGCCATGTTTGACAATGTATTATTCCCAGGCTGGAAACGCAGTTTTGTTTTTGTTTAACATCATGTATAAGCATACGTTAGTCACCGTGACGTTGATTTCATTCCGTGACGATTGTACCACACACCAATGTGCCAAAAAGTACCGAAGTTGTAGCAATGAGCCATTCTATTTTCATTGGATTCTCAGCCTTCCAAATAAGAGAGACGCTGTCAACTTTCGGCGAAATAGCATTTCAAAATGGATCGATTGAAGAACCCCCAATATTCTGGTTTAACAATCCACGCATGTGTGTGTGGCCAGTGTGGCTCAACCGAAAACGAGCAGTAAAAAAGTCAAAGGAAAACATATTTGTTTTCCTTTCGCTGTTCTATCATTCGGCAATCTTTTGCATCTTTAATTCTGAATCTGCAAATGGAAATAAGGGTGATACATATCTGTAGGACGCAAAACCCTAGGATTAGTGCAGGGTTTGGAAATGCGGGGGAACATAATGTTGCTGCGAAACAGTTTTTTTTTCCAAATGCTCTCGGGTTCTGTCTCAGCCACAGGTAAGATTCCTATTTTCTCCCAATTTACTCCCATTCTTCGTCGTCAACTGACGAAACACTGGACTCACCCACACTATTTTGGATCAAATTATTCTTCTTCTTTCTTGTAGCCCAAGGTCTGCACTGTGCGTAGCACCGATATTTCAAATTTAACAAAAAAATCACTATGTACCTTGTTTTTTGCCGAATGTATAATAGTCTTCCAGATGCGAGTGTACAATCTTGACACCTTCAGACCTTACCTCAAGTATTGCGAATTAGTTGATCTGGGAATTCTTTTTGGATGTTCGTCCATTGTCTAATCAATGCATTCATGAATTGCTCTCAACTCTCAGCAAGAAAATGGAGTTCTGGTTTGGCCACGTTATGTTATGCTTACCAGAAACTCAGCGCTCTCTTGCGCACATCGTTCATTCCTAAATAGCGGCCTTTGATTGCTGTAAAATTGGCTGTTTTCTCACATTAACGAATCTCAGATTGTGTCATCTGGTGCATGCGGCGGTTATCACTGCCGAATTCATCAAACATTTCATAAAACCTGGTGTAGTCGTGCGATATGTTATGTTTTACAAATTCCTTGTTTCTAACACATCTAACACAAAAAAGTGTTCTTGTAACACAAAAAAGTTCAATTGCTAAGGGATTTATCAAAACAAACTGTTCAATAACCTAACCATAAGAATACCACACCAATTCTGAAAACATACTTCGATTTCTTCGTTTTTTTTTTAGAAAACATGCGCTGCAACTAAACACAGTACGTCGATACGCACGTACACATTTCGCAGCGAAGCGGTTTTGCTCCAGAGGAAATACGAACGGACTGCGCAAAGGATACAGGTCACTTGATGCTAATAACCAGAAGTATGGCGAGAGCACTCGGCAGAACCCAAACAACTTAGATGACGCCAACGCCAGTAGTTGATTCTCAAGTCGTTCGGCGGTAACGGCTGACCATCCGCTTCAGCCATTCTAAAACCTTAAGCGTGATAACCATAAACCTACAATGGCGATTGCATTGTTGGACCGCTCGCAAAATAAGTGTTCTTACAAATGCGTTTTGTGTGTGTATAGTAAGGGTTAAAAAAGGGTTGTGAATTCCGTGATGCAACATATGATACGAAAGTAAAAATAAAAAGTGTGTCAGAAACAACCAAACGTTCTTCTTTATTCACAAAATATGCTTTGACATATTGGTTTGTTATAAAATTTACTACATCAACTGAACTAAATTCAATATTCACTAAACATAAAAAATGTTTAATGACGTGATTATTTTTTCATCATACTACAGGCTACTGCTACTGTAGGTGGATTCGAGCTTTAAAAGTTATGCAGGGCTGGACTTGGACAACCGTCTCTTTTTCAAAAACAATTTACATAATTTTTTTATGAAGCATTTTTCACACGCTTGGGAAAAGCTCAACGAAACCCGTGACCGTATTCATTCCGTTCATATTTCAACAGGTGAAGCAATGTTTAAACGAACTGCATGTTGAGAACGCGAATGTTTGTTTTTTGCACTGAACAATTTGTTGAAACATCAAAAGCCACCGACCTTCCTCCGTCAGTTCATGAGTTCAATTTACCATCAAATAAAATTAATCATTTATGGCATTTTCATCGAGTCTATTGTGCTTACCGCGAACGTTAGTGGCGGCAAGCTAGACGTACGTTCAGTGTCTCTGCAATCGACTTTTTTCTGTATTTTTTTTAAATTACACCTATATTTACATTCTATAAAGCGATCGTCTGACAATAAACGGCGATAAGCGTCTCTTTTTTTATTATTATTATTTCGACGAATACTGCTATACTCTTTTTCCTGCGCCTTTCGTCTAGGTTATTTGATGGATTTTCTTCAACCCATCGAACGCTTTCCCTCTAGTGGTTCTGCCTGATGGCCAGCTGCTAGAGCTTTGGCAACATTGTAACTGCAGAATCGACAGGTTCAGGTGCGAATGGTTGGTTTTGGTTTTTGGTTTTGAAGGGCAAATCTAGAGAACACAATCATAACCGCCAAACAAACACGTTTTTAAGTGGTGGCCACTTCCAAACTGTTAGTCCACCCAGTGTCCGCAATGCCGCGTCGGCATCATCATCCAAAGGATTTTCGGTGTTACTCTATTGTGTGTCATCGAACTGGGCTGGAACAAGCTGCAGTAGCATTTTTATTACATGGAACAAGATTTTAAATAATTTTAATTTTGAAATGTAAGCATAAGAATGTTGCATTGACGTTATATCGTTTGATGACGGTCAATGCAAATGTCCGAAGGAAATGAGGAATAAAAATAAAGTACGAATAATAAAATGCTAATGTGTGTTATTTCTAGGTTAAGTTCCGCTGTGCACTACCACTATTGTGCTACAGAAAGCGAGGAACAACTGGAATTTGGACTTTTCATTAATTATGTCGGCGTATCTGGGTTGATGTGCCGCACGATGTAAAATTATAGTGTTGTTAGTGCGCTGTGATATTGATGAAAACGATGGACTCAAAAACGGTATTGCCGTGCTGAGTTGGCAATGTGTATAGGAAGTGCTTGTAGTGTTGGAAGCACTGAAGCAAAAGATTTCTATTCTTCGTTTTTCAAAATACATTTGAAGTTGTTATTGGTTATTGATGTAATGACCAATTTAAGCATGTTTAAAAAATGTGTTGAATTTTCGGAAAAGTTAATTTTTGCAGTGGTTTTTGTCGTAATGTTTCGATTACGATATTGATTCTGCATCGAACGTGTTTATTGGAAAATATGCTACGTGACTTTCTTAGTGGTTTGTGAGAATTTTTAATTATGTTTCATTCCACGCAAGCCGCAAGCCTCACCTAAGAAGTCTTTCAAATTTGGGGGCCCCATTAGGGTGCCAGAGGCATGAAGTTGACGGATTTTTTATGAATATTTGATTAAAACAATTTTCATATTTTACATCCGCACCAACCTTTACTCGCCAATGAACACGGCCCTTTTTTATCTACCTATAACTACATAGCTTCAATTAAGTGACACGTATATCAATCTGATTGTTAATTGGTTTCATATCAATCTTTTTCGTACCACACAATGTGAAATCCAGTTTGTGGTGCAATCTTATTTCTTATACAGATATTATTGTATGATGCAATATAATTTAAATAATTTCGAGGGAGGATGCAATTTTATGTATTAAAGCTGGCTGCCAAGCAAAAATGGCGATATGCTGTACATGGCAGTTGCATGGCAAAAGATAGGTGATAGTCATGAGACAGTGGCATAAAGGTAGGCCGTTTTATCCAGCATCATTTCGATAACCATTTGACAAATTGTGTCACTGCTTTGCGGTAGAATCTACTATGCAGCACTGAGGAAGTTAAGGAGAGCAATCTCTTCTTTGGCGATCAATTTCAAAAAGGTAAATCGTAATTTGAAGTAGCTAAAGCCACTCATCGGTTCTGGTACAGCGAGCAAAAGGTTGGACTGTTAGAATTCAATTGGCCGGACAAGCGGCCAGACCAAAAAGTTCGATAGGGTAGTTCGGACGAAACGAACAAACTTGTTTTTTTTAACCTTCAGTGAAGACCATAAATCACGGCATCGTGTTCGTCCTTCAGTGTTTATGTTTTCGGTCGTGCTTTAAGGTGTAGCTAGTTATTTCCTTCGGAAACGCACACACCTTGTTTATATTCCCTAGGAGGTGCTTAGAAGACATCCGGCTTCTCTTATGGCAAAGACCAAAGTGACATCAGCACAGTTCGCGAAAACATGGCATACATGTTAATCGCCACGGTAAATTAGACATCAATTCGAAATCCTACTCAGTCCGAGACTCTCCAGAGGTTTATAAACCAACCATGAAGCGGAAACGGCAGATCTTTCAATTTCAAAAGTCGATTCGCGTCGATATTGGGACGCGCAGCCCCTCTTTGAAATCGGTCGAGGAATAGTCCTATCATGTGCTTTGCGGGAAGTCCCTTCGTTTCTTTTGAATCCGGGGTCGGAGTCTATTCTACGAACTCGAAAGTTAAGTTAGAAGATTATGCTCAAGCGTCAAATAAGCGTTCCAGCAAACCAGCCAACCGGGCCACTCGCCCCAATCGCATGCAATTCGCATGTGGCACTCGGAATCATCAACTTTTATTTACTCTATTGGCTGATGTGAAGGCGGCATTGCAACAATTGCGGCGAAGTACGCATCATAACGTCACCTCGCTTTGTTAAATCGATGAACCATCACGCGCCTCCATTTCTTAGGTGTTTGGCGGCACTGTTGTGACAGGTAGCTGTCAGAGGACATTGATCAAACTAGACTGTACACACAATGATCCAAGTGGAAGATCACTTGATGGTGTCAATTAGCACTGTTGTTTATGAAAGTTTTTCAAAGAAAAGGAAACAATAGTGACGAAAACAATTTAAGACTGTGTTCGATATTGTACATAGCAAGGGTAGTAGAATCAACACTTAAGATAAAAGTGAGAATATTTGTGTAGGAATTATTACAACTTCCTTTGGTTGGTCAAAAGTCCATGCATGGTCAAGAATGTAAACTTGTGGTGAAAGATGCGATGGTAGATGGTTTCATAACACAGCCCTAACTGGTCCTAAAGTACTAACTGGTCTAGCTTACGCACGAAGCGTGCTACCAGCATAAATTTTCTTTGATGTGCCGATCACCCCATACAAGGAAAAAATCATGCTCGAATGCTCAGCAGCATTCGAGTCAAAGAAGGTGAGACCGATAGTTGTGTCCGGCTCTTGAAGGTTTGACTCCCCTTGTCGGCTGATCCATTTAAGCCGCCGATTAACTTCCAATCAAAGTTTAAGTACTTTCAAAGTACCGGAAATTTTCCAGCCATGCTGATCCGGTGGTGAACCAGGATCGTGGGAAAAGATATTATCACCAACGGTAGGTAGGAGAGAAATGAAAAAAAAAACGATCGCACCGCTATTGATGTGGAAGTTGTGCAAAAGACGGACCGGACTTCATCGGCCACCTTGAGGGTGAATAAGCGAACTTCGTGTTACGAAAGAATGTGAAGATTTTCGCTAACCATCGTGTGTGTTTGTTTGTTAGCGAGTGCCAGAGACCGTGTCGTGGGACACCAACAACGAAAACGTAAAAGAAAATTTATCGAACTTGGAGCACGAGAAGTGGAAATGAAAATAAAAAAGCCCGGGGAAGCTGGTGGTTTTTCATCGTATCAAGGATAAGTTTTGTACGATGCTAGGAACACTATGGAGCGCAGCGCCTTTTCTGAGAGCATTGTCTCCCGCGTTTCTGCGGGGAAACCCTACAACCACCGTATCAACGTATTGAAAGGAAATAATCGAAGCATAATGAAGTTCATCTACGGCACCGGTCCCGGAACCTCGAGGCCTCGAAAAGTTCAATCTGTTTCCAGCCATTGAGATTATATTGGAGAGCATAGCGATTTATTTGAGTAAAGAAAATTAGCCCATAAAGTGCACATACATTGTGTGCGAAAAAATGTTCGTGTTGGAGTTCAGCATAAATTACTCACCTGCAAAGAACAGAAGACAGGTACATGACCAAACAATTCATTTTTATGTCTTAAGATCTTAATTTTATGTTGAAAGTATCATTGAATGACTGAAACATTCTTTCGTCTATTTGGTTTACATTTCCTTGATGTTCTTTTAACCTAACGAACAGAGCTCTATTAAACACCAACTTAAAGTTTTACACTCAAGTTGATGCACTGTCAGTGTTCGATCTGACGTCTTTCGCACAGAAACCGACTGATCGATGTAGCGCAGGCGGATGATTTACGAATGAGCAACTTTAGTAAAATAATGTACTATTATTTTCTAATTATATAGCTTCCCAAAAATCATGCATTATGTTAGAATTCATCTCAAACTATAGATAAAAGATTTTGTTTTGTCAGTAGATTCGCTCTCGGCTTAGATTTTCTTCGCAAGATATATTGATTGATTTGTATATTGGCTTTAGATGTACTTCCATATTGTGAAAATAAGATAGAGTTGACCCTAATTAGCCCATGCGCAATATTAGGCAACAAGTACAGAGTACTATATAGCAATATTAGGCAAAAGAACTTCAAAATCGAGTAGCTTCAGCTTCCCGCTCGCGTAGGGACCTACGTTGTCTTGTTTTCCTCTTCGCTGTGCTCTAGGTTGGCCCAGAGTGAAGATTGCTATTAATTTATTTTCTTCTTAATGTCTTATTTGAACAGCAAACCATTTGTACTGTCGAAAATAGTTTGGATCGCCACATACATGTTCAATCTACCTCCAAACCAAATACAATTTTACGATTTATTGGCATATTCCGGGTTTTTGTTACATACTTCAAAAGCCTACGTCATTTGCTGCGAACATCAGTTCATCAAAAATTAACTTCTCATCTCGAACGAGATTGCCGGATTCGATATCAAGATAATAATGCTAATGACGTTTAAACACTGGATGAACATACCACCACGCTGTTACAAATAGCTGGTGGCAATTTGAAGAAGTAAAATCCTCGAAAAGTTGAGAGAATGAAACCACAGCCCTGCGCCATCTTCTTGCAGTTCTTTGATTTCTTCGACCATCGACGATGTTCAAATTGACGTATCGAACAGTGAAGCGAGTGAAGCTAGTGATGCTTGATGCGCTAACTTATTTCCCGTGCTGCTCGTGGCGGTTCAGAGGTTGCAGGTTTTCCTTTAATCCTATTTTTTGGCTGTGCAACCAGCACATCGCCAACATGAGCGTACGGTTTTTTTCATTTGTGCAAGTGTGCGTCTACTTTGCCCTTCTACGTAAAAAACCAATCATTCGGAAGATTTACAATTCAAATAGTTTAAAGCCACATCTCGGTTCGAACATGGGGTTGGAACGAAGGAGTTGGCAGTGACACGGTGTTGGGTATCTGACCCGGAACTTCTTGCATCACATTTAAAACCATTCCTAATGAAAGCAATCGAATTCGGTACCGCCATTTCGACGACCCAGCGGACCAGACCGTTCGCGGTTTCCGACATGATTTAAAAATTGTTAATAGTTCGTTCCTTCCTGTGTTTCTGTTGTTCACTCCACCGGAAGTGTGCCAGAGTAGAACGGAAGGAAAGCTAATACCGTGAAGAGCGGCTATCTTTCGCTATCTGCCTCGATGTGACGACTCTAGGGATCCGTACACTCGGTTGAGGAAGATTTTATCATTCTATTTACTTCCCGAAGATTATTACTCACATTGTACGGTTGCATCTCTGTTTTGGTGGTTTTCATGTTTGATACTGGTTTTTACATTTCGTTTACTTATACCTCGTTTCGCGTCAATTTTGCTACAAGTTGAAACGGAAAGTTGAAAAAGGAAATTGAAACTAACACATTACTGCTACAAGCTTAGTTTAAATGAAAAAAAGATGACTCCTGGTTAACAGTAACAGAAGCATTTTCTTTGAGAACTTGATTTTAGCAAAAACCTTATTTCTGGGTCGAGTAAAAACTCATTGAGTATTGTATTATTTGATTTATAAATATTACTAGGTGTGTGCGTTGAGAAACGAACTTTTAAAAAGATGGCTGTACCTGCCGATTGGGACTTCCCAGTTTAGCGGTTCATTCATCATTACCTTGTTTTGACATCAGGTAATGGATTTCAGGTCGAAAAAAAAATTATTTCGGTGTGCAACCCATCATTGAAAGGGTTAAACTATGTCAACTTTTGTGCCTGAAAATGACGGTTTGCGGGGATTATTATTTTTCTGCCACTGTTGAAGAAAACTACTTCGGAATCGCACCAAATGCTTGTCGAGACTTGTATTTGGAAGATCGCAGTGCTTTAAGTGGTTTAAAAAATTCCAAAATGGCGATTTTGACTTTACAAAAAAAGCGTCGAAGGACTCCAAAAAACGGACTTTTTGATGGGACAGAAAGGTGTGGTGTTTCACAAGCTGCTAAAACCTGATGGAAACGTTAATGGTCAATTTGACCTTCGAATAAAATAGAAATTTGCATAAAAAATTTATAAACATTTTTTTGTGTGTTAAAAAAGTTCGTTTCTCAACGCACACACCTAGTATATTTCACTAAGCAAAACATGCCTGTTCATGGGTTCAGTGGGAATGGGCTAAAGGTCTGTCAAATAATACTGTCTAAGTGCCTTACGTTTCGATTTCTGCCGAGCGTGTTTGATAGAAAATTTTGATCACCCAACAGTTTCCACAAATAATTAGAAATAATTTTCAACACAAACAGTCACAAAAGTTTTCACTCAGTTAGAACACCGTACATAATATAATTCAGATAGTTAAACTGATCGTTTAACATGAGGGCGAGAAGTTGGACCAATATCTCACTTGTGGATTCTCTCAACTTTTGGTTTGTTTTTACCAAGCTTCCGTGGGCCCAATTTTCCGGCCACTTCAAAGCAGGTCGTCTATCTGAGCTCCAGAGGAAGCGCTAATGGCTCTGGCGGTTTGGCTGTATGCGATTAGCTAAAAATGTGTTTTTCTCTGTAAGTTTCGGAACCGGAAGTGCCGTACGCGGTGCCTGGCGTGTGGGCTAGGAATGGAATTTGTTCTTCTTTGCAGATTGCACCGACCTGGGAGCTGAAGCGTGAGCTGTGAGGAGCACGTTGGTGGAGAAAAGATACTATTTCCCGGCTGTGTAGTTCCTTATTTCATACGTTGCCGTATCCTGGCGGCGACATGGCGCGAGTTTGGTATCTGCATCTTTTGGACTAGGAGTTGGTGGTACTGCAAACCAAACCGAAGCGTAGCGGAGCTACGCTAGCATGGGAAGCCCTTAGTATCACACGGAAGGATAAAGGCGCCGGAGCTTTTAAGTGGTTTCTCTTCACAAGATAGATGAGGTAATTTCCTTTTTATCCTTCGCCAAAAATCTCTCCGCTATTTCGGCCAGTTTTTCACTGATGCATTATTTTATGCTTCCCTCCGTCTCCATTTCACGGATTTCTCTGGGTTCCATGGAAAACTTTTTGGAAAATGTTTATGGGGCTGAAATACTTTCAGATAAATGGAAATTTTCGATCTTTCCGCATCCGCATTGAAATTCGATGCATTTGGATACTTTTCAACTTTTGTTTTGTATCGAATCACCGTTTGGGGTTCAAATTTCTTATGTTTCAATGTGATGTGGGCTTTGGTAGCACAGTTCCGTTTGCTTGTAGTCATTATCGGGAGTTAGTTTTAAATTAACCAATTTGGTAACAAATCATCAACTTATATAAGTTTCACTATGTCTTCAATTACTGATGAAACTAATTCAGCATTTGATATTGCCGGTTTTTTGCGTAAACAAACACTTGTTTAACGTTTTTCGGCACTCTCCTAGACATTTGTACTTGTATGTTCATATGAAGAATAATGGCCAAGGCTAGATCCTCACCTGTAACGGACTTCTGGAACTGATACCGAGCGTGAAACGTCTTACGGCATTCACATTCAGATGCGAAGATAATGGGGAAAGCAGAAGTCAAACATCCAGTAGTTAAACGGCGAGCGTACAGAGAGAGTTCCTAAGGAACGCAGTGTCCTAGAACTCGTTCAGTGCCCTAGTGGGAAATGACTACGAAGTTTCCGTGAACATCTTCATACATGTTGGGTGGTGTTCAGACAACTTCTTCCAATCGGTGCGGCTGAATCTGTATTATGAGTAGCTTTCGGTAGTTTGTCCGATTCCGAAACTTGATCTTTAGGAAACCTTAGTAAAGTCTTCGTGTCGAGGTCGAATGGGAAAAGGGAAAGTTTCTTCCAAGCCGATAAGCATTGCTTGGTGGAACTTTGATAGTAAATGTTTATTTTATGATTTTTCTCGTATTTGCACGTTCAGGGGTCCAATACGAACTAGCAGGTCATACCAACGTAGAGGCAAAGCATATTGTATCACATGGTATAATAAGTCCAAAAGATATCTCATAAATGCGAAAACAATTTCAAAATTCGTGGATATACAACAACAACATACAGCACTTACTATTGTTTTGCATTTACAATTATGTATGAATATGTACGAAACTGTTTTTGAAATAACAGACAGAGTCACAGTCAGAGTAACGCTTTTGAGAGCTAATTGGAGCCGTTTGGATTAGAATAAAAAGGTGTTTGTGACAGTATGTAGAAATGTACAAACTTCAATCCGCCAGTATACCTAGGAATCCAAAAGATCATTATTAGAGAGGATGGGGTACCCAAAAACGGCCGTTAGGAAGTTTATTGCATCTTCATTTGCATGAAAAAGTGAATAAATGGATCAATGGTCTTTGTCTAATCTACGGTCTTGTTGGAATCTACGGTGTTTACTGTTGTATCAGCCGTTTTGTGTTTGAGTACGAATTAAATGGCCAGGGTGAGCGGGCAACTGTCGTCAGGTGAGTTAGTTTGAAATTTGTTCTTCTTCTTATACGGCTACAACTGCCGAGCGGTCAATGTTAATCTCTTCTGCTTTCTGTAACAGTGTGTTTCTCGCCTGCTCACCGCCTGCTGCATGTAGTGCGTTACCGATTGCGAAGAAAAATACATATTTTAATAAGTAATTAAAAGATGAAATTATGAATTAACTACCTTGAACAAGGAGAAACCATCAATGGCGATTAAGGTATGCATTGTGTTGAAAATGGTTTTCTGTTTTCTAACATCTTTTGTACTTATCGGCCCACATATCATGATTACTTGGACGAGCAAACTCTTTCACGGGTGAAGGTAAAAATGTTGAAATCAGAGTGAAAACTTCCGAAAATTGTTCGGATGCACTGAGCTAACAAGTATGCTTTCTTCAAGCCTGAAGACCATGACATAGTTGAGAATTTGGTCGCGTATCTAACACGTTTTTTGGGAACATCAAGACGAAGAGGTGTAGGATTGTTGGGCTATTTTGGTGCGGTTGGATTTGGGAAAGCATTCCAACAATCAATTGGTAGTCTTGAAAACGTCTCGAAAGTGCGAGAAGTTTTCAGTTTAGGCTAAGGACGAACATCGTGATTATAACCATAATCACGTCCCTACTTATCGTCTTTGTAATCCTTTTCATTCACTGGTGTCAGATCGACATAATTGCTTTGGACCCTCCGCAAGCCAATGCATAGAAATTCGTTACAATTTGAAGGTAATGTAATTATTTTCTAGCGCTTAGTTAGGGGTGGCTGACTTTTCACTGTGGTCTGCTGGTTATACCGTGATCCTTCACATCACACCTGTATGCTGTACGATGCTCTGTTTCCTGCTCATGCAAAGGTGGCACCCAATGGTGTGTTCACGATACATGATTGACATCGGATAATTTGATGGCAAAAGTTTTTAATTAAACCGGGAAGTGGCTCCCGAAGAGGGAGCTGAATCGGATCAGCGATAGTGGATAGCGCTTGTATTAAGTAGTCTAATTAATGCACTCGATTCGATGCTTCGTACTGCTGGGTCGGCAATATGGTGATGGTGTCCGAAATAAGAGCAAATCAGGATCGTATTCGGGCCAAAATGGTACGCACTAGGAAGGTCGGCTAGCTCGTCCACAAAAAAGGGTCTACATACGATGCGCACATGTGTTCAAGACCTTTAGCGAGAGAGCCGACTACACGATTAATTACTTCCGAGCGCAAATTACACCTTCGCAATCGTTTGAACAAGATCGTCCTGTTCGACGCTCCTGAAGGATAGAGGTTCGGTATCTAGTTCAATCTACCTCCAGAGCACGGTAGAGAGCAAGTAACTTATGTCCAGCACAAAAGTGAGGTATTGCATCAATTTAGGAAAAGGCGCGAAGCGTGAAACATACGTATATAGTTGTAGTATGGCATTACGCTGTAGACAGTATTTAAAAACTAAAATTCTACAATGTGATAAAATATGCTCAAAGGGTTATTTGTTTAAGCAGGAGAGATATTGCATCCGAACCAACAAATTACGGTGTATGGAAAGTTCATGATGGACCTTTTCGATGAAGACATCAAAACTTCTTGAGACTTCAAATGTTTTTTTTGCGATGCGTAAGGGTTTTTACATGTTTCGAAAGGACTATTTCTCCGAGGGACCAAATTTCGAAGCAATTCCATAATTGCATTACGGTTGGTTACGCTCGGTGACAGATGAGGTAATTTAATTAAAACATTTTATTGGCAAGTGGGAAGCAAGTCATGTAACAAAAACCGCACATGTACCCAATTTAAAGAAAATCTCACGCTTTAAATTAAGTAACGTAATAGTAAATTTTGAAAACTATGTATGCCGGATATTAATCGGATAATATTAATCGGATTGGATATTAACCGGATGTTTGATTGATGCCCCTTACCAAATGCCATCCATTTTGTAGCCTGTTGAACAAACGGCGCTATGTGCCTCGTGGTTTTTAGGGAACGTTTTTATAAAAATCAACAAATCCAATATAAATACGGCCCGGTCCGTTCTTCTAAGATTAAAAAAAAAACAAATCTATTCCACTCGTTGTTATTTAACTTTGCTTCATCGTTAGTGCTGTGTATTTGGACTGCTTTACAGTTTTAATTTTGAAGATGTTAATAATTGCCATGTTAGGTGAAGGTAGGTCTCGTCATCAGTTGCCATCCAAACAGTTCAACAAGAGAATATCGTGGAGCGAAACAAATGCAAACACCAGTTAGGGAGTTCAGTAGAGTTATGAATAACGTTGCAGGGAGCATTTAGTAAGTTATCCACTGGGAAAATTGAAAACGTGACAAGAAGGATATATTTCGCTGGTGGTGCTAATACGGAAACAAAATACATGGCACCGAAAATTCATCTAGGTTTGCATTTTTTTATCCTGCTGTCTCAAACAGCTCCGAGTTAGCTACCGAGGAGGCTTAGCGCATTTTCATTACCTTTCAGGTTGGCTCGAACGGGTCTCGATTGCACGCCTGGTGGTTTGGTGAGCGATTATTTTATGTTTGCGCTTCCACCCAGTTCGGCGGCTCATGTGGATTCCTGGGTATTAAAGTTTACTAGCGGGTAGAAGTGAAGGTTTCCATTGGATGGTGATGTTGATTTGTTTGTTTTTTGTCGTTCTCTTACGGTCTTGTTTAGTTTGGCAACAAATTTAGGGTTCCGGCCATTCTTTTCTACCGAAGCTTAGTGTCCCGAAACTGAAACCCTTTCGGTCGCCCAATCGTGCGTCGGGTATTCCGTTAGAGCTAATATTTCCGTAAAGGATTAATAAAACCTGGTCCCGCTGGTTGAAAAGCTATCATCGATTCGACGCGTGCAACGCGAATTTGAAAGCATTTTGAGCATGCCTGTCATTGACTTTGTTTTTGGATGGTTGTGTTCGTTGTCGTCTGTTTGGATGGTTGAATGGGTGTCTTAGGCCACATACTGCAAACATTTCCATGAAAATCCGTTCGAAACACGGGGAAAAGCCCGCCGAAGGAATGTCACTTTTTTCGTCAACCAACCACTCTTTTGGCATTCTCAATTGCGTCAGGAATGCGTCATCGACTCACGCCAGACACGGACCGGATGAACCTTTCTCTGAATCCATCGCCAGCTTATTCGAATCTGTTTCGAAATTCGAAAACCGTCATTGCGAGTCGGTCGGTAATTCTAAAGTACAGGCGCAACCAGACGATGAATAGTGTGAACAGGTGCATTTTTTCCGGAGCTGCTATGGCGATGCATCACCGTATTTTACCGATTTTTGGCCGGCCGGTGATACTAAATATTGACGAAACAGATTTTCACACGTCTGTCGCTGAGGTTTCGGTCTATTTGGGTGGAATCGGTTTTTGCTTCACGTCGAGCCACTTTTTCATCCTGCTTTGCAGACAATATGAGGAAACTTTTTCGCAGTCAACTGGGATTTAGTTTGTTTCTTTTTAAGCGAAATAACTAACATAGGAAACCAATTTTGAAAAGTTAAACAAACTGCCTACCGGAAATGTATACTAAATACATGACAGCCAGTAAGAAGGAAAAAGAAAAGATAGAGAGAGATGACTAAGAGAGACTGAAGGGAGACAAATATATTAAGCGAATTTGGGGAAGACTAGTTAATGATGCGATGAGGAAACTGTGAAGAAAATTAATCATAGTTGCAAGAAACCAGGAACGGTCGCAAGGAGAATACTCATACAATTCACACCATGCGGAAGTGAAGTCTGAGTTGGGGACGTTTAAGTGTACGGGATCGGAAAATACCAGATGGAAAAATTTTAAACTTAATCTTTCAAACAGAGCACTGGCGAGACTGACATCCCGTGCAAACTTCAACAAACTTGGTTTCCTTTTGGTGTCTGCTGGGAGTTGCAGATTTATTTCTGTCAGTCAGCTAATTGGAGTTTTTTCTTTGCCGGAATAACGTTGGCAATACAATTATTCAAGCCAAAACCAGATACTTTTGGTTAAACTGTGAGAAGCGCCTATCATACGCGGGATTGGTTGAATTTTTGGCAAGCCGTTTGACAAGTCCTCATATAAACAATGATAGTAACGATGAAATCATGTGATTTTTATTCTCAACCACACCAACACGAGAAGGAAGCTATTATCGAGAATTTCGTTTTGTTGAAAGGGGAAACTACAAGCTCAATGATAGCCTACGATTCGAATAGGGACGGAACCAAGTCTGGTTTAGAGTTTTGTGCAGCACTGGTTCTTCTGGATGGCTTGGAGTCTGGGATAGCGGTCAACGTGACCGGAACGGGCAGCCAGCAGTAGATATTGATAGTAAAGAAAGTAAACAATGTTTTCCTGCTGACGTCTATTGTTGACAAAGTCGGCCAGAGGACGTGCCGAGTCCGTGCGCAGAACGTTTGGAAAATAAATCATCGTCATGCCTGCTGCAGTGTGCACATCTCACGGCTCTCGCACGACAGTGGAGAGCACTTGACAGTTGCATGTTTTAGTTTTTTTTAAGTATATTACATTGGGTGTTACGTCTCTCTCGTTTCAACCCAATCCGTTTGATTCAAGAGTGACGCCTCTTTATCTTTTGTCACATAATTCTCTTCCTTTGCCGATACGGGGACGAGCTGTTCGAAAAGGTAACACAAGCACCAACCACCGGAAACTATTTTGGTCGTCTTCTCTCGTCAGAAAATATTCAAAATGGAAAAGCGATGGAAGCGAAAGAAAATGGTATTGGGCGATTACTCCACGTAACGGCTTTCTCGGTTTTTGTCCTGATATTGAAATAAGAAGAAAAGCTCGCACGACAAAAGAATACTAAACGAACTATCTTTTATCTGTGGTGCATCCTGGTTCAGGTTTTTCAGAGTTTTTCTTGGGTTCGCATACCGTCATCGGAAAAAAGTTCTCGAAGAGCGAGGGAAAGAGTTTAAAATATGATTGTCTGGCAGAAAATCGTTTGCAGTTTACGGGTTGTCCTACTCTTGACATTTCTAGGGCTGCCGCTGCGGGAAACTGCTCCACCCTTCACGGGAGACCCCTGCGAACCGGCCAACTTTTACCGGAGATGTTTTTAGTATGAAGAAAATAGAGTTTCACTATTGAAAATCGAACTTTCGAAATCTTTTCCGTTTTAATTTTACTTTTTTTACTTTTACCAGTCGCCAACGGAAGTGATGCAGAAGTAGAACTGATGCAATCCCCACTATATTTGAGGATCGGGTCGTGGCTGTGACATGCCACGGGGGAAATCAATACAATGGCAAATATGCTACATGTGGTCCGAACAATAGAAAAACCATGTTTAGCACATGGGAGGTCTAAAACTTCCACGAAACTATTTTTGAAACGTATTTGTGAAGTGTTTTTCTTACAAAGGGATTATACGTAACTTATGTTTCGTTATATTGTTATCGTTTATGGCATTCTTTGAATGCAGGTTTCGGCTATGTGATGTCGATGGTCAATGGTGGTTAATCGCAGTTTGCGCTAACTCGTTAACAGCCGGAGTCTTACGTGTGACATTGTGTTGTTATTAACACCGAATAGGCAAGGCGTTTCGATAAAGAAAACCAAATTTAAAAAATAAGTTATTCAGCCTGTTTAGGTATTAATGTTTTTCCAAGGACACACGAGGACAAAAAATCGAAATGTCTTTTATTGGGTTCTAAACTTTAACACACATTCTCAGAACGTATGGTTCTTGTTTCCTAACCAATTTTATAAAGCAGTTTTACTCTTCTTGTTGTCTCTTTGCCATTGCCATAGGAAAACATTTGCTACCGACGGCATTGCGGAAAACTATAATGAAGCAGCCATAGCCTGGGCTTGGTGTCGCGAACGAATTACAATTGGCATATTGTGAATGAAATTTATGATCGATACAAAGTCTGCTTTAAAAGTAAATATCTAACGTTGATATTTGTACCCAGTTGATTTACAATAAGTAAATTAGAAAAAGCCCTGTTTTTTACAAACTTTGTCATACCGTACACATGATATTAAAAAAATACGATTGATACGATACGATACGATTGACTCTATTAAAATGTAGTCAAAAGTACTGAATTTTCCCCACCATTTGCTTGCTGGCTTATAAAGTTTCAATGATTGATGCTTGCAGCGATTCACAAAAGTTACCTAACAACATCATTAACGAACGATTAGCAATTTGTTACACCTTTTCCCACGGCATTGAACCGTAATTAATGTTCATGAAAAGTAAATCGCTCTGGAAAGAGCGGCCCATCCCATGGTTTCATGTTCCGCTCTCGAACGGTGCGCTTTGAGTATCGACCACGGGCGCGGAATTGACCTTCAAAATTTTAAAACATCCCAAAAACAAGCGATTTAATCCTTCGGCTCGGTGTTTTTCGAATTCCTTATCTGATTCCGGACTGCGTCGGGCTCCGGATATTCCAGGGTTGCCTCATTGAAATGCGACAAGTTGAATTGACTTCCAATTAATTTAACGTCGCATGGCAGATAACCTGCCTAGAGGCACATCCACGTTAAAAGTCATCGACGTTGCTACGTTAACGTGGGTGAGAAAGTGTCGGGACCAGTGCGATAAACGCACAGTATTGTAGCGAAAGGGTATCCCACAGAAGTCTCACGTAACATAGGTTTTGAATGTTTTTTTAGTCATCGAAATTCCCATTCCAAGATATAGAATCAGGAAGGAAGCCATTATGAGTAAGA